>NC_135713.1:169544678-169846803 GCF_964656455.1 Halichoerus grypus
CATGGACTGTTGAACGATACGTGAATCTGAAAACGAAAAATATGTTTTTTAGACTCCAAATGTTGGTGTCCTAATGTTGTCTATAAAAAAAATGATTTCTAAATGAGTAACCAAGTACATTAGAAAAAGCCAGGTTCAAGGGCAGGTTCAATAAGCCTTCGACTTGCTTATTTCCCATAGTCATCCTGAATTTAATGCTATAAAAAATGCTATTTGGATTTTGTTTTCTACATTGCCTACAATCCAAGTTATTAAAATTTAAAACCATATGAGAGCCTTTATGAAGATCTTGAGAGTACAGCTGAATTGTATTTCTCATTAAAGGAAAAGAAATGGCTTGGTGAGTCATGTCCCCAGACTTCTGTAGAAGAGAAAGCATCAGGCCATTGTCAGTCATTACTTATGTCAGAACTTATGTATGAGTTTGGGAGAGGATTTTTATGGGCTTGTGTTCCTCTGAGCATCCTGAAGGCAGTGAGAATAAGACTTCTGATCTTCTAACCAAAAATCATTATTAAATGGATTTATTAAAGAGCTTTGCAGAACAAACTGCCATCATGTGTGTAGCTACAATTGGCTTCCATGGGAATTATAAATGGCTCCATTTTCAATTGATTCGGAGTAAAACAATATGAGGCTTATAACAAATATACAAAAAACTAAAATCAATAAGTAACTCTGATATGAAGAATCTGTTTGCATTCTTTATGTTACAGTTTGCTTGTAGAATTTGTGTACTTTGCTTCTTTTTTAACACTGTTGGAAAACTCCAGCATTTTCAACAGAAAAACAAAAGAAAATACAGGCTCTTGGCAGGTACCTGTGAACAAATGAATGAAGAAAGGGGCTGGCGGCCACTTCTGCAGTAGCTTTCTGTCAGAGATGATGTTTTGTCTTGAAGCTAGTGTATTTTTAAAGCTCATTTAATTTCTTAAACAGTCATGATTTGTGTACTGACTTAAAAGCTGGCTTTGTCATCCATGCCATAATCAGACAAAAAAAATCTATCCAAGCACCCACAGGATGCACAGATCTGTCTCTGAAATGGTGTCGCAGCGCTTTTCTGTCCTGAGACTAGGAGGACATTTTTTTTTTTTAAAGAAGCTATAGTACATTGAGAAAGGAGTATCACAATTTTTCTGGGAGGAAAAATTGCTAAATACTGCAGCCAACTCCTCAGAGAAGCCACAAAATTACCTTTCAAGATTTTTGAGCATCAACCCCCCGAGGCCTAGAATTTATGGGGCCAGCAGTGTCCTAAAATTCCACGACTCTAACACACATCTAAGACTCAGTGAAAATGGTCCTCGGATTTTTAGGTCTAAGTAATAAATTTTAAAAGTACGAAATGAAGAAATCTAGAATGTGTCTGAAGTAATCTTCAGTAGCAATCCTATGACAGTTACAACAACCGCAGTTTCAAACACCAAGGCTGGTATGTACAACTTCACAACACAATGATCTCAAAACACGTGATCAAAAACTTTGGACAAGAGCTTCTTTCATAAATTCTTCAAGGACAGCCACCACGTTTTTGGCTTCAGGCATTTCTTCGTGTTCCACTTTAACAATCTTCAAAAGGATATCTCCACTACCACAGTTCTTCAGGAACATGTAACATTTAAACAAAGCGTAATGATTCATTTCTGCCTGTCGGATAAATCTCTTCAAATTATTTGTGTCTTGTATGGCCTAGAAAAAGATTATCCAGTTAAGTATGTGTTTAGTGAGATAATAACGAAGCCTGAGAAATATCTCCTATCCAGCTGAGAGCTTGACATATGTTGCCGAGATGTTTGCTTTTTATTTTAAATATTTCCATCGTTCTTATTGCTAATATGCTTTGCCCTTGGGAGAACACAATTTCTTACATAAAGTAAAAATATTTTTAAAATCTGCAAAATAAAGTAACAATGCTCCTCCCCATCAGAATTTTGAAACCTTAGTCACTGAACCATTTTTTTTGGTGCTTTCCAACTAAAATACATCACAAATTAGACGACTGATGTCCCTGAGATACAAGCAAGCACTCAACCCAATTAATTGGAACTGCAATGATATATATGCAGAAGCTCCTGGAAAATATAAATAAAGTAAATGCCTTCTGGGGATTCTAGTTTTGAGAACGTCCTATTTAATAGACATCACAGCTGTAAAGCAGATTTGTTACTCTGTCACTGGTATGAACTAAAATTCAGACAAAAATGATATGATGATATTTGGCACATAGCCAATTAATTACCTTTAGTTTAAAGTTCTCCAGTACTTGTCGAAAAAGAAAAGGGTTACCTCCTTCAGTGCCGTTCAAAAAAGCCTGCATCCAGTCCTCACAAAACCGGTTGCTTCCTATGAAGTATTTTAGAAAAAAAAAAAATAAAACCGAAATCCTACAAAGCATAAGACATGTATTCTTTCTATTCATTATTTATTTATTTTTAACTGAAGTGTAATTGACACTTCATAGTTTGTTAGTTTCAGGTATACATCACCTGTATCCATTGTGATTTTCCTTCTTGGTCAAAACACTTATAGTGAATTATTTTCAAGATTTATTTATTTAGGGGCGCCTGGGTGGCTCAGTCGTTAAGTGTCTGCTTTCAGTTCAGGTCATGATCCCAGGGTCCTGGGATTGAGCCCTGCATCGGGCTCCCTGCTCCGCGGGAAGCCTGCTTCTCCCTCTCCCACTCCCCCTGCTTGTGTTCCCTCTCTCGCTGTCTCTCTCTCTCTGTCAAATAAATAAATAATAAGAAAAAAAAGATTTACTTGAGAGAGAGACAGAGAAAGAGCAAGCATGCACAAGTGGGGGGAGGGGCAGAGCGAGAGGAAGAGAATCTCAAGCGGACTCCCCACTGAGCGAGGAGCCAGACACGGGGCTTGATCTCACGACCCTGAGATCATGCCCTGAGCCAAAATCAAGCGTCGGATGCTCAGCCGACTGAGCTACCCAAGCGCCCCACGTGTAGTGAATTATTTAAGACTTTCTATAATGGTCTAAAAAAATAGTCGGCTCACCACCTGGCTAAGAAATACCAAATGGCTGAAGCCCTGAGTACGTCTTCCCCATCACATCCCCCTCCTTTCCCATCAGAAAGGATTATCGTTCCCACATATTTCTTTCAACTTTTGTCACATACTTTTCTTTTTTAATCTCTAAGGCCTATATAGTATTACTTTACATATGTTAAAACTTTGTTTTTCTTTAATGGCTTTTCCACTAAATAGTATGGTTCTGAGCTAGTTCGTGCATTTTCACTGCTATGTAGGACTCCACTGTATGAATATAGCAGTTTTTCAGTTTTCCTGATAGACATTTGCTTCCATTCTTTGCTATTTCAAACAATGCCTTTATGAATATTTCTGTACTTGTCTCCTTATGTACACATACAAGAATTTCTCTATATACATAGGAGTGGAATTGCTAGGCATGATGGGATTTCCATGGTTCTAGAATTGATACTATTTTTGGTGAGTGTGAGATAAACAGGGACAAGTGTACAAGGCTGGAAGGCTAACTTTGTCTCATGTGTTCTCGGTGCAAAAATAGAGACTCCCACCAGGAAGGCTGCCTCGGGCTGTGGCTCACCTGCATTGTAGAACTGAGGCTGGGAGCCGCTGCAATCGATGACCACGGATTTATGTGGCTCCTCGGTCATGGCCATGCACAAGGACGTCATGGTGCCTTCGTGAATAAGGCCTTGAAGACTGGCCACACTCAGAAACCTGCCACACACACAGGTTCTTTTCCACAAACAGTATTGCAGGGTAGGAGGGAGAAAGCAAATTCATTCTGCACTGGGTGGGGGGTTTGAAAACATAGTATCAGGTTTGCTGTGAAAAAGGAAAACTCTTCTTTACCTGTTAATGTCTCTCTTTGTTTTTTCATCTGATTCTTTAACTTCAACAGGAGTATAACTCAGAGCCTATGAGAGAAAAATAAAGCCTAATCGATACAGGGATTCTAGTTTTCCTTATTGAGCAGATACTCAACAGTAAACGTCAGCTTCCCCAATAACCACCACACTGGACCATTCTAGATGGGCACTACCCAGGAGCTCTCCAGAGCCTTGTTCATCAGGTGCCCACTGACAGCCTAAAACCTGGCTTTACCACCCGGGTCTCATGGGACCATCCAGTTACAGCTGAATTTACCCATCACATATTTAAATAAAAGCCTGGCCATATACTCTAGGTTTCCCCCATTGTCTGGGTATTTTCGTGAATTTTTCATTTTTTATCTGGACTTTTTTTTAAAAGTAGTCTCTACCCGCAATGTGGGGCTTGAATTTACGACCCCAAGATCAAGAGTTGCATGCTTTACAGACTGGGCCAGCCAGGTGCCCCTATCTGGACTTTTTATATAGTGAAAAATCACTTTGGGATTTTTGTTTTCCTTCTCAAATTGTTTTGGAAATTGTGCCTCTCCCAGATCACTTCAAAAATATTATTTTAAAATGTTTTATCCTGGGGTGCCTGGCTGGCTCAGTCAGTTAAGGGTCAGACTCTTGATCTTAGCTCAGGTCTTGATCTCAGGGTTATGAGTTTAAACCCACTCAAGCTGGGCGTAGAACCTACTTAAAAAAATAATAATGTTTTATCCTATTAGGAAGATTTAGTATTTGCAATTCTACCTGAGTAGTGGAACTTTCTAGATCTCAGTAAACAGAGTGTGGTCTACTCTGATTGCAAGCATAGTTTGAATGAATATTCAGCAGGGGAGTGGGGAGTAGTGTTCAGAGAAAGTGAGTATGTCTTTAAATAATCCAAACTCTGCCAAAGTGACTCTCAATTAAAGAAATGCTTTTGTTTGGGCAATACTTACAGCATGTAGCAGAAAGGTAAGCTTCTCCTGAAAGAGAAGAACCACCCTTTGGATTGGGCATACAACATCCTCAAACCAGCTGCTCAGGTAGGATTTTATGTGGTTCTCCAGGCCCCTTTCCTAGATCAAGAAAGAATGTCACCTGCTTTAATATAAGCCTTCTCTTTAGTGGACTTAACATTTTCTTCATGATACTCTTGACAGTGCAAAGAACTCAGGATAGGGGTGCCTGGGTGGCTCAGTTGGTTGAGCGTCTGCCTTAGGCTCAGGTCATGATCCCAGGGTCCTGGGATCTCGCCCCTCGTTGGGCTCCCTGCTCAGTGGGGAGTTTGCTTCTCCCTCTGCCTCTGCCTCTGCTCGTGCTCTGTCTCTCTCAAATAAATAAATAAAATCTTAAAAAAAAAAAACTGAGGATAGATACCTCCTTTTTTTAAGCTAACACCACCAACTCAAATAAGGAATTGTGATACAACTTTCCTGAGCAGAGTGGGGAATAATTCTGTACTGAATTTCTTTTTTTTTTTTTAAAGATTTTATTTATTTATTTGACAGAGAGAGACAGCAAGAGAGGCAACACAAGCAGGGGGAGTGGGAGTGGGAGAAGCAGGCTTCCCGCTGAGCAGGGAGCCTAACGCGGGGCTTGATTCCAGGACCCTGGGATCATGACCTGAGCCGAAGGCAGACACTTAACCGACTGAGCCACCCAGGCGCCCCTGTATGGAATTTCTTAAAAAAACACTTAGAAATGTATTACATAAAATAAAGAGACCGAATTAGTAGGGTTCCATGCTATTTCTTTGCTGGGAGAAGTTGGGCATTTACATGTCCATCTTCTCCTACCATACTGTGTATACTCAGAGATTTTTTCTTTAAGTTTTTTTTTTTTTTAAGATTTTATTTATTTGACAGAGAGAGACAGTGAGAGAGGGAACACAAGCAGGGGGAGCGGGAGAGGGAGAAGCAGGCTTCCTGCCGAGCAGGGAGCCCGATGCGGGGCTCGATCCCAGGACCCTGAGATCATGACCCGAGCCGAAGGCAGATGCTTAACGACTGAGCCACCCAGGCACCCCAAGATTTTCTTTTTAAGTGATCTTTACCCTTAAAGTGGGGATCAAACTCACAACCCCGAGATCAAGAGTTGTATGCTCTACCAACTGAGCCAGCCAGGTGCCCCAGGAGACATTCTCTTAATAATCCTTGTCACCCCCGCACTTGGCAGTGCCTGAAACATCCACGCGTGAGCTTATAGAGCACCTGCTGAACGGCTGAGGAGTGAGACAGCTCACTCACATTCAGATAGGATCAGAGAAGGACACACACTAATTCATCAAAGCCCTCCAGCCCACTCCAGCTGTCAGACTGCTGCCATGAGCGCTGGCCATGAGCACATCTGGCTTTCTAGACTGTGCTGCTCACTGGGGACTACTGCAAGAGCTCCGCTCTGGGAGAGCAGCTCCCCCTAGACCCATTTCCTGGGCTTACTAGGCTTGCTAGCCTTTCCTCTCCTGCAGGATCTTGTAAGCATATGACAAGTAAAAGGAATTGGTACCACATGTAATGGGTAGTAAAGTTAGAAGAGTTATAACTTTAACAACTACTACACAGTGAAGTGTAGTTTTTTAAAGGTATAGATAATCAATATGGATATATCTAGTTCGTGAAAGATCGACTAATAAAAAATGGAATTTTTCGGGGCGCCTGGGTGACTCAGTCATTAAGTGTCTGCCTTCGGCTCGGGTCATGATCCCAGGGTCCTGGGATCGAGCCCCGTGTCAGGCTCCCTGCTCAGCGGGGAGTCTGCTTCTCCCTCTCCCACTCCCCCTGCTTGTGTTCCCTCTCTGGCTGTGTCCCTCTGTCAAATAAATAAATAAAATCTTTAAAAAATAAAAAAAAGGGGGCGCCTGGGTGGCTCAGTCGTTGAGCATCTGCCTTTGGCTCAGGTCATGATCTCGGGGTCCTAGGATCGAGCCCCGCATCGGGCTCCCTGCTTGGCGGGAGGCCTGCTTCTCCCTTTCCCACTCCCCCTGCTTGTGTTCCTTCTCTCGCTGTGTCTCTCTCTGTCAAATAAATAAATAAAATCTTTAAAAAATAAATAAATAAAAAATAAAAAAAGATTAAAAAAATAAAAAATGTGAATTTTTCTACAAATCTTTGATGTTGAGTTCAAGGACAGTCATACCATTGTATAGCATGTCTTTGGTGCCAGAGGCTTCATGGACATTAGTTCTGACCAGCACATAAGTCTTATGTGCCTAGAAATCTGGAAAAGAGTATCTTCTTCCTCACTTGGCATATTACCATATACCCTGAATTCAATGGATTCAATTTTTCATGGATACAAAACATCAGAAGCAGTCTTGTGAAACTTAGAGCACTTATAGGACTATGTTCCCTGCTTCCCTTAACAGGCACCTTCCTATTAGCCCACAAAGCAGTATTTTCAGCATTTGGGTGTCTTTGTGTCTACCTGTGTGATTTCATAAGCATAGCAATTACAGTGTGTTTATCATCTCAGTCTTACCAATTAAATCGATCATCTTACCTCACAGCTCATGTTATTTTTCAGCCCTTGAATATACTTGTCCAATTCAAGCCTGAAAGTACATTCTTAAGGAAGCAATAAAGGATGCATCAAGATAGTGTTTTATCTCTCAATAGGAAACATAAAATCTCTCAGATGCAAACTTTAAATTAAGACATGCCAGGACAAACTGGTTGTATGAAGGTATGAAATGAAGTAAATATAGAAGGGGTAGAAAAGCTCTTTGGAGGTCGGTAGTAATAGTCCTCCACTTAGCATCCCATGGTTTCCTTCCTGATATCCTCGAAGATCAAAGAAAGGATATAGCTCAAGTCCTTTTTCAGACCCTCCTAAAAAACAGACCACATACTCTGAAGCGTTATGTTCAGAGTCCACTGTTGCTGCTTCAGGAAGCAGTTTTTCTTGTTGGAAAAGACAGTAATAACAACCGACCCGGGATTCTGGAATCCTAGAAAAGACAAGACAGTAAAATGTATTATTTTGCTAAGTCATGCATCTAGTTTTATGGACTGCTGCAAACCTTGGTCATCTTCATCTGACAATACTGTTAGATTGCAAACTAGGTCAGAACTTCCTAGACTTCTCCTTGGTTTACTTGTAATAGCAGAGGAAAATTACCATGTACCGTTATGGGCTTTTGCAAAAGCAGCACCTAGAATTTCAAACGTGGCATTTCTTTGAGTTCTCTTCTCTTATGTGAAAAACTCATGCAAATTTTATTCTTGTTCATAGTATATCCACGTTTACATAAATATAAACATGTTCTCTTTCTCCCCCCAAAACTTCACGAATCACTGAAGCTCCAGGCAGATGTGACATGTTAATCCTGGGGCTTTATCTTTGGGCTGTGGCTTCATACTCCTGAGGGGACTTGATGGCAAAATCATAGTCTAAAGTGAACTACAATTAAGGGGTGTAATGGAAAGATGGCTGGAAGTCAACAGAGGACACCTATGATTAAGCCTGCACTCCATCAATATGACCAGCTGTGTGACCTCAATGTCTTTGAGTTTATTTGCTCATCTGAAAATGGAAGTAAGAGTATCTGCTCTATTGCCCCTTTGTAGAGAGCAGTTTGGGAAAGCACTTTACAAACTGTATACACTTTTAGTTTTGGTAATTAACTCTTTTCTTCCAAGTACAAGACCAAAGAAGTACTCTTAGGTGGTAGCGTCTGCCATTCACTTAATTCCATCCCACAAGTGTGTGTGTGTGTGTGTGTGTGTGTGTGTGTGTGTGTGTGTGTGTGTGTGTGAGACCCAGGGCTCAGGCTGCCAGAGAACAAAGACCAACTTTGCAAGTCCGGTAGGAGCTGATCTTTTGCAATTTCTCCACACTTCTCATATTCAGCTCAAAAATAAAAATCCAGGACACAGCACATTTTACACTTACCTCAGCTCCACAGATGCAACATTACCCAGCCCTTCAAATACTGCTCCCTTAGCAAGACGCTTAGCAATGAAACCACGCAGGTCTGGCTCCACTTCCGATGGCAGATTAGTACCCACCAAGGAGAGGCTGGACAAATAAAAGACACACATCCCTTACCAGTGGACTACTACATTCACACCTCATAAATCAGAATATTACTAAAAACCAGAATCTCTTTAAGGATTTGACAAAGCTTTTTATAGGACTCCTGCTGGGGAGGCTTCTAGGTGTGTATGTCACCAAGTATGATCTACCTCATCAAATGGTTTAAAATAGTCCTATCTTTCCAGCTCATTCTCTCTAGTATACTCCACCGGGACCCCTAATCCACTGACCTTACCTCCTTTTCACAATACCATAATGCTATTACAACACCTAAAAAATTCCTTAAATCATCCATCATCCTGTCAGTGAACATATTGTTGTATTATCCCCTACTTCGCATCAAGTGCTAAGATTCAGTCATTCATTCATTTACAAAATATGTCTTAAATGTTTACCCTGGTACCACTCAGGGTGCCAGGTAGGGAGACATCAATGAACCAAAGAGACAACAATCTATTCTGTCCTAGAGTTTACATTCCAGTGTGTAGCAATGGAGCTCTGAAAGGGTATTGAAGGTGGGGAAAAGGAGCATTTTAGATTTCTTTATACTCATATGACCTTGAATATTTAATGCAGTTCCAATCAAGGAACTAAGATGGATTGCCTCTGGCTTAATCACCAGGGGCACTCCAGTATTTGGATCTGCCCAGCCTTGAATGAATGGACTAATGAGGAAACCCAGATGAGGTTCCTAGGGGATAGGTGGGCTTGGTGGTTTGACTCGGGGAAAGCTGAAGTGAAATAGGGTACCCACTGATATCTACAGGACAGAGATGCAGAGAAGATGAAAGCACACCCGTGGGTTAGGGTCGAGCTGCTTTTACCTGAAATCATCACCAGAGGGCGTTTCTGCATTTGTGCCGCTTGGGCTTCCATCATCACTGTCCCCTCGCTGTTGTGCCAATCTGCACACCACAAAAGCAATACAGCTATCAGTTATGGGCTCTAACTCAAACGCAGTATGGCCCCCTCCCCGCCGGCAAGCAGGGTGGGGGTGAACAGTCAACTGAAAATGCTGCAAGTTAGAAGTGCGTGGATCCTCCACTGCCTACGTAGCCTCATGACAGGGAAAACCCATGAAACGGTGCGGACAAGAGCCCCTTCTCCAGGCCGTCTAAGAGGTGGAGGAAAAGCTAAATTAAACATCCACAAGAGTCGAGGAAATTTCCTCTAAAAACCAGACTTTCCAGGGCCAAGAGAGCCCCAGGAATGTCTGCCCCGACCGAGGAAAAGGAGGCAGCGAGAACGGAGGATAATCAGAGGGTGGGATGGAGGTGTGAATGCGTGGGGCTAATGGGAGAAAGTGGGGCGGTAATGACAGGAAGGACGGGGTGGAAATTGACATTAATGAGTGTACGAGGCGCTGCGCCAAACAAAGGGCAGGGGCGACAGGAAGGGGCTGAAAAGTCGAGAGGGACAGTTGGAGCGCAGAGGATTAGGAGGGGCGCCAAAGTCCAGGACGGTGGCCCGGAAGAACGGCGTGAGGCGAGGAGGGTCCTTAGGGCCAGAGACTATATAGCTGGGAGAGGGGAAGAAGGGCTTTGCGAGCGGCCAGGGGTGGGATGCGGGGCCGGGACGCGGGGCCGGGGCGGGGCCACAGGGACGGTGGGCGCTGCACCTGCTTCCGCGGTAGCTGTAGAGACAGTAGTGGCTGCTGGGCGGCGGCTCGAGTCTCCGCTCCTCCGCGGAGCCTCCCTCCTCGCTGCTCTCTAGCTCCTTTTCATCCCCATCCAGAGATTCCTGCAAGGAGGGGAGCATCGCGGCGCCGGCCTCCGAGCGGCCCTGTGTTCCCGCCAAACCGCTCCCCCGCTGCCGTACAGTCCTCCGAGGCCGGGCTCGTGCGGCTCCCAGCCCTCGCGCACCTGCGTTCCGCCTGTTTCCCGGAGTCGCAGGCCAGGAAGCCGCTGTCGGGGGCGGGGGCCTTTACTGCCGGTAGGGGCTGGTGGGTGCGCCGAATTACCTCCTGCAGAATCTTTTACCATTTCTCTCTTGACTCCCTTTTGTCCTCTGGCTATCGTCTAAGACGTCTAGGAGACGTAATAAACATGGTACTATTAGCTAGCCACCTGGAAAAGGATGAATGGGCCCTCCTACCACCCTTCAAGAGCGTGGACACGCACTCACGTGCATCAGTTTGATAAAAGATATAAAAATTTATTTATTTGAAAGAGAGAGAGCACGCACAGGCGGGGGAGGAACAGAAGGAGAGGGAGACAAGCAGACTCCCTGACCAGTGGGGAGCCTGACCCCGGGCTTGACCCTAGGACCCCGAGATCATGACTTGAGCCAAAATCAAGAGTAGGAGGCCCAACTGACTGAGCCACCTAGGCGCCCCAAAATATATAAGAATTTAAAATGCCCCCTCCCAGGTGAAAACATGGAAGAATTTTGAAGATTCTTGAAGAAGGCCTTTCTAAATATTTAAAACACTTAGAAACCACATGGGAAAAGATTAATAAATCTGACCAGGGAAAGACTAAACTTCTGTGTTGCCCAAAGTCAAAACACAAATGACCAACTAGGAAAAATATTTGCAACATATATAATAGATGAAGGGCTGTCATTCATCAATAAAAAAGAAAGACAATAGGCAGTTCGCAGAAGAAATAAGAATGAAGAATATGTAAGTAAATAAACTGTTCAATTTCAAATGAAATTGGTAGTATATAGTACTGCTTTTCACCTGTTAGATTAGCAAACATTTGAAAGTTTGGTAATACCTTGCGTTGGGGTGTGTAAAGAAGCAGTCACTCTCCTAAACAGTTGATAGGAATAAAATTAATGCACGTGGTTAATTTTATTTTATTTGTTTTTTAGATTTTATTTTTTAAAGTAATCTCTACATCCAATGTGGGGATTGAACTCATAACCCTGAGATCAAGAGTTACATGCTCTACCAATTGAGCCAGCTGGGTGCTCTCAATGCACATGGTTTAGAAAGGAATTTGAAAACGTCTATCAATATTTTAAATTCATATACCCTTTGACTATCAATGCAACACCAGGACATCATCAAATGGATACATTTATGTAAGTGTGAAAATACAAGTCCAAAAATATTCCTTGCAACATGGTTTATAATGATAAAAAACTAGATACAATCTGAATGTTGGTCAATAGAGTACTGATTATGTAAGTTTTTGGTACATGCAGTGGCCGGCAGAATAATAACCCCCCACACTCCCCAACGAAGATGTCCACGTCCTAATCTCTGGAACCTGAGAATATTTTACCTCACATAGCAAAAGGGACTCTGCAGTTGTGATCATATTAAGGAACTTGAAATTGGACGATTATCTTGGATTATCCAAGTAGGCCCAGTGAAACCCTAAGAGTCTCTGTAAGAAGGAGACGGGAAATCAGAAAGGAGAAGGCAATTGTGATATATAGAGACGGAAGTGATTTGGGACCACAAATTGCGCATTCTCTAGAGGCTAGAAAAGGCAATACGTGATTCTCCCCTAGAGGCTGCAGAAGGAATGCAGGCCTGCCATTTCAGACTTCTGATCTCCAGGACTGTAATATAATAAATTCGTGTTGTTTTAAGCCACTAAATTTGTGGTTAATTTTGTTACAGCAGCAATAGGAAACTAATACACATGTGTACCTGAAGACTATGCAGCTATTAAAAAGAATGAACTAGAATATGTGCACATATAGAAAAACAATCCAGTATTTAAGTTTTTATTCTGGCAACACAATTGAAGGAGACAAGGTATACACATGGGGAAGGGCAGAATGTAATTACTGCCAAGAAAGTAATGCAGACAGGGTGATCTTATGGAATCTCATTACTGGCTTCTTTTTTTTTTCTCCCATATTTTTTTGTTTGTTTTTTAAAGATTTTATTTATTTACTTGACAGCGCGCACACGAGCACACAAGCAGGATGAGTGGCAGAGGGAGAGGGAGAAGCACACTCCCTGCTGAGCATAAAGCCCAACTCCGGCTCCATCCAGGACCCTGGGATCATGACCTGAGGCAAAGGCAGATACTTAACCTACTGAGCCACCCAGGCACCCTGATCAATCTATAATCTTAACTGTTATTTTATATTGTATTCTCCTGCTTGGGTCTTAGAATTCTAAGAAAAAGTCTCTGTGTGATGCACATAATTCATAATTTAGCCTCTACCACCTGCTCTGACTTCATTTCCTATCATTCTCTCCCTTGCTCAGTCTGTTCTGGTCACATTTCCTGGTGTTTTTCAAACCCTTCAATTTTTTTTTCCCCCAATGTAACAGTCTTTTAACTTGTGCTTCTGTCTGGAATGCCCCTAAATATCTGCATGGCCTTTTTCTTTCATATCATTCAATTTTCTGCACAAATGTCACCTCCTCAGATACTCAGAAAATGCCCTATACAAAACACATCCCACACAAACCTCTGCTGTCATCCCAGCAAGTCTCTATCCTGTCCCCTTATATTGTTTAGTTCTTTTTCAGTGCACTTATCACTCCTGACATTATACATTTGTTTATTGTCTGTTTCCTCTACTAGAGTGTCAGCTTGCTCACCGCTAAAAGTCTCATTCTGAGGTACTGGGGGTTAGGACTTAATTTTTCTTTGTGGGTGATTGCGTGGTGTGGGGGACACACACACAATGACACAGTCCAACTCATAAGATTATGCTATCTGTGAACACGGTTTTACTTCTTCCTTTCCAGCTTGCATTCCCTCCCCCCGCTTTTTTTTCCTCCCTAAGATTATCTCTTGCCACCAGCCCCATCACTGTAAGCTCCAGCCCTAACACCATTAGTGTTTTTCAGGTGCTCAGCCTCAAAGACTTGCATTTTTTGCTCCTTCAATGAGGTTCTCTCTCTTCCACTTCCCTTGCTCCCACGGACCCTTCAGAAAACCTTTCTTGACACCCCAATGACCGCCAAGACCCTTGTTGGTGTTCCCCTCCAGAGGTCTGCAGCACCTTGTATTTCCCCCATCACCGCGCTGACCACACTGCCTTGATTACTCATCTGCCACCAATCTGTGTATTACAAGGCAGAGACTGCCACTTCTTTAACTTAACATGTAATAAGCAAATGCCCAACACGTACTACATAAAGGATTAATCCGGGCAACGAAAAATTAAAAGTAGGGCGCTGTCTCATTATTATTTGTAGTCTGTCCTTAATTACAATGATACTCTTTCCAGGTTTTTTTTTTTCCTTCAATTAGCGAGCGTCTCGGGGTACCTCGGTAGCCAGCTTCCTTAAAAAAGGAAACCGGAGGGATCAGCAAGCACGACCAACGAGGGCCGAGACAGCTTAAAGGGACAAGATGGCGGCCACACCTCAGCGGCCACGAGTCTCCCCCCACTCAGGAAGGAGGCCTGCGTCATGTGACCCTTCCCTGCCTGGCACCGCCTCCGGCCGCAGTGCCTGATGGTAGCAGAGCGGGGAACGAGGGCGTCAGCCATTTTGTGTCTGTTTCCTGTGAGACGCGGTGGTGGCCGTTGGGTCGGAAGAGTGAGCGATTTTTGCCTCGTTTTTCCTGCTTGGTTCCCCCCCCCTTTTACTTTGTCGGTAGAGCGCAGTTATGGGTCGCAAGAAGAAGAAGCAGCTGAAGCCGTGGTGCTGATATCCTTTATCGGTTTGAAGTCGAGGCCGAGCGGGGGCGCCGGTTGGTGGTGACTGGGACTGGGAGGCCTTGCTCTGGCCTGTGGCAGAGAGCGTCTGGGATCTAGGCCTCGAGGTGGGCGGCTTGGTGGCCGGAGCCGGATTTGGGAATGCTTTGCAGAAAATGAAGTCCCCAGGCGGGAGGCTCTGGCAGTTGGGGGTCGTGGGACTCCGTGACTCAGGAGGTTCTTGCTTTGGTGCGAGCGTTGACTCAACCGCTGGGAGGCGGCTTGGACCCCTCCACCAAGGACAGTGTCCCCTAAGGATATTCTGCCACACTCCGTTGTTTTGGTGACGATTCAACAAAGGGACTTTCTTCGAGTATAATACGCTGATTGAGTCTT
The DNA here is from genome assembly GCF_964656455.1 of Halichoerus grypus. Lineage (NCBI taxonomy): Eukaryota > Metazoa > Chordata > Mammalia > Carnivora > Phocidae > Halichoerus > Halichoerus grypus. The sequence goes on from NC_135713.1 coordinate 169,559,534, forward strand.
TGGAGGATTAGGGGAGAGCTTCCGGAGTCTGTCACCCACTTTTTTCCGTTTTATTGTAGGTTCGGTGGTTTAGTAAAGGCTTGTGTTAGTCGACCCTGGTTTCGGACCCCCCCCCCCGCCTTTTTTTTTGGCCGGGGTGGGGGAGAACTAGCTTCCGCGTCTCACCCGCTGGCGCCTTAATCTTCAAGAAGCATTCTCTTAGAGGGTGGAGTTTCTTGTGTCTATTACCTGGCTTTGTAAGACTAAAAAAAATGCTTCTTGTTGCTTACTAAAACGTGGCGTCTTTTTAACACTTTTTCCGGAAGCGCTAATACACTTTACGTTAAAATTGGTTTTACTTAATTGTCTTGTACTTAAAAACGGTTTGTTACAGAATTACATTTATTTACATGCTAAGTTGAAAAAGTCACTAATTTTTTTTAATGTGCTTTTAGAAAAATCTGACGAGATAAAAATTCTCAGTTTTATTAATGTAACTTATCTGTGAGTTTCGATACATTCCATGGCAACATATATTTGTAAGGAGTTGCAGACAACTATGGATTGTTCATATGGATATGATCTTATTCATTATGAGCTTATTTTTGGATCTAAATAATATAAATATTTTTAAATTCCAGATATTAGGTAGATTTTTAACATTTCGATTATTTTTTGTTTTCTATTTAATGAATTCTATTTTGAAATTCAGTCTTGACATAAACTTGGGGATTTTTTAACATTGAACTGTCTAGTCCACAGTATGCATTTTAAATGTTTTAAATGTTGAAATATTGAATAAAAAAGTTAGTTTCACTTAAATATTTGTTAAATGCAGGGATTTGACAAAACTATATTGCTGATTACTGAGATGTGTTCATTTAGAGGTCGTGAAGAGAGATTATGGGTTTTCCAGGAAACTTAGTAGAATTACATGGCAAGATAATTCCAAATTGTATAGTAAATAGCAGAAGCAAAGTTTGTATAAATTACATTTTTGGTTTTAACTGTTTTTATTTTTTAATGTTCTTCTTCCTGTTCTCTTATATGACAGTTTTTTTTATAAGCAGTGTCATTATTATGCTGGTTTTGTACCTTAACAACACTGATCAGGTATTGTAATAGAGATTTTGATGATGAGAAGATTCTTATACAACACCAAAAAGCGAAACATTTTAAATGCCATATATGTCATAAGAAGTTGTACACAGGACCTGGTTTAGCTATTCATTGCATGCAGGTAAGGATTTTTTTTTTCTGTAATTATTACCCCTTTGGAAACCATATGGAAAAAATTTTTGAATTTCTCTTTGACAGCTGTAGGGTTTTGTTTATTGCAGAAGATTAGATGTGGTCAGTCAGCTTTAAAAAAAAACAAACCTGTTTTTAGCCATTAAGATAAATAATTGATTTTTTTAATGTTCAGAGAAAATTTATGTTTATTTTTGAATTATTGATAATCTTTTTTTATCCTAGGTTAGATTGGTGACAACTAAGTTGAGGTCCTGAAGTATCTCCTCTGTACTTGGGTTAGAGAACAAGTATCAGTGATTTAAATTTTGTAGTCAGGCTGACCAGTTCTAATCCCATGAGAATTAATACATAATTAGCTACCATTACTCACTGCCATTGAAGGATTTGTTATAATCTGTTGCCTGGGGATAGGCTTACTTCTGTTATTCCATGGACCTCTTTTGGAATGGTAACATCGCGTTTCATTTGATAATTTTTGGGTTTCTGGAGTTTTTTCTCCCTACTAGGTAGGAAGAGCTTTGCAATTTATATTTTTAATGATCTAGTAAGTGCCTTTATGTCTTATTCAACATTATTTCTTCTACTTTTGCCAATCCTAGAGCTGCCTGAATTTTTGCCTAATTGGACCCTAGAGGGATGAGAGATGAGCAAATCCCTATTCATTGGAAACTACTGTTGGTAGGAGGCAGGGAGGTAAATTAAAATAAGATGTTGTTTCCCCGAGTTTAAAAATAAGTTTATAAAAGAAAATAAGTTTATATAGATCCTTTTTACTCCAATTATATAACTATAACAATAATGTAATATCCATTCAAAAATATTTTAGATCCTGCTACATGCTAGACCCACAGTTTTCCACTGTGGCAATCACTAGTTACATGTGGCTACTTAAAGGAAGCTTAGGGGCGCCTGGGTGGCTCAGTTGGTTAAGTGCCTACCTTCTCTCAGGTCATGATCCCAGGGTCCTGGGATTCAAGCCCCATATCAGGCTCCCTAATCAGTGGAGCCTGCTTCTCCTTTTCCCGCTGCCCCCCCCCCCCCCGTGCTTTCTCACTCTCTCTGAAATCTTTAAAAAAAAAAAAAAAAAAAAGCTTAATTTAAAAATTAAAAATTTAACGTCAGTCACGTTATAGCCACATTTCCAGTGCTCAGTCACATGTGGCTGGTGGATAACTATTGGGTAGTTTAGATACAGAATATTACTATTTATCACAAAAAGTTCCTATGAGAGGGTATTGTGCTAGACAGTGTTTTAAGCACTAAGTATACAGCTGTGAAGAAGTCACCATTGTGGAGTTTAGATTCATATGGTAGAAGAAAATAAACTATTTAGGTTTTTGGTGATAAGTGATAGGGGAAACTAAAACTAGGTAGGGGGCATAGGGAGGGCCACAAGATAGGAAAGGCCTGAATGAGAAACTGACATCTGAACAGAGATGTGAAAGGAAGTGAGAGAGAGCTTCTAGGGAATAGCAGATGAAAGACCCTCGTGTTACAGGAGCATTCTCCTATATTGAAGGAAAAAGGAAAGAGTAGCAATGTGCTTTATATAGGAGGGCTTACTTACTGTAGGCCATTCTCTTTAATTCTGAATGAAATGGGAAGTTTGAGTAGAGGTAGAGCATGCTCTGATGACTTTTTTTTTTTTTTTTTAAGACTTGTCCTGGCTGTAGGCTTGAGATAGACAGGCTGCAGAGTGCAGTGAGAACACTTAAGATGACTAGAGTATTCCAGGCGAGGTGATGGTGACAGACACCAGAATTTGCTGGTGGATTAGATGTGGAGTAAAATGAGGTGAGGAGTTACAGATGATCTGAAGGTTTTTGGTCTGAGGAGTGTGACATGAGTTAACCATACATTGAGATGTAGAAAGCTGCAGAAAGAATTGGTTTAGAGATGAGGATATCAAGGTTGTGTTATGTTAATTTTGAATATGGGTATTTAATTTTGAAAAGGTCTACTGAATATCCAGATGGAGATGTCTTATGAGCAGTTGTATCTACAAGCCTGGAGTTCAGAGAAGTGGGAGCTGGAGATAGAAATTTGGAAGGATACCGTGTAAGGACAGCTGTTTTAACTCATTATACTAGATGTTCTCTCTTCTTAGGGAGTAGAATATAGATAAAAAAGAAGTGCAGGGACTCTACCTTAGGCCACTCCCAGCATTTAAAGGTTGGAAGATTAAACCATTCAAGGACATTGAAAAGGTAGGAAATACAAGAGAATAGTGCCCTGGAAACCAAATGAAATGTTTCAAGGAGTGAGTTATTTAACTGAGTCAAATGCTGGTGGTAGGTCAAGGAAGAAGAGGACTGAGATTGGATTAATCAAAGTGGAGGTCATTGGTCGCTTGCCAAGAGTGATTTCCTAGAATGATGAGGATGAAAGCCTGTTTGGAGTGCTTTCAAGAGAAAATAAGGAAGTAGAGGCACTCCTTGAAGAAGAAGTGCTATAGAGAAGGGCAGAGAAATGGAATGGAACTAGAAGATTAGTTGAGAAATTATTTCAGTAACATCTTTAATTGATTAAGTGCTTCTATTTCTATAGTCCTAGTGTAGTTTCACAGCAACCTGTGAGATAGGCATGGCAGTTAAATCAGATACATCCTCCAATTTTATAGATGGTAAGCCTAGGACATTAATAATTTAGATGGTTCACATCAGTGCTTGCTCCTGTCTTTTCAGCCAAGACCCTACCAACTTCTAGGCAAGATTGTAAGAAATCTAATTCTGGCTGGGATATTGTGAGGTAGTTAGGTAAATCATGTTGTTTTTCCTTCCTTTTGAACAGCTTTTGATATGTTTATTCTTGGCCTTATCATTTAGAAATATAACAAAGACTAATGTGTACGTGAATATAATTTTATTTCTTTGGAAAACATGAATTACTTAATCTGCATTTGTCAAGAATAGTAACATTCCAAAAAACTTAGAAAACAGGGTGATTAAGCTTGTTGAGTAGCTTTATTCATGGATCTTTGAATCACAATAAGGAACAGTGGTTAAAGATTAATCAAAAACTGTGGTAATTTTTGAATTTGATTTGCATGTTGCTGTTTAAAATCTTTGAGATACATACCTAAGAAGAAAATACTTAGCTTCCTTTAATTACCTTTCTATTCTTACATGAAAGTGTCTTGGGAGGAAAGAAAAATTGAGTATTGGACAAATATGTCCAAGTCATTACTAACCTAAATCAGTGGTTCTCAAGCTTGAGCATGCCTCAGAATCACCTGGAGGGCTTGTTAAGGCACAGATTGCTAGCCTTACCCAAGGGTTTCTGATGGCGTGGGGCTATCCTGAGAATTTGCATTTCTAATAAGCTTTCAGGTGATGCTGATAGCCTAGGCAAAATACTTTGACATTTTTTAGCCTAAGTTTAATGCAAGTTGCTGAAGAAACCAAGATGAGCAGGAATTTTACCTTATTGGCAAAAGAGACCCATGTTTGAGGGTTAGAAACATTTGTTCTAGCAAAAACAATACAGTGAAAAAAATTGTAGATTTCAGAGAACTTTCTCCTCTTCGTGATCTAACAAATATAGGGTAATGACAGGATCACTGCTGTGCAGTGTTAAGTGCCTCAGGTAACTCATTAGTTATGGGTAACGCTAATTGTAAAAGTCACTTTTATAGTTTGTAACTATAGGCTTGTCTCAAGATCCATTCTTGGGGGGCACCTGGGTGGCTCAGTTGGTTAAGCAACTGCCTTCGGCTCAGGTCATGATCCCGGAGTCCTGGGATCGAGTCCCACATCTGGCTCCTGGCTCAGCGGGGAGCCTGCTTCTCCCTCTGACCCTCTCCCCTCTCATGCTGTTTCTCTGTCTCTCTCTCTTTCTCTCAAATAAATAAATAAATAAATAAAATCTTAAAAAAAAAAATCCATTCTTGGAAATTTTATTTTAATTCTTAATATAATAAGACTGTTTCATAAGCTTTGTAGTAAACTTGAATTAATGTTTATTGAGCCCTTACTATGTGTTAGACGTACTACCAAGTGCTTTTTATATTCCTTATATTTTATTTAATCCTTAGAATGATCCTAGATGTTAGGTACTATGGGTGGAGTAATCTTAAATGATTTGCCTAATATACATACCTAGTTAGTAAGCAGCAAAACTGAGGAAGGATTGAATCCAGACAGTCTCACTAGAACCAAATATACTTAACCATTATACTAAGTGTTCCCTAAGTAATTTCAAATTACTCTTAAAGGACTTTATGAGGCACCTTAGTCTATCTAATGGAAGTTTATTTTAATGTTAGGTGCATAAAGAGACAATAGATGCTGTACCAAATGCAATACCTGGGAGAACAGACATAGAATTGGAAATATATGGTATGGAAGGAATTCCAGAAAAAGACATGGATGAAAGAAGACGACTTCTTGAACAGAAGACACAAGGTAAATGCTAAGATCTATGCTTTTTCTTAATACAGCTTCACTGGTGAGAGTATTATAATACTTTTGACGTATAAATTAAATAGTGGATGTTAGATTTATTCAAAATTCCAATTTTGAGTGTTGTTTTTATGTCTTTTAATGTTTGAAGTTGTATATTTAATTTGTGTATATGTAATACCACGTGGATCATTCCAAACACTTTATTATGTTTTGTTGCTAACTGAATTCTAAGTGGAATTAGCAAGTGTTGAGGTTTTTGAAAATGAAGGTTGCTTGTTTTGATTTAATTGTATAACCACTAACAGTAAAAATTTTTTTTAGTGCTGTTATTTGACTTGGAATTTGCGATCACTATCCAGAGGGTAGAAGTTATTAATCACCTATCAAATTTTTTTCTTTTTAAGATTTTACTTACTGTGAGAGCACGTTCAAGCGATGGGGGGTAGGGGGGAAAATAGAGAATCTCAAGCAGACTCTGCGCTGAGCCCAGGCTCAATCTCACAACCCTGAGATCATGACCTGAGCTGAAACCAAGAGTTGGATGCTTAACCGACTGAGCCACCCAGGCACCCCTTTATTTTATTTTATGTTCTTAAGGTTTACTTTTTTATTTTTTGAGAGGGAGGGAGTGAACAAGCGAGCTTGGGGGGGAGGGGCAGAGGGAGAGAGACTCTCAAGCGGACTCCGCAGTGAGTGGGGAGCCTAGACCTAGGGCTCAATCCCAGGACCCTGGGATCATGACCTAAGCTGAAATCAAGAGTCAGACACTCAACTGACTGAGCCACCCCGCAGGCGCCCCATGAGATTTTTCTTAAAGATTTTATTTACTTGACAGAGCACAAGTAGGCATAGCAGGAGGGAGAGGGAGAAGCAGGCTCCTGTTGAGCAAGGAGCCTGGCGTGGGGCTCGATCCCAAGACCCTGGGATCATGACCCAAACAAAGGCAGCCACTTAACCGACTGAGCCACTCAGGTGCCCCCCAATTTTTTTTTTTTTTTTAAGTAAGCTCTACACCCAGTGTGGAGCTTGAACTCAAGACCCCAAGATCTGGAGTCACATGCTCTACCGACTGAGCCAGCCAGGTGCCCTGAAACTTCTGCTTTGAAAAGCATTGCAGAGAGGTCAGACCTCTTTGTCATAGTTTACCTTTTGGGATGGAATAGAAAGCTATTTTTTAAAATAAAACTGACTTAGGAAAATTACTTTTATCTGTCATAAAATAGGGAAAGTATGTTAATCTTGCTTAATATAGATTGAAAACCCATTTGAAGAGTAAAAAGAACGGTATTTTTTTTTTTTTAAGACTTTATTTATTTATTTGACAGAGAGAGAGACAGCGAGAGCAGGAACACAAGCAGGGGGAGTGGGAGAAGGAGAAGCAGGTTTCCTGGCGAGCAGGGAGCCCGATGTGGGGCTCGATCCCAGGACCCTGGGACCATGACCTGAGCCGAAGGCAGACGCTTAACGACTGAGCCACCCAGGCGCCCCGCTTTTTTTTAAAATTTTTTTTAAAGATTTTATTTATTTAAAAAGAACAGTATTGACTGATTTTTTTTTTGTAAGAAAAATCTCATGAGCTAATTGCACTGAAATAATCATTATTTTTTAAAGATTTTATTTATTTATTTGAGAGAGAGTAAGCAGGAGGGGCAGAGGGAGAGGGAGAAGCAGACTCCCTGCTGAGCAGGGAGCCCAGTGCGAGGCTCGATCTCAGGACCCTGTGATCATGACCTGAGATGAAGGCAGACGCTTAACGACTGAGCCACCCAGGCGCCCTGAAATAGTTTTTTTTAAATGTTGAATGTCCAACTTGCTGAGTTTTTTTTTACTGTATGGGAAAAACTAATTAAAACTTTTTTAGCAGAGAGTCAAAAAAAGAAGCAACAAGATGATTCTGATGAATATGATGATGATGACTCTGCAGCTTCAACTTCATTTCAGCCACAGCCTGTTCAACCTCAACAAGGTTATATCCCCCCAATGGCACAGCCAGGACTGCCACCAGTTCCGGGAGCACCAGGAATGCCTCCAGGTATTACATAAGGTTTCTTAAAATTTAACATTTTAAGGACTTTATTGATACGGTGTAAAAGTATTAAAATTTTCTCTTACTCTAATATATTTTGTGGTTGTTGTTGAAATTCTTACAGGCATACCTCCATTAATGCCAGGTGTTCCTCCTCTGATGCCAGGAATGCCACCAGTTATGCCAGGCATGCCACCTGGGTAAGAGAACTTTTAATTGACTTGTGGGCTTGTGCCTAGTAATGATCTTTTTCAACTTGGGTGTTATATGAATTTTAAAATGTTACTTTGCCTTTTTTTTTTTTTTCTTCTAAAAGGTATGGGCTCCATAAATATTAAACTTGTCTAATAAAGGGGTCTACCAACAAATTAAATGAATATAAATTTGCCTCTGAAGAGAATAGATTTTTGGGCTTTAGGATGTCTGTAGGCAGCCATCTGCTTCAATTGCATCTGATGTAATTAAAGTAGTTGGTTATAGATTGGTGTTTCTGAGATTCAGAACTGTCCATGACACTTTGTAGTTGTGACAAGAAGCAAACTCTGTAAATGATTTTATTTGTCAAATCCTCAAGAACTAAAATGGATATGAGGTGCTCGTGCCTATCACTTTTACTTAAATATTGTTGGATGTGAGAGGTATACAATACACTTTCCCACTGTATTTTGAAAATCACAGTTAGATTTTGATTTTGTCATACATTTTCACAGATTGCATCATCAGAGAAAATACACCCAGTCATTTTGCGGTGAAAACATGTAAGCATCTCATTCATAATGTAATTCAGGAGGTATAATCATAATGTCATTTTTTTGTGTGTTTAATGGTATCTATTCAGTTGACTTCAGAAATTTTCTAACCTTCCTCACTAAAACTTCTAAAATGTGCAAGCTGGTTGACACAGATCTCTTAATGGAGGGAAATAAAACATCTGTGAGGAAATTATAATAGACCCATATAAATAAAGCATTTTCTAAATGCAGCTGTTTTTCCCCAAACTGCTAAAGTAATGGAATTTAGTAAAAAGGTTGTTATTTAAGAAAGAATATTCTTTTGCCAAATTACATGCTTTATTACTTATAGAAGGTAATTCGGTTTTCTTGTAATGGAAACTATATATATACATATATATATATATATATATGTAGAAGTTTATCTTTTGATAAAGTCCTCAGTTAAGAATTCACAAACTTTTAACTGTTTTAAGTGAATTGGACACTGATATTTGAAGGTGAGCTCTTTTAGGGGAAGGAAAATAAATATGGGTTATGTTTTTAAGTCATGGTTTAGTGTAAGGTAGCTATTACAAATAGAAATTAGGCAATTGTGTGAGTTTACTTTTGACTGTCTTTAATTTTGGTGGTAGTGGTTTTTTTTTTTTTGTAACCCTCCAAAAAAAATCTTTACTCCACAGTGTATATTCAGTACTTTCCTTTTGAAAAGTCTGATGATTCTGAAATAGTTTTTCTTTCTTATTTACATTCTGTGTGGATATTTTCAAGTGAGACAGAAGGTGATTTTGATTTCCAATTACACATATTTTAGATGAGGCCTCTTATATATATTAAGGAGGGTATAATTGTTTTTAGTGACTTTAAATTTATGAAAATGTTTTGTCAACAAAGACCGATTTTTTTTTTATTTTACTGGTAAACCCAAGAGTTTGCTGATATTTAGAGAGCTTATTTTGATAGAATTGTTTTAGTGTTGTGTGTTCTTTCAGGTTGATTGATTCCAATATTAGGGGTCAAATTCAAGTCTTTTATCTGTTGTTTCAGGCTTTAGCCAAAATATTTTCTAATGGTTTATACTGTTCATTAACTTGGTTTGTTTCTTGAAATTTGCTTTCCAATAGAATGATGCCAATGGGTGGAATGATGCCACCTGGACCAGGAATACCACCTCTGATGCCTGGTATGCCACCAGGTATGAAACATTAGATAATTTCCTTTTTAATGTGACTGGCATGCTTTATTCTTACCTATTTTGGACAATAGGTTTGTGGATTTTAGTGCAGTTGTAATGTATAATTTCCGTAGGTTGCTGAATTCTTTTTTAAATTACTTGAAGTGTCAGAATGGACCGTGGGGTTTTTTTTTTGAGTTCTGAAATAGGTAATAAACAGGTTTCAAAGCAGTCAAAATGAGTTATAGAACCTATGCACCAAAGCTCATATACCTAAGAGGGGTTGTATTTGTGGGTTTGTTGTTTTAAAGATTTTATTTATTCATTTGAGAGAGAGAGCATAAGCACGGGGAGCAGCAAGGGAGAGGGAGAAGCAGATTCCCTGCCAAGCTGGGAGCCCAACGCTGGGCTCGATTCCAGGACCCTGGGATCATGACCTGAGCTGAAGGCAGGTGTTTAACCAACTGAGCCACCCAGGCACCCTGAGGGGTTGTATTTGTTAGGAATATTTTAGGTGAGTAATGGAGACTCTTTTGGCAAGTAATGGAGAAACCCATCAAACCATATTTAAAAATGTAGGCGTTTATTGTCTTACTCAACAGAAAGAAAAGTGGTAGTAGCCTCAGTGGCTGGTAATGTCAAGAACCCATGTGTTTTTAAATTTTCTTCTTTGCTAGCCTTAGCTTTTCTCCCTCAGACACATCACTCAGTTGTTACAAGATAATGCAGGCAACAAAGAGTGTCAACAGCAAAGTGTTCTTTTTTTTTCCATTAGGGAGCAAAGTAACTCTCCCAAAAGCTTCCTAGCCTCCTGTTGTTGGCTAGAAACAGTTCTAATGGACCCTCTAGCTGCAAGGGAGTCGTAAAAAAACAAAACAAAACCCTGTCTTGACTTTGTAGCCTATAACGTGGGGTTTTCCACATTAAAGTAAGGCAGCAGTAAAATTTGCATCATTGCTGGTGCAACCATTCATTTATAGGCAGTAGCTCCACATATGTTATGTTCTGAGATAATTTTAGGCAAAGTAATGTTGAGGAAGTTTGAAGAATGCATTAGTGATGGATTTTAGGAAAATTTATTTCAAGTGCTTAAAGGAGGGGCGCCTGGCTGGCTCAGCCTGTAGAGCATGCAACCTTTGATCTCAGGTTTTAAGTTTGAGCCCCATGTTGGGTGTAGAGTTTACTTAAGAAAAATACAATCTTTAGGGGCGCCTGGGTGGCTCAGTCATTAAGCATCTGCCTTTGGCTCGGGTCATGATCCCAGGGTCCTGGGATCGAGCCCCACATCAGGCTCCCTGATGCTTCTCCCTCTCCCACTTACCCTGCTTGTGTTCCCTCTCTTGCTCTGTTTCTGTCAAATAAATAAGTAAAATCTTAAAAAAAAAAGAAAAGAAAAAAATACAATCTTTAACGTGTTTACAGGAATAACTTAGTTTTCTGGAAAAAAAATTTTTAAGATTTTATTCATTTATTAGAGAGTGAGAGAGAATGATCGGGGAGGAGAGGGAGAAGCAGACTCCCACCGAGCAGGGAGCCCGATGCGGGACTTGATCCCAGGACCCTGGGATCATGACCTGAGCCGAAGGCAGACGCTTAACCAACTGAGCCACCCAGGCGCCCCTGGAAAAATTTTTATGGGTATATGACGTATCAAAGTTTTTACAGTAATTTGAATTAGAGTTCAGAGAGCGTCCAGCTGTTGGAAGATTGCTTTAATTCACTACGTGTTTCAAAAAGTTTGCCAGTCACTAAAATTGGTAAGCTTAATTGCTATTTTCCCCATGTATAGACTCTCTAGTGGTATCTTTCACTTCCCAAAATTCTGAAAAGACACAGGAATAGAAAGGTTGAGGCAAGATTGTTCCAATGGGCAAATGCCTAAGTTATTTGGACTTCATTGAATTAAACAGTTCATCAGTAATTTTGTAGCATAGAAGCATTATTTATTTATTTATTTTTGTTTTTCAAGATTTTATTGATTTATTTGAGAGAGAGCGTGCGCGCAAGCAGGGAGGAAGGGAGGGAGAAGCAGATACCCTGGTGAGCAGGGAGCCTGACCCGGGGCTCAATCCCAAGGACCCTGAGATCAGGACCTGAGCTGAAGGCAGATGCTTAACCGACTGAGCCGCCCAGGCGCCCCTTTATTTTATTTTTTATTTTTATTTTTATTTTTTTAAAGATTTTATTTATTTGACAGAGACACAGTGAGAGAGGGAACACAAATGGGGAGTGGGAGAGGGAGAAGCAGGCTTCCTGCTGAGCAGGGAGCCCGATGCGGGGCTCGATGCCAGGACTCTGTGATCATGACCTGAGCCGAAGGCAGACGCTTAATGACTGAGCCACCCAAGCGCCCCTTATTTTTTATTTTTATTTTTTTTTAAAGAGAGCATGTGAGTGAGGGGTTGCAGAGAGAGAGGGAGAGAGAATCTTAAGCAGTCTCCATACCCAGCATGGAGCCTAACGTGGGGCTTGATCCCATGATCTGAATAGAAATCAAGGGTCAGAGGCCCAACCAACTGAGCCACCTAAGGAGCCCCTAGAAGCATTTTTAATATGGTATATTTTAACAGTTTTGGGAAAAATTTTTTCTGAGCTAAATGTTTCAACACCCCCCCCCCCCCCCAATCCTCCCAACATTTCTTCTCTATAGGTATGCCCCCTCCTGTTCCCCGTCCTGGAATTCCTCCAATGACTCAAGCGCAGGCTGTTTCAGCACCAGGCATTCTTAATAGACCACCTGCACCAACAGCAACAGTTCCTGCTCCACAGCCTCCAGTTACTAAGCCTCTTTTCCCCAGTGCTGGACAGGTAAGGTGAAATTCCTGAAAAGGAGTGAACACTTATATTTAAAGGTAAAGTGTAGTTGTTTATAGAAATCCTTGAAATTGTCATAGGTCAATTTTTTGTTTATAATCTTTTTAATGTAATTTATTAAATACAAAGAAGTGTCCTATTCTCTTGCATGTTTGCAAACATTGACTAGAGCCAGATAGTATGTTATTTTTTTCATAGCTGTGAACTCTGGTTAGAAATGAAAGTTTAATTTCTGGGGACTTAAATACATGATAATGTTTAGAGGTCCTCTTTTACCGCTTGAACTGTGAGTGGAATGAAACGTTGGACTCTTTAATCTAGAACAGTGACAAATGACAATGCTACACTTTTGCAGGAAGGGCATCATTTGACCTAGACTTAATCTTTCCTACTGAACTTGTCTTTTTTCAGAACTCAGAAGCTAAAGATGCTTTTGTTATATATATCGTATGTGTATAATGGTTGTTTACTTTTGCTGTTTTTTCCCAGTTATATTCAGAATTAAACAGATATATTTAATTCATTCAGAATTAAGATCAGGATGTGTGTTCTTTTTTTCACTTTAACATTATCCCATAGAAGTTTTCTTTTCTGAATTTTTTTCTGTTTATGGTTGCTAAATTAAAAGCATTACTTTTTAAGTCCTCTGTAAGCACATATCTTATGTTTTTGAGGTGGGTGGGGATTTTGTTTATTGAGAGATGTCAAACTTTTGGCAAAAATCTTGTGGAGTCATTGATAGAGAATTGGATTGAAGTGTCAGTAGTAATGCATCTTTATTCTCAATTGAAGGTATCATTTTTGGAAAATCACAGTGCAAAAGCACATCCAGTTTTAGAAAAGAAACTGGTTAACTAGGTTTATTGGTGTAGAATTAAAGATTTTTTTTGAGGCTCATACTGTCACTTTGTTTATTGTAAATGCATCAACTGCCTGCCTCTTTAAATAAATCAGATTTGATTGCATTATATTTTGCGTTTATAAAAATGCAATCTATACTAAAAAAAAGTCTACCACATGGCTTATTTTCACCCATTTGTTTGGAGACTTTTCATTGTTTCCTTTCTTTTATGCTACAGATGGGGACACCTGTAACAAGCTCAAGTACAGCTTCATCCAATTCAGAAAGTCTGTCTGCATCTTCTAAAGCTCTGTTTCCTAGCACAGCACAAGTACGCAGGAAGTTGCAGTTTAAAATTGTTAAAATGGCTTTATAAACTTAACCCTTTGGACCCTACTTTAAAACTAAATCTTTTCCCAAAAAATATACATGTTTAATTTTTTTAAAGTTAATGGTATAAAAATCAATGGTATTTGAAAATTTGAACTCATACTAATAGAAAAAAATGTACCCCAAACTCCTATGGTTCTAAAGGGTTAAAAGCATGTAAGCAGTAAATGCATTATAGTGGCCAATGGTTAGCCTGATGCATGATTAAGCTTTTTTGATTTATGCTGTTTAATGCATCACATATAATGTAAGGAAATTTAGTACTTTGCATTTGGTTCTAAAGTTGGCCTAGTTTTCATGTTTCAGATGTTTGGTATTATGAAAAGTAACACATATATTACTATTACTGGTAACTTTACGCTTAAAAGATCCTACTAAGCCCTTTTGTCCATGATAATCATCTAGCCATTGTTAATTGGGAGGACATTGTATTATCTATATAAAGATATCTCTGAAGGGACATCTTTAATGTGTCACCACTGATACTGTTCATGCTATGCTTAGTAACTAAAATTTATCCAACATTTGTATTTTGTAATTTCTAACCTTTTTTTTTTTTTTTTTTTTTGAGGTGCTTGGTAGATTGATTAAACAACTAATTTAGAATAGTAAATGTAGAACATGCTATTCTGATACAGTGTAATTCATCAGTCTGAAATAACTACAAAGCTTTTGTAAAGCAAGTAAATTTTGGTGAGAAGGTAGATAACATCTTAGAAGTTACATATGCAGTCTTTGTTTCCACTGCTGAGTTTTGGATGTGACTTTGACCCAGCATCTTTTGATATTCTTGTGTATCATCTTGATTTTTTGTGGAGTTTTAGTTATGTTAACTTTGTTTTAATTTCATTGAAAGTTTGGTCCTTTATTGAATGTTGGTATCTCACTTTTAAGTTAATTATAATAGGTATATTCAGTTTTGGCTTTTGAAGTTTCCTTAATGAAAGATTGTGTTTTCCAGGCTCAGGCAGCTGTCCAAGGACCTGTTGGTACAGATTTCAAGCCCTTAAATAGTACCCCTGCAACAACTACAGAACCCCCAAAGCCTACATTCCCTGCTTATACACAGTCTACAGCTTCAACTACTAGTACAACAAATAGCACTGCAGCTAAACCAGCGGCTTCAATAACAAGTAAGCCTGCTACACTTACGACAACCAGTGCAACCAGTAAGTTGATCCACCCAGATGAGGATATATCACTGGTAAGTTCTTTACAGGTTTTTACTAGCGTAGTTTGAATACCGTTGTAGTAACTTTTCCTCTTAAAGTATTAATTTGTACACCAGTGATCTTATAATCTGATCTAATGCTTACTGTGTGGTTTTTATTCTGATTATTAAGAACCACAAAATAAAGGGAATGTTGCGTGTTTTGATCTTAGACACACTTTTTCCCCTACTCCCAGATTGTGTTTAAAAGAAGACAGTAAGTTGGGTTCTTAACTCTCAAAAATCATTTTGGTTACACATAAATTTGTAAATGATGAAACAGTTAAGTGGTGAGGTAGAATATACAGATCCTTTGAAGCGACTTTCTTCACTAGACACTTTCTTGCTGAGGCAGTGTATAATTCCTGGGAAGTTATTAGCCATTTTTCAAATATAAAAATAGGTGGGGTTTTCTTGAGGCATTGAGATTTTAAGCAGTTGGACTGGTTTGTGGAGCAAAAATTGTGGTTGGGAAGTAAGGGTACATTTTTAAAAAGTTACTCTGTAAGATTTTGGATGTTTGTCTTTTATGCTTAATGACTGCTCTCTGCATTCAAGTGTTTAACATTGTGTTCATTTTTATTTGTAGGAAGAGAGAAGGGCACAGTTACCTAAATATCAACGTAATCTTCCTCGACCAGGACAGGCTCCCATTGGTAATCCACCAGTTGGACCTATTGGAGGTATGATGCCACCACAGCCAGGCATCCCACAGCAACAAGGAATGAGACCCCCAATGCCGCCTCATGGTATTTCTTTTTATGTTTACTGTATTTGTTTATTGTATTTAGTGGATTTTCTGAGTATACACATAAATTTATCTGCAAAATACATTGCATTTAAAAGTATAACGCACAGACCAACTCAATCTATTTTTTGTGTTTTAAATGTGTTTTTTAGGTCAGTATGGTGGTCATCATCAAGGCATGCCAGGTTACCTTCCTGGTGCTATGCCACCTTATGGGCAGGGACCGCCGATGGTGCCCCCTTATCAAGGTGGGCCTCCTCGACCTCCGATGGGAATGAGACCTCCTGTAATGTCGCAAGGTGGCCGTTACTGATCTTACTTCATCCAATCTAATAGGTTTGGAGATTAAACCTTTTCTCAACTTGTGCTGTTTATATAGCCAAGCTTCCGTCAATAAGGCTTCATTGTGACTTTAACAAACATTATCTTCCCACATACCAGGAACTATTGGACATTTATTTTACATGGGAAAAATTATTTGGAATAATAAAGCAGGAACTTTTCCTGAAGTTGCAATTTATACTGTATGGCTTCTTTTTCATGTTTCATCTAGGTTTTTAGAAGTGAAGTATAGTAAATTTGGTTCGTTATATTGTGAAGGCGCTGGAATTACATGAACATACCACCTTAATAAAGGCAAGTTCTGTAAGCTTACATTGCTATTTGTAAAGTTATGCCTTCACAGCATTTCAGATGCTGTTGGACTTCATGTCCCCAACCTAGCTTGGTGAGGGCTGTAACTGTTTCCAAGACCTGTACATTGGAAGTCTGAATGTATAACAATATTTAATGTATTTAGAGTTCCTCATGTTGCAGGGTTTAAGAAATCTGACCCACCAAGGTCATGTGACTTTTCTGTACTGTTAAACTTCATTGTAATAAAATGAGAGAAAAACTTATGCCTTTTTATTCATAACCCAGCTGTGGACCACTGCCTGAAAGGTTTGTACAGATGCATGCCACAGTAGATGTCCACATAATAAAATTCATAGTTACCAATACAGTTTTGATATATCATTGGATTCTGTCTTTGAATTGTAGGTTGTTCCTTAGCTGCATGTTTTAAACTGGACAATATATATAGAATTGTATGTTAGTGCTTAAGTTGACAGAAAAACTTAGATACATATGAGTATTACATAGTGGGTATGAAATCTTTATATTGTGTCATCTTTCCACGCCCTTGTTGTCACTACATGTTAGATGTCGTAGATATTTAAAATGTAAACCTTAGTATGCCCTCTCCTACTGATGAAGTTTAGAGCCTAGTGCCAGACCCACTCATTTCCTTCTGATTATTTTTGAGACTGCAGTACTGCGTGGACCTCAGAAGCTTTTCAGGTGCAGACTTCTAGAAGCTTAGGTGCATGTAGTAATAGCTTTTTGCTGTTAATGGATTGGAATCTTTTCTAAGTGTAATTACACCAAAATAATCTAAATGTGCCTCTGTTAGGACAGTTAACAGATGGATTCAAAATTTATTATGTTCCTGGAAAATGACATTATTTCTTTGATTAAGATGGCTACCTTTTGTTATTATAAAGCCTAAATGGCTTTCCTGTTAACCTTTTCATTCTTGGAAATTTGAATGTTACTGTGTCCTGTGAAGTAGTTTTCTGTAGAGGTGACACTGCTATTAGTATCTTGTGTTGCAAGTCTCCTACAATAATAGCTCTTGTTGACCTTTTTTGGTACCCATTTTTTCGATCTTTATTTTGGCAAGGTACTTTTATGATTATTTAAGTATCAAATGACTTGTACAAAGCATAATTATTAATATAATGAACTCAAGTTGAGTTTTTCTCAACATAAAGATTTGTAAGAAAATGGTGATAATTTTTTATAACCTATATGTGAAGGTGTAGATATGACATGAAATCTGAGTTTTTGTCTTTGAAAAGAAAACTTTTAATCATCATAAAAGAGTCTGTATTTAGGTGACAAGTAAAAGTCATTCATTTAAACAAAACATACAAATATTTACAAAGTTGAGTGCTGTTTTAAATCGGATATTTTGCTCCAGTGAAATGTTTCATAGCTCTTTTCTTGTACCATCGAGGTTCAAAAAACTCCATAGTTTGAAAAGGCAACATCTGTGTATCACCAAGAACGCGTTTCCTTCTGCCAGTGGCTAAGCCCCGTACTGCTACCCTTTCCCTCACCAAACACCTGCCTACTAAGTAGTTTTGGAATTAACATATATTTAGATTTGGCAGCACATTTATCAGACTGCCAAAGAAGAGCCTGTGTTGAAAATCTGTAAGGTAAAAATGGCATGATTAAATTTAGAACGATTAAATAGGAAATGTTTTCCCAAACCAAATGTCTTTCAAGCATTTCATGTACAGGCTTATCAACAAAATACAAATGGGTTAGTAATGTTTCAGAGCTTATGCAAAGCTTATTTACATTTAATGGAAAGATAACTGATATTTTATATCAAGGGTTGTTGTTTTCTGAAGTCTGAAGGGAGAAAATACTACTTTTAAATAAGTTGTAGAATTTTAATTTTAATTAAAAAGTTAATCCAAAGTGTTATGCATGACTCTTAAGCACACCATCTCCTGTTGTGTTAGGTATATGGCTCAGGTGGTGCCCATTTGGTATATTTAAAGTTGTTTGTGCATGCATCAGCATAATTAAGCTTCTAGAAAATACCTTTTACCTAACTGCTTCTGGGGTCCATAGTGTGGTTAAATTATGAGAGGAACAAACCATGTTGAAATAATGAACTCTTACTTTGACTTATGCTTCCTTAAAATAATAGATGGAGTTGAGTTGAAGTAAACTTCTGTTTGCCCTCACAGAAGACATCCTTTAGGACTTGCTATATTCAGGCAGGCATTGTGATTGCCATAATTTAGGAAGTTGTAAGATTAATGGGACTGCCAACTTTGGCTCTCCCTTAGTCCACTCCTATGTTACCTTTTTTAAAAAAACAAAAAAGTGACTTAACGTTTTGTCTGGCACTAGTTTCTATCACGTATAGATTTTACCTGCTGTATGACAAGACCAGCAGGTGAGGATCAACTTTTGAGTGGCTGCTGGAATTATCATTTAATTTGAATACTTATATTTTGGTAATAATCGCACACACTTACCATTAGGAATGGGGAAAATACTCCTAGTGTACTCTATTCCACTGATCAAGTTCAGCTTAAACTAATTGAACTTAGTTATTTGGGGGGAGATCCCCAACAAAAATAAGTATGGGTTCAGAGTGGAATTACAGCAGACAATCGTTTTTTTAAAAAAGCTGCTCTTTTTTCCTTTGCTTGCTTGATCATTGGGATTTTTTTTTTTAATGCATGTCTTTTAAATTAATTGGGTAATGTTTTTCTAAAATCAAAATTTTCTTCTTCCTATAGCCCTGCCATAGGACAGGCTGAGGCTGAGTCTCAGTGTTGCCCTGTTCAGTCTGAGGCAAGTGGGATTTATTTTATTCCTTATAGGGGCTTTCACAGCTTTATGGCTGTTGGATATTTATGTCCCCAAACTTGCAGCAAGTTTGGTGAAGGCCCCTAAATTTAATTAAACTTAGGATTTTTATACTCTTTTGGGCAGAGAAGGCTCTATATTAATATTCACGTTTGACTGTGGTGTTAATAAACATAAATAAAAAGTATTTGATACATGTAATTTTATGTAATTTACTTTGTGTTAACAGCCTCAGTAAAGCTGGTATTGCTATATTGATCTTTATTAGTAAATTGACAAAATTTGATGTTCTTGATTTGGAGGCATGAAATGTTTTGTCAAATTTTCCACTTTCACTTTTAGGAAAAAGTTACTGGTCCTCAAACTATTAAATTTAACTTCATGGATAAGTTTGATCATTGGAAATGCCACAGGATACTGAAATCTGCATTCTTAATCCCAAAGTTATGCATTGAACATTAAGGTTGAAGGGTCATGTGGAAATGCTTGTGATTTTTTTAATATTTACAAACTTCACCACATTAGAGCAAATGTTAATGTAGAGCCCTTGTGAAGAGTGGGAAGGTGGTGTGTGTGTGGTATGTATGCAAATACACTACACATTTGATAAAAGGATAATAAAAGAGTTTGGGTATTACAGACCTGTCAGTATGGATAGATTACTGATTTTCAGGTAGCCAAACTGAAATTGAATTGTGGTAAACTTAGTACATTGAATTGTTGTGGTTTTGGAACATTTTTGAGGTTCTTTTTCAGCTGTACTGAACATTGTTTTATGCAATATGCACACACGAAAAGTATCCACATTTGATTCCAACTAAAATTTGCTTTTACTTGGTGAGAAACATGTTTATGTGTGTATGTTGTGAGGAGTAAAGAAAGAAATGGAAGAGAGGCCAAAACATAAACCTGTATTACTTTTGTTCCTTCCTGTGTTTAAGCGACACATCTGTTCTATCCAGATTGCATTTTCTTTTGAACAGGAACAACATATAGTACAGTGTTTAGCTAACCCAGGATAATGTTTTCTATATGGTTTTAATTCTTGGAAGCATAAAGAAAAAATATACATTAAATGAATTCCAAATTTTCACCTGTGCAATTAAAACATACGATTTTCTGTGTAACTGAATCATGGAAAAAAAGATTTTAGCGTTTGAAAAAAAATTTTGTCACAACAAAAGAATACATTTATAACCTGTTCGGTAATTACACCTCTTTAAGTCTCCTTAATTGGAGCTATTTTCTGTTGCATCCACCATCCCCCAGTTTAGGGAAATATTCAAGAGTGAGGCTGCTTGTCTTAATTCTAATAGTGATAGTTGAAATAATTGAAATAGGCTCTTACATACTTGACTACTGGGTGTTGGAGGGATTTTCTAAAGGTGGCGTAATTTGTTGAAGTTAATTTTCTTGATATCTCTGAAGTATGGTTTTGAGAATTACATAACTTTCAGGTATCTATTCCTTCCACTGGTAATACTTGGTAAATGAAATGTTGAACTAGTTACTTTACAGAGATAAAATTTGTTTTGAGTAAACTGATACTTGTATTGGTTAGCGATAAGTAGTATTTAAAATATAAAAATTTTGTGTTAATTAGGTATGTCTTTTTAAAGAGGCAGTATTTATCTCCCTAATATTAAGTAACCTTTGTATGTTATTCCAAAACAAAGTCGGTTTTCTTGTGCTGTAACTTTTATGGAAAACTCTTCTAAAAGGAGGGATTCATTTATAAGACTATTGACTCTAAGGCAGTTTTGTAAGTAAACATTCCCCCTAGTTACACTTCTGCTTGCTGTCTCATGACTTGAATATTAGTGAAGGTTACTTTTTTTTTTTTTAACCCTTTCTCAATATTTTGTTTTCTGTCATCTGAATCATTTTAATAAATGACTTTTTGTTTTTCTAGCATAGAAATCCTCTAACTTCTGTGTGATATTTCTTGGTAAAATGAGAAGGAGTTACTTTAATGATGTTGTACATAGTGTTATGCACATAGTGATTATTCATAATTTTGTATTAATGTTAAATTTTTAGAACAATATTTTTAATATTTTGCTGTTAGGCATTCCCTGTTATGGGATCTAAATCAAACTAGTAGGAAATGCGGGACTTGAGTTTGAGCTCCCTAATACTTGAAATATCTCCAGCTTTTCCCCAGTGTCTTCATGTTCTTACTTGGTATTTTTGTTGAGAAATAGTAAGTTTGAAAGTAGCATTTAAAAAAAATATGAATAAAGCTCAGAAGAGAATTGCTTTTTATAAGAATTGTTGTTTCTGCGCTGAGCTCTGTATACATTCTTGTATAATAATTTGGCCATAAAGGGCAGAGCCTTTCATTTTCTTCCTAACTCTGGAAAAATAATAGCTTGCAACTATATTAATTTGAATTTTTAAACCTTGTCTCTTTAAATCTGTTCAGTTCAGCTCATGTATCCTCAGGGGAAATATCTTTATTTTACTAATAAGCAGGATGTAGAAGTCCTATTAAGGCAGGAATTGAAGACCTAAAGGAGCTCTTCACTGAAGCTAATTTGAACTATTGCTATTTGAAGCAAATTGAATCCTGTATTATAAGTCAAGACTGTTCATGGTTAGGTTTTTTAGGAGGCATATAATCAGCTATATTAGAATATGTTTGTATATATGTTTTAATCTTGATCAAATTAACTACAGAGAAGATACATGTGAGTAAATTATTTTAATGATTGATAACTTGGACCTAACTTGGACCCCATCCATTCTAAATGCTGTGTAAGGTTGTGTTACGGCACAGCTTCAGTAATGTGTGCTGTGTGTTTGGTCAGGGGTTTGTGTAATGCTGTATAGAGAGGGAGAAGGCCTTTTTTTGGAATTCTCCTGGCCCTTTGGCATTCTTACCGTGTCTGGGTTTTTATGGGGTTTTTTTGTTGTTGTTGATTTTTTTTTAAACCATCATTATTGATAAAGAATCTGTATGCCTTCACCTTTGGTTAAATTTGAGGAGCTGGCAGTGATATTATTGATGCCCAATTTGGATAAAAATGAAGAATGACGTTTCCCCAGTTTACTACACACAGACCGTTACTATTTGAGAGGTCATTATATAATGTTGTTAGGCTTAGGAACCTTAAATGTAGTGAAAGGTAACATTCCTGCTTCTGGTTTGCATTTGTGATTAAGGTTTCACCAAATCATTTATTATAATGTAACTTACTCTTAACATTTTGTTCATAAATATTTGGGCAATCAGATGAAAATAAAATTTGCAGCATCATTTCCTTTCTCTACTGATAAAGCTGCTTAACACCCAAGTGAGCCAAGGGAAGTTCTTGAAGTTTCTGTAGGTTTGAGTTAGAATAGTATGGGGCATAGATTTATTGAGCAAAGCCTCTGTTTTTGTTATTAGTTTATTAGTGTATTTCCAGGAGAAACAGATTTACTTTTCAGTCCATGTTTTAACTCTGATAAAATCGAGTGTTTTGAAAATTGAATTTTAAACTATTAAAAGTTGGCTTTCCTCTGTGGAGTATGTCTGCACACACTTAAATTTAGAAATTACCTTTTCCCCCAGATACATGCTCCCCCCATTTTTTTAGAGGAACCAAAATTTCCACATAATACACATGTTGGAATACATAGTTTATTAAAAGTAGGTGTGTCCAAGAGATAGTGTTTTTAAGTCTCAAAAGGTCACTTTAAGAGCCAATGCAAGGTAACTTTTGTAAGACTTAGGGAAAAAGTTTAAAATGTATTAATGTCAGGTTCTGAGGAAATTTAATGCACATTGACTTTTTAAACTATGGATTGAACTCCTCAGTTTAATACAATTTGTGTTTTTGTTAACTAGCAGCAGAATTTCAGCATTTGCTACTTACTGGTAGAGAAGAAAAATCCCACAGCCCTGCCAGTACAGGTTAGTTTAATCTGTAAGTACCTGATGTTCCTATTTTTTTCAAACATATCCATATAACCCACACAAGGAAGAAAGCTGTGCAGTTACTTAAATGTGAGTATAACTAATAATAGATCCATTGGACACTTTTTAAACACTCAGTACTTGGGCCAAAGTAGCTAGGTTTGCTAACCTCCGTTGTGAGAAAGGTGTAATACTGCTCCTTTATTATCTGGTTGTGGTTGACCCTAAGTAGATATGTTGTACATAAAAGGAAAACACAGTGAAAGTTTCGATTGGCTATATGTACATGTTGGTATCTGAAAACAGAGTGCAGGGCTTTGGGTCCAGGCTCTTTTACTTAAGCCTCTCCCATGGTGGTACTCATATTTTACCTTTTAACTTTTTACAGTATGAATCAACCCAAGAAAGTCAAGTTTCCTCACCTCTAGTAGTGATAAATGGTGTGCAGTCATAAGCTAGAAAATGTTTTCATACTGCTTTTTTGTTAAATGTTTTTAGTAACTCTTGCTGTAAATAGTACTAATTTTATTAATCTTTTTTGTAAACTATAACGTATTTTGGTGGTGCTCCACCACTGTGGGCTCGTTTTACCTTGAATTAAGAATAACAAAACTGACTTTTTAATACTCAAATGAAAACTGACCACCCACCATGAAACCTAGACAGATTCCTTGTGTATTCCTTTTGAGGGGCAGTGAGGGTATAATGGCTTGTAAAAGATCTGTTAAGGGTTTTATTACTGTCATTGGTTCTACCAGAATTCATTGTTTTCTTCAACCATCTTTGAGACCTTTCCTTTAACCTTTAAATATTATGCTCTTATGTTGATAAACATTTTAAATACCAAGGAAAAAAGAATAAAGCTTACAATTTGGTTTGTACAAGCCTGAACCATCCTTCCATTCTGTAGCATTGATGAGGATGCATGGCTACCTCCTCTACGCCCTAAGTGTAATGATGTCTAATTTGAGACAGTCCATAAAACTAGCTGATCTTGTATTGTATTAAATGGGGATGGTGATTAGCCACTGAAAACAGACCATCTTAATGTTATTTTATATGAAAGTCGTGCACTTAGTTAATTAAAAATCTCGATATATCAGCTGATAATATATTTTATAAGATATCCACTTGTTTTTTAATATAAAATTGCCTAAGGGCTTAAGTTTCATTGCCTTTCACAGTTTAATCTGTATAAGAAATGGCGTAGATACAGTGGAAATGGTTTTCCTTAAAACCATCTCTATAAAGCTGCCTTTCTGGTGAGTATTATTTTATACTTCTATGTCACAATTTTTCCTTTTAAGTTTAATTGAAGTGGGATACTGATCAAAGAAGTGAGCAGCCTGAATTTTGACACTCTTTAGATAATACCTGAATTGGGAATGTATTTTAAAAGTTGATTATTTTCACTTCCTGACATTTCCCTAACAATCCAGATCATTTTTCTGACTTCCACTTTTAACATGCAATTTTTTTCTTTTGGTAAGATAGAAAAAATGTTTTTACTCAAAACTAGTGCTTTTAAAAAATGTTTTTAAGCTTAAGATTTTCCTTTTAGCTGACAACCAAAAGTTTTGTCTCAAATGCTTTTGGTTCCTGCACTGCACAGGTGTAAAATTTAAACATCAGAATTTATGTCTTCTCTGTGAATCTGTTGTTGCAGTGATTCGTGAGCAATTAAAGCTGAGGGTAGGCTTGAAGAAGGACTTAAGCTGAAATGCTCCTGCAGACTATTGCTTATAGGATTCTCTGTGAATGAGGCTTGAAAATTTCAAGTGTATCTTTAAATCTTTCTAACCTTGCATGGAAAACTTAGGTTAGAAATACGGTTTCTGGGACTGTGTATACCAGTGGAAATTAACCTCTGGGTGTATTTCTAATCACTTTATGCCCTGTTTAGTACTTTCCTTCAGAGTGACACATGGATTTTTTTCTCTCTAGTCTTTAGCCACATCCTAGCTGATGTCAACATAAGCTAAGGATGTTTTCACATTGTATTTCTTGCTGTAATGTAAAGCACCAATGAACAGGAAGCTGCTCCTAATGCATTTTAGTACGGAAAATGATAGTCTTCTAAAATAAATCTGAAAATTGATATTTTGAGTATGTGATAATGGTGATGTATTCTTCTAGATAAGCACTAAACAAAGTATGGACCCTCAATTTATGTCTTTAAGATTTAAAGTGAAGTAAATTTCTAAGGAACTCTCTCCTTTCCTAGCAAGGATAAGCAGACATTGAAAATGTGGTAAGTATGTAACTCTAAATGCATGTAATAGTGGTGAGAGTAAGTAGCCAAATTTCCATAGTTTAAAAATTTAGACATGAACAAGAATTCTTGAATTTCCTTTGCGACTTCATGTATGTGTGTCTAGCATTTTTACAAATTTGTGTGCACAATGATTAAATTGAAATGTATCTTAACTCCTTTGTCTGGTTTGTTTTCTTTTTATTTGGTATGGTGCTTTAAACACTAATTGTATTTCAAGATTTTTTCAGTAGAAATAAGTGGCTGATAAAATACCTTCAAGAAGAATTATTTAAATGTTTCTATTTAAAATAGAAAATAGTGATGACTTCTCAGTTTATTTGAAGCCTTCTGTTTTTCAGTTCCAGTTAAAACTGACAATAGACAGCTGATAAGAAACGGGGGGCGGGGGGGGGAACCAACCTTGTCCTCTTTCTGGAATATTGTAGGAATCATTGTCTAATAGTAAAATGTTACGAAGCTGGTATTTGATTTTCATGGAAGCAGTGCTTTTTAAATTAAGAGAAAAGGTGATGAAATTGGAAATCTCCCCTGTTCTCCCTGGGATGTTGTATTTAATAATAAGATAGTAAATGGAACTTTAAGTGAAAACATTTAATTGCTACACCAGGGAAGGTCATTTATTTCTGAGTAATAATGTCTATTTCCTTCCTAACCTAGGATAGCATTATTTTGTGAAGCTGTTCAAGATCCCAAAGGGTTGTAGGAAAGAGGGGGCCCTTCTCAGTTCAGTCTACAGGCTTCACTCTAGCATTGTACTGGTAAGAGGGGAATGGAAAAGCAAGTTATACACAGAATATATGATGGTAAGGAGGACCTGAGCAAGCAAGAGAGAATAAAGGACTAGTCCCTTTGTATGGTTAAATGATCTAGCTAAACAAAAAAAATTTGACTAGTAGCATAAATTTTCTTACGGGGCACCTGGGTGGCTCAGTTGGTAAAGTGTCTGACTCTTGATTTTGGCTCAGGTCATGATCTCAGGGTTGTGAGAACAAGCCCCAAGTCAGGCTCCATACTAGGCATGGAGCCTGCTTAAGATTTACCTTCCCCCACCATTAAATAAAATTTTTTTGCGCAAGTATTAGTAGTGTATTTTCTCACTATGATGTATCACCTGAAAGCTAATGCAAGAGAAAAATGAAGTGGATGACCACAATTATGGTGTTTACCAATGTTGAATTTTAGTCTGTTCTTAGGGTTTGGAGGAAGAGATGTTCCTTAATCTATAGCCATACACTAAGACAAACTCCAAAAGGCACTGAAGATTTGTTTCTCTTTGAGGTAGTTGGGGGGGTGGGGCGGTGTTTGCTAGGCTTTAAGAAAGCTAAAAGTACCATTTGAGAGGTGGTGTTTTATTTTCATAGCTGAAGCAGTTTTCAGTTTGTGTTTTCATCTAAAAGTTGAAGGATTTTTGCTTCTGCATTATTAAAAGTAAGCCTCTTTGTCCTCTGATTATGGTTAACCATTAATATTTGAGCACCTGTTATTTATAAAGATGAATAAAATCTTTCATTTATTATTTATGGTACTTATCTGAGCCCATTTTATTAAGTGTATCCAGAACAGTTTGTATTGAGCTGTCCTGAGCAGTTTTTGGTGTGGAAAAGAAAGGCAGTTATTTTTATTAAAAATGGAAATGTCTCTTGGGAGAAAGAAGTAAATGAGGATGTTTAGGCTGTGGATATATGGGGTATGTGATCAAGTGTTGAGGTTGAACAGGTGGAATGAACCAGATGTAGCATAGTGGTTTAGATTAAGCATAAGCTGAGATCCTGCAGTCAAATCCTTGTCCATTTATTTACTAGTTTTATGACCTTAAGTTATTTCTCTAAAATGATGTAATTACAAACTTCCTAGGCTTGTGAGAAGTAGTTACTATATGTAAAGGAACTTAGCCTTGTCACACCAGTGGAGATTACAGGGGTGGAGTGGGGGCAGGCGGTTACTAAAAATTTTTATTTAGGAAATGCATCTGAAAAGGGACCTTGGCGCTGAGGATTTAAGAAGCCAACCCTTGCAAAAAGTCTTGCTGGGTAACCATATGCCAGACTGAAGGGATAGTTAGGTGCAGAAACCGGAGAGCATAGCCTTTTTTTGGAAGAACAGAAAAATGAAGTAAGAGTGGATGGGAGGGGTTATGTGTGTCATATGAGGAGATTGGACAGGTTAGATGGAGCAGATCACACTGGACTGTGATTTGAATCTTATTCCAGTGGAAGTCATTCAAAGACTGAGCTGGTGAGTAATACATAGTTTGATTTTTAAAAGTTAACTGTTGGGTGGGGGTGGGCAGTATAGGGACTAGTTAGCAAGAAGAACCCTTTGGTCAAAACAGAACTCAAGAGGAACTGGTGTTATGAATTACTGTGACTGGATGATCATTTGAGAAGTTAGGTGATGCCAATCCTC
Organism: Halichoerus grypus; assembly: GCF_964656455.1. NCBI lineage: Eukaryota > Metazoa > Chordata > Mammalia > Carnivora > Phocidae > Halichoerus > Halichoerus grypus. Next base: position 169,587,124 of record NC_135713.1, read on the forward strand.
TTAAGCACTTTGCAAAGAGCAAAAAGATTTGGAATTTAAACTGTTTTTACTCATGGTTTGATCCACACCGCATCTGCAAGATTTTCCTTTAGGAAATGTTTATTGAGGATCTAGTAAGACATTGAGAGGTAAAAACCAAACCAAAACTTGGTCTTAGAGTCTAAGAAGGATCGATGCTAACGTAAGAAACCGAAAATGCCCGCAGTGGAAGTTAAGTTTGGAGAAAGGTAATTCCACCTGCATTGTGTCAGGGAAAAGGTGGACATTTGAACTAGGTCTTCAAGGATTGTTAGGATTTGGACAAATTGAAAAGTGTTTGGAGAAAGACTGGAAAATCTAACAGTAGAGGGAGTTATGTGAATGAAAGTTGGAGAGAAGGGGATACAGTAATTTGAGGCTAACATGTAAAGGTTCTTGAATACCACATTCGGAATATACATTTATTTTTAAGATATTATTTATTTGACAGCACAAGTAGGGTGAGCGGCAGGCAGAGGGAGAGGGAGAAGCAGGCTCCCCGCCGAGCAGGGAGCCTGATGTGGGGTTCGATCCCAGGACCCCGGGATCATAACCCAAGCCAAAGGCAGACGCTGAACGACTGAGCCACCCAGGTGCTCCCGGGATATACATTTCCTATATGAATTGGAATGATTTTGATTTTTGGTATTAAAAAACAATGGCCAGGGGCATTTGGCTGACACGGTAGGGTCTTGATCTTGGGGTTGTGAGTTCAAGCCCCACCTTAGGTGTAGAGATTAAGTAACTAACACTGACTAGAGCTGTGGTTTTGGACTTTACATCTCTTCAGAAGTGCCCCAAGGCTGTACTCCTACATTACCCGAGGCTGCCACCGTTTCCTCATTACTATTGTCCTGGTGATGTGGGGTAGTAGGATCTATAGGAACTATAATTGGTTCTGACTGCTACTGAGTTGGTCAAGAATTTCTCCAGGCCCCTGGCTGGCTCAGACGGTTGAGCATGCAACTCTTGATTTCAGGGTCATGAGTTCAGGCCCCATGTTGGGCATGGAGCTTACTTTTAAAAAACACAAATTTCTTACTGTTCACCAAGGCTAGCTTAAAATGTTTATAGAAATCGTCTATACCTTACACCTTTATTTTCCTTGGTCGCCTTCCTGTAAATATCTCAATTTTTCCATTTTCCCCAGTGGTAAAACGTTGCTTCCCTCAGTGACCTTTTTGTTATGCCCACGTAAGTCCTATTGCATGTAATTGAACTCCCCTCTCTCTGATTTCTGCATAGAAACTTCCTGAAACCTCCTCCTTCACAAAGGTGCAGTTTCTAATAGTTGTCTGAAGTGAGTGTGCTATATTCATTCTTCCAGATTATTTGTACCTGGAGTTTGAGATAATCATTGTCTAAAATGAAATGAGCCATTTATAAATACGTTTGTTCCATTTGTCCTCAAGACACCTTTGTCCCTCTGCTTTAACCCACTGACATCTGAAGTTCCCCTTCACTGAGTTCCTTTTTTTTTTTTTTGACAGCGAGAGAGGGAACACAAGCAGGGGGAGTGGGAGAGGAAGAAGCAGGCTTCCCACGGAGCAGGGACCCCGATGGCGGGGCTCGATCCCAGGACTGTGGGAGACCTGAGCCTAAGGAAGTCTTTAGATTATTACTTACGTAGTAGGTGCTCAATAAATTTTTTGAGTAAATGGTTAATATTCTCTTTGAATATTGGTTATATAGTGTTGCACTACTGAGGACAGTCACATAACCTTGCAATTTCATGTCTAAGCGTATCACACATTGTAGGTGCTTAGTGTATGAGCACACATTTTGGTGTTTGCTGGGTTCATGATGCTGCAAAGCCATTCTGTGTAAGGATATAGTCACCTTTCCCACATCTCTTCAAATCTTTGTGTGTTCCCAATATCACCCTGTACCACTTACACATGCACTTGTCTGATGACTTTGTTCCCTAATTCATGAAAATAGTAAAAGCCATGGTCTTTAACTTTTTAGATACCATATCTATGAAATAACCTGCAGAAACCTGCAACTACACTTTTTTTATTGCTTTGGACTAGGTATCCATTTTTTTATGGCTGACCCCTTTTACTATGTTCTGGAATACCACCTCCTGCTTTATTTTTTATTTTTTAGAGCAGTTTTAGGTTTACACCAAAATTGAAAGCAAGGCACAGGGATTTATCATGGCTTCTGCCCCCACGCATGCATAGCCTCTCCCTTTGTCACCATCATTTACCAGAATAGTACAATTTTTACCAAGGATGAACCTAAACTGATACATCACAATCATGCAAAGTCCATAGTTTATCTTTGGGTTTGCTCTTGGTGTACTGCATTCTGTGGGTTTGGATAAAAGTAAGACGGCATACATCTGTCATTATACAGCGTGCTTTCATCATCCTAAAAATCCTCTATGATTTGCGTATCCTCCATTCCCATGCCTGGCAACCACGGATCGTATTTTTTTTCTTTTTGCTGTCTTTTTTTCCCCTCATTACATGCATTAGTTTCAGGTGTACAGCATAGTGACTCGACAATTACAAATATGAAATGCTTACCAAGGTAAGTGTGGTTATCTGTCACCATACAGTTACTACAGTGTTATTGTCTATATTACTTGTGCTGTACTTTTCATCCCCATGGCTTGCTTACTCTATAACTGGAAGTTTACATCTTAATTAAATCCCTTCACCTATTTTGTCCATCACCCCTCCACTTCTTCTCTGGCAACCACCAGCTTATACTCTTAAAGTCTATTTCTGGTTTTTTGGTTTTTTTAAAAGATTTTATTTAATTTATTTGCCAAAGAGAGAGAGTGCAGCAGGCAGAGGGAGAAGCAGTCTCCCCGATGAGCAAGGAGCCTGATGTGGAACTTGATCCCAGGACCCTGGGATCATGACCTGAGCCGAAGGTAGATGCTTAACTGACTGAGCCACCCAGGCATCCCTGTTTTTGTTTTTTAGATTCCACATATAAGTGAAATCATGGTATTTGTCTTTCTCTGTCTGACTTATTTCACTTAGTATAATACCCTCCAAGTTCATCCACCATGTGAGTGGCAAGATTTCATTCTTTTTTTTTTTTATTGTATAAACACCATCCATTCACCTATTTTTGGACACTTGGGCTGCTTCCATAACTTGGCTACTGTAAGTAATGCAGTAAACATAGGGGTGCATATTGCTTTTCACATTAGTGTTTTTATTTTCTCTGGGTAAGTACCCAGAAGTGGAATTACTGTAACTGTGTGGTATTTCTATTTTTAGTTTTTTGAGGAACCTTCATACTGTTTTCCATAGTGGCTGCACCAACTTAAATTTCCACCAGCAGTGCACAAGGGTTCCCTTTTCTCAACCTCACCAGCATTTATTTTGATCCTTCTATTGTCTACATAGTTGTGCTTTTCCAGAATGTCATATAGTTGGAATCATACAGTATAAAGCCTTTGCAGATTGGCATAAGCATTTAAATTTCCTCCATATCTTTTCCTGGCTTGATAGCTCATTTCTTTTTAGTGCTGAATAACATTCTATTGGATGGATGTACCACAGTTTTATCCATCACCTGCTGAAGGAGATCTTGGTTGCTTCCAGGTTTTGACAATTAATGAGTAAAGCTCCTATAAACATCCATGTGCAGGTCTTTGTGTGGACATAGATTTTCAACTTCTTTGGGTAAATGCCAAGGAGCACAATCTAATTGCTGAATTGTATAGTAAAGATATGTTCAGTTTTGTAAGAAACTGCCAAACCATCTTCCACATTGGCTATACCATTTTTTTCTTTTTCTTTTCAAGATTTTATTTATATGACAGCACAAGTAGGCAGAGCAGCAGGCAAAGGGAGAGGGAGAAGCAGTCTCCCTGCTTGCGACATGGGGCTCGATCCCAGGACCCTGGGATCATGACCTGAGCAGAAGGCAGACGCTTAACTGACTCAGCCACCCAGTCGCCCCGGCTATACCACTTTTCATTCCCACTGACAATGGGTGAGAGTTTCCATTGTTCCACTTCCTTGCCTGTATTTGGTGGTGTCAGTGTTCCAAATTTTGGCCATTCTATTAGGTACACAGTGGTATCTCATATTAATTTGCACTTCCCTGATTACATACAATGTGGAGCATCTTTTCATATGCTTATATCTTACTTGGTAAGGTGTGTGTTGAGGTCTTTGGTCCGTTTTTAAATTGGGTTGCTTGTTGAGCTTTAAGAGTTCTTTGGGGGCGCCTGGGTGGCTCAGATGGTTAAGCGTCTGCCTTCGGCTCAGGTCATGATCCCAGGGTCCTGGGATCAAGTCCCGCATCGGGCTCCCTGCTAGGCGGGGAGCCTCCTTCTCCCTCTGCCTCTGCCTCTCTCTCTCTCTGACTCTCATGAATAAATAAAACATTAAAAAAAAAAAAAAAAAAGTTCTTTGTATATTTTTGATATACACAGTCCTGTATCAAATGTGGGTTTTGCAACTATTTTCTTCCAGTTTGTGGCATATCTTCTGTTTTTTTTTTTAAGATTTTATTTATTCATTTGAGACACAGCATGAGCAGGGGGAGAGGCAGAGAGGAAGAAGCAGGCTCCCCACTTAGTCAGGAGCCCGATGTGGGGCTCGATCCCAAGACCCTGGGTTCATGACCTGAGCAGAAAGCAGACGCTTAACCATCTGGAGCCACCCAGGTGCCCCAGTCTTCTGATTTTCTTGATACTGTTTTTCACAGAGTGACTCTTACCTTTTTAGTAGTCTCTTGATTATTCCTTTTGGTGTTTCTTCAGCTTCTTTTCCCATTTCTCATTATTTTAATGATTCCTCTTTTCCCTCAGGTTAAAACATGAATGATTGGAAGTGACATTGGGGGTAGGAGTAATGAATGTTTTACTTTTCTATTTGGCTTAGAAGACCTTTCATAATCTGACCCCTGCTTGTCTTCCCAGCGTTATTTATTACCATTTCCCCGTGGTCCTCAGCTCAAGCTTTTTTCTGCCCGTATCTCTATATCTCCTCTCCTTACCTTTTTGGTTTGGTAACTTCTGCTTCCTCACTTAACCAAATTTTAGTTTAGAGGTTATTTCCTGTTATAAACCCCTGAGTCTTCATCATGACCTTCATATTCATATGTGCTTTTATTGCTCCAGCTACTTAACCTTTAATGTTGCTTGTCTGTTTGTGCTGGACTACAACCTCCTTGAAGGCAGGAGTATGTCTTGTTCGTTGCATCTCTCAAACCTAGCATGCTGCAGCATGGTACTTAAAGAGAGGTACTTCATAACTGCTGAATCTGACTAACTTGCCAGGAGTGGGTTTAATTGGTTTCACAGACACAGACTAGAGGTCCAGATAGGCACATGCCTTTATTTGAACATTGTGCAATTTAAATCTGACAGTCGTGCTGTTCTTTTAAGCAGGATCTTTAGAAGGCACTTACTGATTGACTAAATTATAACCCTTTTTAAAAAATATTTATGTGACAGAGACACAGCAAGAGAGGGAATACAAGCAGGGGGAGTGGGAGAGGGAGAACCAGGCTTCCTGCTGAGCAGGGAGCCTGATGGGGGACTTGATCCTGGGACCCCGGGACCATGACCTGAGCCAAAGGCAGACGCTTAACAACTGAGCCACCCAGGCACCCATAAATTATAACCGTTTTTTTTTTTTTTTTAAAGATTTTATTTATTTGAGAGAGAATGAGAGACAGAGAGCATGAGAGGGAGGAGGGTCAGAGGGAGAAGCAGACTCCCCGCTGAGCAGGGAGCCCGATGCGGGACTCGATCCCGGGACTCCAGGATCATGACCTGAGCCGAAGGCAGTCGCTTAACCAACTGAGCCACCCAGGCGCCCAAATTATAACCATTTTTAACAGCAAAGTTCTCTTGGATACAGCTATTCTGAAAAACGATTTGTGTTTTTGCAGGAAGATTAGAAGGTTATATATATATATATACATTATATATATGTGTGTGTGTGTGTATTTAGGATTTTTGAGACATAACTTTTCATGTGTGATGTCTGCAGGACAAAAATTCCTGTTTCCTACATGATGAAAAATGAGCTCTGGATAGAATACAGGTAGGCTAGGCTAGGGATTGCAAGCTAAAATACCTACAAGTGGGGCGCCTGGGTGGCTCAGTCAGTTAAGCGTCTGCCTTCAGCTCAGGTCATGATCCCAGGGACCTGGGATGGAGTCTTGCATCGGGCTTCTTGCTCAGTGGGGAGACTGGTTTCTCCCTCTGCCTGCTACTCCCCCTGCTTGTGCGCTCGCTCGCTCACTGTCTCTGACAAATACATAAAATCTTAAAAAACCTACAAGAACCAGATAGGTAATAGAAATGAGTCAGTTGGAGAGTTCTAAAGGTTTATGCTGTGTGTAATGTTTAGGCAGGGTTGCCAGATTTCATTTTTCTAGGGAATTCAGAAACCTTTTCAAATTTGGCAAAAAAAAAAAAATAGGTTTGTTTAAAAAAATTAGAATGAAACACACTTGCAAGCCAGTTCTCCTATGGGTTACCAGTATGGGACTTCTTGGCAAGAAGTTTATGTTTGTGGGAATTTAGCGGCTATCAATAGCAGGAAACTCAGACCCAGAGAGAAAGATTTGATAATGGACAAGGGCCAAATGATCTGTCAGCATGATGGAGCATGATGTCAGGGGGATTGGGACTGGTGCAGTTGAGCCAGTAATTGGCCACTATGGTCCAGCTGCAGGTTGTAAGTGGGAATAAATACAGGTGTTTAGTGTTTAGCATCATTTCAGTTCCTAGGAGGATTTTGGGGACAATGCAGTACACCAAGAGTATTGAGATCACACAAGCAAAACTTCAGAACAATCAGTGAACGTGTTTGGGTGGGAGAGAGCATATCTTGGAAATAGTCATAATAGGTGACTGAAGTTTATTACTTTGGTGTTTGAAAGATGTCATTCTACCTGTGGTTCACAGTGCCTTTGCACATGGCACTAAATGTTTGTTGTTTTGAGTAGGTTCACCTGTATGTCATCCTCAGAGAAAGCTCTGATAACAGGGTATTGACAAAGCATACGTCAGTCCTCTTTCTCAATCAGCAAATGGTGAGACAAAGTAACTCTAGAAGTTCAGAGTTACTAAGAGCACATAATCTTTTACCTGGCCCATGGAAATTTGTACAAAGTTTCTACTGACTTTTTAAAAAAATTTTTGTTTAATGTATCGCATATCACTTTTAAAAATCGAATGTGGATCAGGGGCGCCTGGGTGGCTCAGTCGTTAAGCGTCTGCCTTCGGCTCAGGTCATGATCCCAGGGTCCTGGGATCAAGCCCCGCATCGGGCTCCCTGCTCCATGGGAAGCCTGCTTCTCCCTCTCCCACTCCCCGTGCTTATGTTCCCTCTCTCACTGTGTCTCTCTCTGTCAAAAAAAAAAAACAAAAAAAAACCGAATGTGGATTAAATAAAAAGCAGTAGTTCCCTGCCCCACCCTCAGTCACAGTCCCTAGGAAGAATTATTTTTAATGGTGTTTCTTTTGGCTTCACCTTAGTGTATTTGAATTAACACCCTTACATTGTTGACTTGTTAACGTCTACTGATTTCCATTGTCTTAGGTAAGGATTTAGCTCATTTGTTCCGTCTCTACCACAGCTTCCCTCTTTATGTAATTGGATCATGTTTTTGTTGTTTTGCTGTTATCTCTATAACTTATACCTATTATTCCTGGTCCATCAGTTGAAGACAGTATCTCAATCCCTCACTTAATAACTTAAAGATATCATCATCCTTTACTCTTCTTTTTCCACCTTTCACTTCGTACTTTGGACATTTATACTTTTTTGCAGTGTCAGGGTTGGGACATCTGCATTTTGTTCTGTAAACAAGGTGTTTTGGCTATAGGTTGATTTTAAAATTGGAAATTGATGAAGATTTCTTATGATTGTAAATATTAAAAGGCCAAGAAATGTAATGTGATTGCATTTCTTTTCCAGTGAAGCCTTTAAAATTTTTTTTATTTTTTATTTTTATTTTTTTTAAAGATTTTATTTATTGGGGCACCTGGGTGGCTCAGTCGTTAGGCGTCTGCCTTCAGCTTGGGTCACGATCCCGGGGTCCTGGGATCAAGCCCCGCATCGGGCTCCCTGCTCAGCGGGAAGCCTGCTTCTCCCTCTCCCACTCCCCCTGTTTGTATTCCCTCTCTCGCTGTCTCTCTCTCTGTCAAATAAATAAATCTTTAAAAACAAATTTAAAGGGCGCCTGGGTGGCTCAGTTGGTTGGGTGACTGCCTTCAGCTCGGGTCATGATCCTGGATCGAGTCCCGCATCGGGCTCCCTGCTCGGCGGGGAGTCTGCTTCTCCCTCTGACCCTCCCCCCTCTCATGTGCTCTCTCTCATTCTCTCTCTCTCAAATAAATAAATAAAATCTTTAAAAAAAAAAAACATTAAAAAAAAGATTTTATTTATTTATTTGACAGAGACAGTGACAGCGAGAGCAGGAACACAAACGGGGAGTGGGAGAAGGAGAAGCAGGCTTCCCGCTGAGCAGGGAGCCCGATGCGGGGCTCGATCCCAGGACCCCGGGATCGTGACCCGAGCCGAAGGCAGACACCCAACGACTGAGCCATCCAGGCGCCCCCCAAAATTTTTATTTTTTATTTTAGAGAGAGTGCATGCACGCGTGTGGGAGGGAGGGCAGAGGGAGAGAATCTCAAGCAGACTCCCCGCTGAGTGCAGAGCCCAATACAGGGTTGGTTTCAAGACGCTGAGATCATGACCTGAGCCAAAATCAAGTGTCAGATGCTTAACCGACTAAGCCACCCAGGCGCCCCTCCAGTGAAGCTTTTTGTTTTCCCTGGAGTCAGTCCAGTCATTCTCTCTCTCTCCCTATTTTTACTATTATTTTTTATTATTTTATTTTATTTTAGATTTTCATTTATTTATTTGACAGAGAGAGACACAGTGAGAGAGGGAACACAAGCAGGGGGACTGGGAGAGGGAGAAGCAGGCTTCCTGCTGAGCAGGGAGCCTGATGCGGGGCTCAATCCCAGGACCCTGAGATCATGACCTGAGCCTAAGGCAGATGCTTAACGACTGAGCCACCCAGGTGCCCCTGCGAGTCAGGTGCTTAACTGACTGAGCCACTCAGGTGCCCCATCTCTCTACCTACTTTTCTTACATCCTTTGGTTCTCACAGTTTTTCAAAGACAGTGTCAGTCTATGGAATCTCTCTTTTTCCTTTTAATTTTTGTGCACTTTTTTATAAGAAAAACCCATTATGTTGTGTTACAGAAATTTGTTTGCAAATTCCGGATGCTTTCTGAGAGGTGTCTCTGTATTCACAACTGAGAATTATGTTCTCTGCCTCCTCTCAAGTGACAGATACTGTAAAACCATGTTAACCTTCTTGTTTGGCAGTTGAGAATACTGGGATTAGCCCACAACAGCAAGATTAAGTCAGGAAGAAGCAATTTACAATGCATATATATACAGAATATTTAAAGCTTTTAGTTGACAAGAAAAATATCCACTGGAAAAATGAGCAAAAAGTATTGACTAGAATGAAAGTCTAGAATGGCCAATAAATATGAAAAGTTGACTCCTAGTAGTCAGGAAAATGCAAGTTAAAACGACAGTGAAATACCATTTCAAAAACCTATCAGTTTAGCAAAAATTTCATGATAATGTTGGCAAAGATATGAAACAAAATATACTGGCTGTTGTAACAGAAACCCAACTATAGTAAGGTTTAATAAAGTGGAAGTTTTTCTCCTGTAATAGTCCAAGCATGGGGCTGATACAGTGTTTGTGACAGATTCTTTTTAATTTGTTGATTTGTCAACTTTAATAGGCACCTTTATTCTCTGGTTTAGGGTAGCTACTCCAGCGACTGCAGTTATCGTATCTGCCTACCAGCCAATAAGAAGGGGAGGGTCCATATCTTTTTAAGGTATAATCTAGAAATGGTCCAATTACTTGTTGTCATGTACCATTGGCCAAAACTTAGGTACATGGCCACAGATAAGTTATAAGAAACAATGAGAAATGGTATGTATTCTAGTTGGCTACACACCCATCTAAAATTGGGAGGACCTGTTATTAAAGGAAGAGGAGGAAAATTAATATTTTGGACCTCTTAGGAGCTGGTGCCACATGCAGTAAACCAGTTCAATCACTTTGGAGAGCAATTTGGCAAAATTCAGTGAAGTTGGAGATGTATATATTCCTAGACCTTCTATACAAGGAGATGCACAAAACTTTATTATTTGCAATTGAAAGGATGAAAATAACCAAAATGTTCATCAATAGAGAAATGGATAATTTAAGTGTATATAGGAAATGCAGAAAAATACAGCAGTTAAAATGAACCAGGCATTATATGTATCGCTACAGATAAATATCAAATAACATTGTGCAATAAATGGTTAAGTAAAGGTATGTACAATATTATGACATTTAAATGTTGGAAAACATGCAACATGATAGTATTTACGCATACATATATGTGTAACAAAGGTATGAAGACTTGCATGGGAATGATAAATACCAAATTTAGGGTAGAAGTTACCTCTTGTGGGGTAGAGTGGATAAACAAAGTGCTTCAACTGTATCGTCATGTATTCTTGAAGGTGTATAGCAAATAACAGCATGATGCTAAAGATGGGTGGTGGGTATGTAGATACATTAAATATCTTTGCAATATTTTATTATTAAGAAAATACCACATGTTCCCATGCGCATAGAGTCCAGTGGAAGAAACAGACACCTCAGTGGCACTTTGAGCGTTCAGTCTAAGCTAATTTTACAGAGATGCAGAGAGATGAACTGCTGGAATAGGTGAATTAGAACCTGTAACCCAAATTAGCAGCAAAGGCTTAGTTCTTTAAACTGTAACATTTTAGGCTACTGTTTCTTTAATAACTAAGGTGCACCTGGCTGGCTCAGTTTGTAGAGCATGCCACTCTTGATCTTGGGGTCCTTAATTTAAGCCCTATGTTGGGCGCAGAGCTTACTTTAAAAACATAATAATAGGACTTTTTTTCCCTGACTTGTAAACGTAGGTATATATGTTTTTAACTTTTTTAAAAAAGATTTTATTTATTTATTTGAGAGAAAAAGTGAGAGAGAGAGAGCACGCGAGAATGAGCAGAGGGAGAGATGGAGAAGCAGGCTCCTCGTTGAGCAGGATCATGACCTGAGCTTAAGGCAGATGCTTAACCGACTGAGCCACCCAGGCACCCCTGTTTCTCACTTTTTGGTTTTGTTTACTTGAAATTCTTTTTAGAAATGAAGATAGATGGGGTCCCATGGTAATATGACATTTTCCATCTCCTGGAAATTTGTGATGTAAATTTCTAAAATATTTAATCATCACAGAGACATAATAAATCCCCATTTTTATCTTAAAAGTTTTCCTTAAATTTTTGTGCATTAGAATTTTATCAAGAACTTCCTACCTTCCTGAAAATGAACTCTCACTTTGCCAATGTATTATACTTTACATCCCTGCAACTCTTTCACTAATAAGCTTTATGTGCAACCAAATGGCATCTAGTGATTTCCTTTCTTCTCTCCAACTCAATTAGTGCTGTACTTTTTACATGTTTTCTTGAAGTTAAGATCTGTAAAGAGAGGCACCTGGGTGGCTCAGTCAGTTAAGCCTCTGCCTTCAGCTCAGGTCATGAGCCCAGGGTTCTGGGATCAAGTCCCGCATTGGGCTCCCTGCTCAGCATGGAGTCTGCTTCTCCCTCTGCCTGCCGCTCCCCCTGCTTGTGTGCTCGCTCTCTCAAATAAATCTTTAAAAAATTACAGTTAAGGGACGCCTGGGTGGCTCAGTTGGTTAAGCGACTGCCTTCGGCTCAGGTCATGATCCTGGAGTCCCGGGATCGAGTCCCGCATCAGGCTCCCTGCTCGGCAGGGAGTCTGCTTCTCCCTCTGACCCTCCTCCCTCTCATGCTCTCTGTCTCTCATTCTCTCTCTCTCAAATAAATAAATAAAATCTTTAAAAAAAAAAAAAAATTACAGTTAAAAAAAAGATTTGTAAAGAGTACCAGGTACAATGTTTTAAATTTACATGAACCTAACCTAACCAATCTATTGGTTAGTAACCAATGGATTGCCTTAATTTTATTGCTGACAGAGTGCATCTACATGTGAAAGAAAAAAGGTGATGCATCTAACTTAAATTACTTTGTATTGAAAATTGTGTTCCCCAAGTTTGTTTCAGTTTGCTCCTCTCCAGGATGTTTTTCTAATCTTGGACTCTCCAGGGCCAAGGTAGGTGCTCTCTTTGTATTCTCATAGAATTTGGGATAATAATGGAATTTACCTCATAAGGTTATTGGGAAGATTAAATGAGGTACTTCCTGTGAAATGTTTAAAACAGTTTCTAGCTTAATAAAAAAGAGCTGTTTTTCTTAATAGTGCTTCAACTACGTATCACCTATCATCCATTGAGCAATATATATTAATTGAAGACCTACTATGCCAGATATAGGGAATGCAATTGTGAGTAAAATATGGTTGGCTTTAAGTCAGAAGCCTAATGTAACTTAAAACTTTGTATCTTTAGAACTAACATATTATTTTAAAAAGAATTCATTGTTTCTAACCAGAATTCCTAATGGTACAATATTTATATTTGAAAAATAGATATGATCAACTCCAATGTGAGGTCCAATTTTTTCTTATTTTTCTTTCCTTTTTTTAACACAGTATTTGACACAAAAGAATATGTGAACGTGTTTATTGTACTTTTGCTTTCTTTAAGTTGAAATATAATTGCTTTTACTTTTAGAGTTTTATTATACATCCACTTATATCTAAACAGTGTATTGTATGGTTTTGTCTCTAAGCTTCATAAGATTGGAATCATGGGATGATAAGTCATACTAAGATTCATCCGTGTTGTTTTGTGTAGCTGCAGTGCATTCATTTCCACTGCTGTATAGTATTCCATTGTGTGACGTGCCAGAATTTATTTATCCATTTTCCTTTTGACGGACATTTGGGATTCCAGTCTTTTGCCTTTACAAACAGTGTTGCTGTAAGCATTATAACCTATGTCTCCTGGTGCACATATGAAAGAGTTTCTCTAGGAGTGAGTGGAATTGATGGGTAATAGGATACACAAATGATAAAAGAATGCCAAATTGTTTACCAAAGTATTTGGATCAGTTTATACCCCACCAGCAATGCATAAGGGTTTCAGATGATCAGTATCCTTTTCAACATTTAGCATTCTCACATTTTTGTTTATTTTATTTTTTATTTTTAATTTTTTCCCTCCCTTCCCACTCTCTGGTTCTCACATTTAAAAATTTTTTTGCCAATTAAGTGTGCATAAAATATCTTCTGGTCTCATCTTTCACTTTTTCAACCAACTTACTCTCTTTGCTCTTCTTTTCTCAAACGAAAATAGCTTTTTTCTTTTCTGATTACAAAACTGACTTATGCATATTCATATTTCAATGAATATTATGTGCCAGGGTGTGCTTCAAGGTCCTAGGGGAGAAATAAAGACAGCAGTAAAACAAAGCAGGCAAGCCTTTTCCCTCCTGGAGCTTCCATGCTAGTGTGGGAGATTAGCAAGATAAAAAAAAAAATGATAATTTTGAATTTTGTTACTGATAAAGTGCTGTGAAGGCACTTCACAGGGTAATATGGTAATAAGACGGTAAAATAATAGTGGTTTGTGGGGATGGCACTGCTCTAGACTGGATGATCAAGGAAGGTCTTTCTGAGGAAATGAACTCATTATCTGTGAGCTGTATCTAAGTAGTGAGAAGGAGACAGCCAAGCAGAGGAGTTAGCCATTTGAAGATAGGCTAGAGTGTTACAGACAGTGGGAGCAGCAAGCCCTAAGGTCATGAGGTGAAGAACAGACTCTGTCAAAACTTAAAGAAGAAGATGGAACTTACCATCCAGTCATCCGGACAGAGCATGTTAACATTCTGATGCATGTTCTTCCAGACATTTCTCTATATATTGTGGTATTTCTCTCCAGCTTCTGATATATTAAGTATATTCTGGTATATTAGGCTCTCTGCTATTATTAGTGGTTACTTTTTTGTATCTTTAAATAATGTTCATATATATATATCAATTCATCAAAAATGAAATTGATTCACTCTATTAAATGTGAAAAAATTATCATACTTTTATTTCTTCCCATTCTCCTACCTAACCTCTTAGTTTTATGTGTGTGTGTGTGTGTGTGTGTGTGTGTGTGTGTTTACATTTTAGTTAATATTATTGTGGGCTTATTCATGAATTGTGGCATATTTAAATCGAGCTTTGTAGCCATAATTACTACACTTATTTAGCTTTAAAAGTTTAAATATTAACTCTTAGTCCTTTAATATCCAGAAATTCCTTGGGACACCTGGCTGGCTCAGTCAGTAGACCACATGACTCTTAATCTCAGGGTTGTGAGTTCAAGCCCCATGTTGGGCATGGAGCCCACTTAAAAAAAAAAAGTTACATAACTTACATTTCCTTTTGTAGGCCAACTCTTCACTCCATTCTCTGCCCTGCAAGCTAAGCCAGGGAGCCAGGACATCGTGCCCCAGACAGGAGGGTTGACTAAGCATTTGCTTCCTTTCAATTTGCCACTCAGCCTTTTATTCCCAGATCACATCTTCTAGGTCACTGAAAGTTTGACTTTTTCCTGTTTCTGATTCTAAAATTTATGTGGAAATGCAAAGAACTTATAAGAGCCAAAAAAAAACCTTTGGAAAAAAGAATAAAGTTGAAGGAATTACCAAAAAAAAAATCACAAATTCCAAATAAAAAATGTGTTTTCTTTTTTCATTAGTTGGTTGGCTGGATGATATAATCAGGTACATTTTTGAGGAAGGTGTATATAGCTGGTATATTTTTTGGCTTTGCATATTTGAGAACATTTTTTTGTTGGCCTTCAAACAATTAGGCTGGATAAAGATTTCCCATCAATATTCTGTAAGTTTTGTACTTACTGGTGTCTAATGTTGCCAAGAAGGAGACCAAAGCTTCCCACCCCCTTTATAGATAAACTAATTTTTGTCTGTGTTTTTATATGATTTTTTAGAATGAAGTAAAATTGGTATATAACATTGTATAAGTCTAGGGTATATGATTCTTTTTTAAGATTTTTTAAAATCTTTTTTTTTTTTAAGAATTTATTTATTTGACAGACACAGCGAGAGAGGGAACACAAGCAGGGGGAGCAGCAGAGGGAGAGGGAGAAGCAGGCTTCCCACTGAGCTAGGAGCCCGATGAGGGGCTCAGTCCCAGGACCCCGGGATCACGACCTGAGCCCAGGGCAGGCACTCAACAATTGAGCCACCCAGGTGCCCCTAAGATTTTTTTTTTAAGATTTATTTATTTTAGAGCATGCACAAGTGGGGGGAGGGGCAAAGAGAGAGGGAGAGAGAATCTCAAGCAGACTCTGCTCTGAGCACGGAGCCTGATGCAGGACTTGATCCCACAACCCTGAGATCATTCCCTGAGCGGAAACCAAGAGTTGGAGGCATAACTATTGAGCCACCCAGGTGCCCCCCCTTTTAAAGATTTTATCTTTTTTTTTTTTATGCAGTCTCTACTCCCAGTGTGGGACTTGAACTCAAGACCCTTAGATTAAGGGTTGCGTGCTCTACTGACTGAGCCAGCCAGGAGCCCCATATATGACTTATTTTTAATCCTTGAAGTTCACTACCTTAACCAGGAACTACATACCTGTTTGTCAGGTTTTGTTTTTTCTTTTTCTTGGTGTAAGTTGAACCTGTGACCTACTTAACACAAAATTAGTTAGAATTCTCAGAGTTCCTGTGCAACCCTTGGAGCATTTTTAAGCTATATTGAAGAGGTAGGTACTGGTCCTAAGGCTCAGAGTAGGGAGATGGCAAATCTCTGCAATTTACAGTAGGGTCTACTGGCTTTTCCTGGAGGGCTATTTTGAGAAGTATTTTGAGGCAGACTAGGCTTATTGGGAAAGAGTACTGTGATTGATTAGTGATGTCTGCCTCAGGTGAGGGAGAATATAGTGGCATCTAATATGCCAGGACACTGCCATCCCTAAGAGCTATCTTAGATTGTGCTCATGAGAAGATTAGGGACATGGTTGGACACCAGTGAGGGCCCTTTAAATCCAGTGATGCCAATCAAAAGCAGCAAAGACCCAAGGCTGCTAAGACCACAGATCCAGAGAGCTGGTTCTGCTTTTTCTGTTACTAGTTCAGAAGCCATAGAAAACCCCCTATGACCTACAGCATAATGTCCAAATGCCTCCTCAGCCTTTTGTGACCTTCATGCCATCTTTGATATATTCTGTGGTATAGTTACCCCAAACTAATCACTATTCCCTATACATTTCTATAATCTTTTCTTAGCATTTGTCTACTTTGCCATGGTATATGGAATGTTCTTAAAGAATTAAGATATCGGGCGCCTGGGTGGCTCAGTTGGTTAAGTGACTGCCTTCGGCTCAGGTCATGATCCTGGAGTCCCTGGATCGAGTCCCGCATCGGGCTCCCTGCTCGGCAGGGAGTCTGCTTCTCCCTATGACCCTCACCCCTCTCATGTGCTCTCTCTCTCTCTCTCTCATTCTCTCAGTCTCAAATAAATAAATAAAATCTTTAAAAAAAAAAAAAAGAATTAAGATATCGAAGTTGGAAGAAATCTTAGGTATCCTGTCAGTGGCTCTTAATCCTGAGTATACACCAGAGTCACTGAGAAAACTTCTAAAAATACATATTTTCAGGTCTCATCCCCAGAGGTTTTTACTTTAAGAGGTCTAGGATTTGGTATTTGCATTTTTATTTTGCAAATTTTATTTCTGAATATTATCCTTTACTCTTTATGTCCTCATATGTATATTTGTAATAGTGCACATAATTTTACAATTTGCAGTTTGTTACATTTTTCTGTGTTGCTGCAGTTTCTACAATTACTCTCAGGAAAAGCTGAATAATAATTTGAGTTATTTACTTGTTTATTGATAACTTAAGTTTCTTAGATTTTACTTTTATAAATGATTATGCTATGAATATCTTTCTGCATATAACATACAATTTTTTAAATGAACCAAACTGGACATTTGATGTAAGAATAAGCTAAAACCTAGAGAAGTAAGTGGTTTGCTTCTTGTTGCACAGCTAAGAAAGGGAGGAGTAAAGGTCAAACCTGACCATCTGACTCCCGATGCAATGTGCCTTGTACAGACCATATTTCTTACACCTTGTCCTTCTGTCCTTTCTCTGTACAACCAGATCCTAGTCATCCCACAGAAGTTTGTATAAATATCACTTGCTTCACAAAGTCATTCCTCACTCATCTCCTTGGAAGAAATTAGTTGTCTTGAACGTCCTTCCTTATTTATCTACAGTCCTTTTTTCCTTTTTCACTTTTGACCTTCTATGGTAATAATGACACTTTCATGTCATAGCACTGTTGCTAGAGACAGTATGCACAGTAGTTAGGATTTGGGGCCCTGGAACAGTTTGGAGTTCTAATTTCAGCACCACTTCCTAGCTAGGTGAACTTGGGCAAGCTACTCACCCCTAAACCTAAGTTTCCTCACCCTGAAAATGGGATTTAGTGAGATCAAGTGTAAAACAGCACAGTATCTGGCACACAGCATGCAATTTACTTTAAATTTTTTGTTAATGTTTTTATTAATATAACTGATGGCAAAATATATATATATAAAATTCATGCAAGCTTCTTGAGAGCCAGATCTAACGCTTGATACAGTGCTTAGGTACATAGTATGGGCTCAGAGTATTTGATAAGTGAAGAATAAAATTAATACTTAAGGTATGTAATCTCCTCAAACACTTAAAATAATGATTGGTTTGTAAGAGACCATGGGTATTTAATATGACATTGCTGGTAAACTTCTAAGCAAAAATTGAAATTCACCTTGCTGGCAACCAGCCTAACTAACTAGTACCTTGTCCATAGTGCTTGACCACTCAAAACCTAGCACCTTGGGCTTATGTATATTCTGATTGGGCATTTCTGGTCCAGACACAACCTTTGTGAAGCCAACTCATAAAAGTTTTTATTTTTTGGAGTTAGTGAGAAGAAACATTTATTTAGAAGTTAAGATTGTTATACATGGATTTGTTTTTATAATTTAGTGACCAATCCCTTAGTTTTACTTGACCAAGAAATTTGGATCTGAAGTAGATTTCTTTTGCTATTTTTTTTTTTTAAAGTTAATGTTGGGCATGTTGTTTAAAAGTTTTAATATTTTAAGTAAATTGTCAGGAGAAAAAGGACTGAACTTGTCTTTAAAACACCTTGAATTTATTCATTTATTTATTTATTTTTAAAAGATTTTATTTATTTATTTGACAGAGACACAGCGAGAGAGGGAACACAAGCAGGGGGAGTGGGAGAGGGAGAAGCAGGCTTCCCGCTGAGCAGGGAGCCCGATGCGGGGCTCGATCCCAGGACCCTGGGATCATGACCTGAGCCGAAGGCAGACGCTTAACGACTGAACCACCCAGGTGCCCCAAAACACCTTGAATTTATATTCGTATCTCTTTGTATATGCAAATTGCTTCTTTCTTGAGAAGCTAGGCAGGTTTCTGTAGTTTGCTGTCTGTGAATTAATGTCCACTTCTAATACTAAAAAATAGAACTAGAGCATAGTACTAAAATATCTAAAGTTTAATTCCATTGATCTTCATCCATGTTGGTGATAGGGTCTATCTAACGTTCTTAATGTATGGACTGACGGATATGGCTCCCTGTTTAACCTGGGTCCCAAATCTCCACTACTGGGGGACAGCCATTCTTTCTCAACCACAGACCCAGCTAAACCTCTGGCTCAGGACCAATGTCCTCCCTGCCTTCAGCTGTTGAACTCATTCTGACTTTAGTGTAGTTTTAGTATCTGAGCCCATGTCCTATTTCCACCTTCTCTGCCATACTCCAGCTCTCAGAACTGACCCTCTTTTTTGGCCTACTTGATGAGAAGTTTGTTCTGCTTCATTCTCACCACTGCGGTCTCTGAGCCCTCAGCTAGTTGATGCTTCCCCATCTGCTATCATCTCTCTCTTATGGTTTTTTTTTTTTTTAAAGGTTTTATTTATTTGACAGGAAGACAGCCAGAGAGGGAACACAAGCAGGGGGAGTGGGAGAGGGAGAAGCAGGCTTCCCGCAGAGCAGGGAGCCTGATGCGGGGCTCAATCCCAGGACCCTGGGATCATGACCTGAGCCGAAGGCAGACGCTTAACGACTGAGCCACCCAGGCGCCCCTCTCTCTTATGATTCTTAATGAACTGCTAAACTGGCTCAGTTTCCATGTATGACAATAGAGCAGACCAAAGAGCCATAGGCTGAAGAAAACTGAAGTTGGTATTTATGCCCCCATCCCACCCCCACTGCACTGCTGCCACTTTATCTGTGATAGGCCCTTTCTACCCAGCGCTGCATCACTGATCTTTTCTTACAAGCTAATTAGATGGGCCTGGATACTTGTTTCCCTTCTTCCCTTCTGGTTCCTGTGAATCCACAGAACATTTTAGGATGCTGGCAAACAAGTGATTGAAATGAGAAGCCTTTCCTAGCTTCCTCTATCAGAATTCAGCTCTTCCTCCTCTTTGCATCCATAACTCTATCATATATTTGCCTCTGTTATGGTACATATATAGTGGAGAGTAAATGTAAAAAGTAATTTAAACCTGATTTTTTTTTCTGGTTACAAGATTTCTCATTTTTAAAAAATGCCAAAATAAAGTATGACTTGTGATTGAGATATTAAAGTGAGTTCATGCTTCAGCACAGTTCCTCTGCCTCAAACACCCAGCAATAAGAGAAAATGGTTAAAGAAAAAAAAAACAGGGGCGCCTGGGTGGCTCAGTCGTTAAGCGTCTGCCTTCGGCTCAGGTCATGATCCCAGGGTACTGGGATCGAGCCCCGCGTCGGGCTCCCTGCTCAGCGGGAAGCCTGCCTCTCCCACTCCCCCTGCTTGTGTTCCCTCTCTCTCGCTGTGTCTCTCTCTGTCAAATAAATAAATAAATAAAAAATCTAAAAAAAAAAAAAACAGATAAACTTATGTGACAAAAAATGTAAGAGAAAGCCCTAGTGGTGAGTGGAGATTGCTGTGGGACTCAGGCTCTGGGTCTAACACCAGGGTGGCTCGGAGTATTAGCCCTGTTGGTAAAACAGACTTCGTTGAGAGCTCCGTGACTGAGGCGGATGAGCTGGAAGCGTGCTGTGAAGCCAGGGCCTGAGATGTCAGTTTGTGAAAGCAGACTGGTAAAATGGTTGACTTTATGCCTGGGACTATTGCTTTGTAAAAAACTGGGTCCAGTGACAGCGAGAGAAAAACATGGTGTTTTGTTTTGTGTGTTTTAATTTGTTTTTGTTTTTTTAATGAAGAACACTTAAGTAGCCCATTGGCTCAGTAACTGGACCTGTGATATGAGGGCATCAGAACACTAGGCTCAAAACACTAAGACTTAGTTCTTGATTGAAGGCCCAGGAGGAACAATTAGAGACAACTGCAAGCCTTCCTGGTAGAGTGGGGTAAAACAAAGGAAAGGAAGAGATTTTAAAAACCAGCAGACTAAACCTTAAACTCAAGTAAAACCTATCATTTGAAGATATTGAGAAACTTGATGCTAAGGACAACCAAAGGAAAAAAAAAATCCAGAACATGAATTATATCGGTTGAAAATAATTTATAGGACAATGATATATGCTCAAAGAGATAAATAAAAGAATAATTCTACTTAAAAAGAACAAAAGTTACGAAACAAAGCAGAGAGCGATACAATAAATGCTTATAAAAAAAGATCCTAACAGGAGTTTTGGACATGGAAAATGTGATTATTGAAATAAAACATAGAAACTCTAACATGGACATGTTGAAAAGAGAATCAATGAATTGGGAGATTATTAAACAATTTTCCTTGACTGGAGCAAAGTGGGTAAAAAGGATTAATTGAAAGATTCCAACATGTATCTAGTGGGAGTTCTAGAGCAGGATCTCTGAGCCTCAACGCTGTTGACATTTTGGGCCAAATAATTCTTTGTTGTAGGGACCACCCTGTACATTGTAGGATGTTTAGCAGCATCCCTGGCTGCTTCCCCCTAGATGCTGGTAGGACACCCCTCCCCCCAGTTGTGACCACCGAAAGTGTCTCCAGACACTGCCAAATCATCCTTGATGGAGAACCACTGTTCTAGAGGAATAGAGTGGAGAGGACAGCAGACGAGTAATATTTGAGAAGACAACCACAGAAACGTTTTATAGAATTCGGAAAAGTGCATGAGTTTTTAGATTAGGTGTGCATCCTTCAGACCAGGCTGGGTAAAAGATAAATCACGTATCATTGTGAAAACTGATCTCTGGTTAAAGATAACAAGAGAAAAGACATTATCTATGAAGGGCCACCTGTCCGCTGACTTTTCTGTAACAAAGGCCAGAAAACAAGGAAATAATGTCTCTCAAATGCTGAGGGAAAATATGTCAACCTAGAACTCCATCAACAATGAAACTAACATTGAAGAAGGAATGCAAATTTTAACCATTTTTAGAAAAGATTTATTTTGAGAAAGAGCCAGCCTGAGCAGGGGGAGGGGCAGAGGGAGAGAAACTTTCAAGCAGATTTCCCTGCTGAGCGCAGAGCTTGAGGCGGGGGGGGGGGGGGGGGGGGGGCAGGGCGGGGGGGGACAGTCCCACAGCCCATGAGATCATAACCTGAGCTGAAACCAAGAGTCCCGCATCGGGCTCCTTGCTCAGCGGGGAGCCTGCTTCTCCCTCTGCCTGCCTCTGTCTCTCTCTCTGACAAATAAAATCTTTAAAAAAAATAAATGTTACACAGCTGTCTTTGTCGTCCTCCTAGACACCAAGGGAAGGTGGGCTCTGACAAAAGGCAGTGCAGAGAGCTGGCTAATTTGTTTCATTTGTCTACAGATAACTTTGATACCTTTAAGTAAGTCTTCTCTTGTACAAATTGAGTATGGGCTATCAAAGGTGGTGTCTGGTTGAAGTCTGTTTTGGTCTATTTTCTTTCCCATTGTTTATTCAATGGGATGGAGGTCCATGATTTTTCTTGAGCTACAGATTATGAAATTATGTTGGGAGGATTTGTATTACATTACATACATGATATGGAAACTATGAAAATGTTCCACTGCATTGTTAATCATAACATATTTTGAATTTTATTTTATTTTGTTTATTTTATTTTGTTACAGATTGTGTGGAGATTATCTTTGCAAAAATACAGTGACTCTGGTTAGGAAATAATTTGGCAAATACCATTTTGCTTGTAATTATTGATTTTTGTTTAATTATTTTGACTTCATGCTTGAAATAGTAGTATTTTAAACTGGGACATCTCATTGTTTGGGAAAGGGGTTGTTTAGAAATGCCAAGTGAAGGATGATTATTGTGCCGTTAATTTGGCCACATGTGATATGGGCCTTAGTGATACTCTGATTTCTCTGTGCTAGTAACATTTCTTACAGAGGTGTCAGACATTAGGAAGATGCTGTTTCCTTGGTAGCATTCTGGTAATCAAGTCTTGTATGGCACTTTGTATTTTCTAAAGTATATTTAATTTTTTTAAAATTCCTTGTTTTAAGTAGGCTCCATGCCCAACACAGGGCTTGCACTCATGACCCTGAGATTAAAAGTCGGTGGCTCAGTCGTTAAGCGTCTGCCTTCGGCTCAGGTCATGATCCCAGGGTCCTGGGATCGAGCCCCGCATCGGGCTCCCTGCTCCACGGGAGGCCTGCTTCTCCCTCTCCCACTCCCCGTGCTTGCGTTCCCTCTCTCGCTGTCTCTATCTCTGACAAATAAATAAATAAAATCTTTAAAAAAAAAAAAAAAAAAAAAAAGAGTCGCATGCTCTACCGACTGAGCCAGCCAGGCACCCCTGATTTTAAAAAAATAATGATGAAAATAAAACATTTTCATCGAGGTAAAAGGCATATGACATAGAATTTACCATCTTAGCCATTTTTAACTGTACAGTATTAAATATATTCATAATGTACAACCATCACCGCCATCCATTCACAGAACATTTTTTCATCTTGTAAAACTGAAACCGTATACTCATTAATGAACACCCCCCCCATTTCTACACCCCTCCCGCAGCCCCTGGCAACTACAATTTACTTTGTCTCTATGATTTTGACCAAGTACCTCATATAAGTAAAATCATGCAGTATGTGGTATCTTTTTGTGGCTGGTTTATTTTACTTAGCATAATGTCCTCAAGATTCATCCATGTTATATCATATGTTAGAATTTCCTTCGTTTATAATGCTGAATAATATTCCATTGCGTGTATATACTGTGATTTGCTTATCTAAGTGTCCATCGATGGACACTTGGGTTGCTTCTATGTTTTGGCTATTGTGAATAATGGGTGTACAAATATCTGTTTGAGACACTGCTTTCAGTTCTTTGGGGTATATACTTAGAAGTGGAATTGTTGGCTTAAATGGCAATTCTATTAATTTTTTGATGGACCACCATACTATATGACACAGTGGCTGTACTATTTTACATTCCCACCAACAGTGCGCCAGGGTTCTAATTTCTCCCCATGCTTGCCAACTACTGTTATTTCTGTTTTTGTGATAGTGGACATCCTCATGGGCGTGAAGTGGTATCTCGTTGTTTTGATGTGCATGTCTGTAATGATTAGTGATGCTTAACATCTTTTCACGTACATTGTTGACAATGTGTATATCTTCTCTGGAGAAATGCCTTGTGCCCATTTTTGAATCAAGTTGTGTTGTTGTTACTGAGTTTTAGGAGTTCTCTATACATTCTAGATAATTAATCTCATCAGATATTTGATTTGCAAATATTTTCTCCCATTCTGTGGGTTGCTTTTTTTACTCTGATAATTGTATCTTTTGTTTTGGATTTTTTTTTTGCCCTTGAAGTTTTTATTTAAATTCCAGCTATTGGGGTGGCTGGGTGGCTCAGTCGGTTAAGCATCTGACTCTTGGTTTGAGATCAAGCCCTGGGTCAGGCTCCGTGCTCAGCATGGAGCCTGTTTGGGATTCTGTCTCTCCCTCTCCCCCTCCCATGCTCTCAATCTCTCTCTCTCTCAATTAATTAATTAATTATAAATTCCAGGTAGTTACAATACAGTGCAATATTAGTTTCAGGTGTAGAATATAGTGATTCATCACTTAGATAGAACACCTGGTGCTCATCACAACCAGTGTCCTCCTCAATTCCCATCACCTGTTTAAACCACCCTCCCCCCACCTCCCCTCCAGTAACCATCAATTTGAAAATAGTATCTTTTGGTGCACAAAATTTTTAGATTTTCCTGAAGTCCAATTTGTCTATTTTTCTTTTGTTGCCTGTGCGTGCCTTTTGTGTCATATTAAAAAAATCATTGACAAATCCAGTGTTGTATCCAAAGTACTTTTGCATACATTGTTTCATTTGTGCCTCAAAGATGTGTAAAGGAGGTTTGTTTCAATTCAGTCACCATTTGTAGAGCAGGAGTTTTTTGTTTGTTTGTTTGTTGTTGTTGTTGTTTTAATAGAGCAGGTTTTGTGCCAGGTTTTGTATTAGAGCTCGGGGAACCAAAGATAAGACAGGGACGCTGACCTCAAGTAACATTGACAGATAACCACCAAAAGTGTAAATATGAAAACAGTGATTAAGGGAGAGTCACAGATTCTTGGGATATGGTAATGATACATAGTGATGGCACTCATAGTCTTTGTTATAGTTCTCGCCAGCTTTCCTGAGATAGAATTCGCATATAACATTGTGTAAGTTTAAGGTGTACAATGTATTGATTTGATGTGTACCATTTGTATTACAAGGAAGAATTGGTGTTTTTACACCATTTTGAAATTATATTTCACAATTGATATAGCTGATTTGATATGTTTTTGAAAATTATATTTTACACAGAATTTTTTTTGTCTGAACAATCTGAGTGATATGTTAAAGCATTCAGCCTAGGTTGCCCTC
This sequence comes from Halichoerus grypus, assembly GCF_964656455.1. NCBI lineage: Eukaryota > Metazoa > Chordata > Mammalia > Carnivora > Phocidae > Halichoerus > Halichoerus grypus. The sequence goes on from NC_135713.1 coordinate 169,612,015, forward strand.
CTTGATATTGTGTTTGTGGAAGGAGTAATTAATCTATGTGCATAATTTGGCCCCCTGCAGCTAAAATGCAATTTTGCTTATTAAAAGTATTTTAGATAATTAATGTTTTATAGGTTTGTGTTATTTTTAGATCTGAAAAAGATGAGAAATAAAACGACAATCTAGCAGTTGAAGTACATGAAACAAATCAAACATGAACGAAAACAAAAGCTCTTGAGGCGCCTGGGTGGCTCAGTTGGTTAAGCGTCTGCCTTTGGCTTGGGTCATGATCCCAGGGTCCTGGGATCGAGTCCCACATCAGGCTCCCTGCTCAGCAGGGAGTCTGCTTCTCCTTCTCCTTCTGTCCCTCCCCCTGCTTGGGCTCTCGCTCTCTCTCAAATAAATACATAAAATCTTTTTTTTTTTAAAGATTTTATTTATTCATTTGAGACAGAGAGATACAGAGAGAGAGCGAGCATGAGCAGGGGAGAGGCAGAGGGAGAGGGAGAAGCAGGCTCCCCGCTGAGCAGGGAGCCCAACGTGGGGCTCGATCCCAGGACCCTGGGATCATGACCTGAGCCGAAGGCAGACGCTTAACCATCTGAGCCCCCCAGGTGCCCCAATAAAATCTTTAAAAAAAAGAATTTCACTTTCTTTTAGAATGGAATCCCTTTATTCTGATAATTTCTAACAGAAGACCTCTACCCAATGCAATAATGGAATTATTTTGAGCAATGCTATTATATCAGGGAAAACTGGCCTTTAGGGTGACCCTGAGGCTCTGTTGTCTCCTTACCAAGGCCAAATCAAGCTTTTCCACCAGGACTGGCCTTTGGATGACAGATTTGTAATGCCAGGTAGGAGGCATGTGTTAGGGTTGCCTAATAATCTTCTCTGGTTGCTTTTCTGGAATTCAGATGCAGATTTTATCAGTGACTAACCATGATCCCACATGTGGAGATATTGTGAGATAATTGATAATTTTTGGAAAATCTCATGTTGGTTTGATAATTTGACCTCCTTTTTTTGTGCAGGATTGGGAGATGAAAGTGGCATTGTATAGTTGAAAGAAGTTTCATCATCAGAGTGATTTGGGTTCAAATCCTGACTCTGACTAACGGTGTAACTCTGGGCAAATAACTTCTTTGAATTTCAATTTCTTCACTTGTAAAAAAGGCACTAGTATTACCTTATAAGACCTTATAGGGTCTTATGAAATTAAATGAAATCTTAGCACAGTGCCTAGCATATAACAGTTATTCTGTTATCAATAATACAAACATCTAGGGCAATATTTGGCATATTTTGTTTGCACCTCAAAGGTATGTAAACTCAATAAAGATGAGATCCCTTCTAATGTTAATTTCCCATTGTTAATTCAGAGAAATCTTAGTGAAAATGTTACCATTTTACTGTTATTAAACAAGTTACTAAACTTGTGTGTTAACATTTAATCATCCAAGGAAATGTAAACATTGCAGCCTGTTTTTTAGTTTTGTTGTTGGATTTCTTTATTCAATTGATATTAAATTTCTTTATTCAGTTGATATAAATAAACGCTTGCTTCTATTGCTTTTAGCTTTTAGACTAGAAATTGTTATTGAAGAGGAATAAAGACCAGGCCATATTTATAAGGGTTGTGAAAGAAATCTTGTAAAGTATAAGTGAGGTTAGACAATATTAAGTAGATACAAATGAATCAGAATGCAGGGGATGAGTATAATGAAAAGTTCTAATGAGCCTTATGCCTCCAAGCTAATTGTCTATTTGTAAACAAGGATAACCCGAGGTGTCCTGAAGAAAAATTATAATGGAAATTTGGTTTGAGGTAGGGCTTAGGGAGCATTTGCAGATGAAGTGCAGAGAATTCTGAAGAGGAGCAGGGCTCAAGAAGAGACCAAAAGTGACAGTATAAAATTGGGAAACACAAAAGCAGTAAAAATGAATATTTCTGTAAAAAATCAGTCAAGGAACTCACACACAAAAGGATATAAAATATAATAATATATACCTAAAACATGAGGAAAGAGGAGAAATGAATGGGTTCAAACTTAAACGACCATCAGGTTAATTTGGACTGCTATATGCAGAAGAGGTTATATACAAACCTAATGGTAACCATATAATATCATAACCCACTAATAAACATGCAAAGAATAAAAAGACAGAAATTCAAATATATCACTAAAGAAAATCAGCAAAACATGAAAGAGACAAAGTCCGAAAAGGATCAGAAAATCTCCAGGAACAACCACAAAACAAGTAATAAAATGGCAATAAGTACATATCTATCAATAATTACTTTGAGGGGGGCCTGGGTAGCTCAGTCATTAAGTGTCGGCCTTTGGCTCAGGTCATGATCCCAGGGTCCTGGGATCGAGCTCCGCATCAGGCTCCCTGCTCCCTGGGAAGCCTGCTTCTCCCTCCTACTCCCCCTGCTTGTGTTCCCTCTCTCACTGTGTCTCTCTCTGTCAAATAAATAAAACCTTAAAAAAAAATACTTTGAATGTAAAGGGACTAAACTCCAATCAAAAGACAGGATGTTAGAATGGATAAAAAGACAAGACCGATCTATATGTTGCCTACAAGAGATTTACTTTAAACTTAAAGACATCTGCAGATTGAAAGTGAGGGGATGGAGAAACATCTATCATGCAAATGGATGTCCAAAGAAAGCCAGAGAGCACCTGGGTGGCTCAGTCAATTAAGCGTCTGCCTTTGGCTCAGGCTGTGATCCTAGCGTCCTGGGATCATGCCCCATGTTGGGCTCCCTGCTCAGTGGGGAGTCTGCTTCTCTCTCCCTTTGCTCCAACCCCTGCTTGTGCTCTCTCTCACTCTTAAATAAATAAATAAAATCTTGAAAGGAAGGAAGAATGAAAGAAAGCCAGAGTAGCAATACTTACATTGGACAAACTAGACTTTTTCATTTTTTTTGAACAAACCAGACTTTAACTCAAAGATTGTAACAAGACAAAGAATGGCACTAAATAATAAAGGGGACAATCCAACAAGAAGATATAACAATTATAAATATTTATGCACCCAACATGGAAGCACCCAAATACATTAAATGATTAATAAACATAAAGGAACTAATCAATAATAATACAATAATAGGGGAATTTAACATCACACTTATATCAATGGACAGATCATCTAAACACAGAATAAACAAGGAAACAATGGCTTTGAATGACAGACTGGACCAGATGGACTTAACAGATATACTCAGAACATTCCATCCTAAAACAGCAGAATACACATTCTTTTCAAGTTCACAGGGAACATTCTCCAGAATAGATCACATATTAGGCCACAAAACAGGCCTCAACAAATTCAAGAAGATTGAAGTCATACCATGCACCTTTTCTGACCACAATGCTATGAAACTAGAAGTTAACCACCAGAAAATATTGGGAAAGACCACAAATACATGGAGGTTGAAAAACATGCTACTAAACAATGAATGGGTCAATCAAGAAATTAAAGAAGAAACTAAAAAATACATGGAAACATGAAAATGAAAACACATCGGTTCAAAACCTTTGGGATGCACCAAAATTGGTCCTAAGAGGGAAGTATATAGCAATACAGGCTTACCTTAAGAAGCAAGAGAAATCTCAAACAACCTAACCTTACACCTAAAGGAGCTAGGAAAAGAACAGAGGAAGCCTAAAACCAGAAGAAGGAAGGAAATAAAGATTAGAGCAGAAATAAGTGATATAGAAACTAAAAAAAATCAATAGAACAGATCAATGAAACCAGGTGCTGGTTCTTTGAAAAAATTAATAGGTAAACCTCTAGCCAGACTTATCAAAAAGAAAAGAGAAAGGACCCAAATAAATAAAATCACAAATGAGAGAGGAAAAATAACCAATACCACAGAAATGCAAACAATTGTGAGAGAATATTATGAAAAACTATATGCCAACAAATTGGACAACCTGAAAGAAATGGATAAATTCCTAGAAACACATAAAGTACCAACACTGACACAAGAAGAAATAGAAAACTTGAACAGACTGATAATTAGCTAAGAAACTGTATCCTAATCAAAAAGCTCCCAACAAACGAAAGGCCAGGGCCAGATGGCTTCACAGGTGAATTTTACCAAACATTTAAAGAAGAGTTAATACCTATTCTCAAGCTATTCCAAGAAATAGAAAAGAAATGAAAACTTCCAAACTCATTCTATGAGGCCAGCATTAACCTGATATCAAAACCAGATAAAGACTCCACTAAAAAAGAGAACTGCAGACCAATATCCCTGATGAACATGGATGCAAAAATTCTCAAAATACTAGCAAACTGAATCCAGCAATGCATTTAAAAAGTCATTCACTGTGATCAAGTGGGATTTATTCCTGGGTTGCAGGGGTGGTTCAGTATACACAAATCAACATGATACACCACATAAATAAAAGGGTAAGAATCATATGATCATTTCAATAGATGCAGAAAAAACATTTGACAAAGTACAACATCCATTTATGATAAAAACCTCAACCTTTAAACCAAGGTTTAAAGGGAACATACCTCAACATATTAAAGATCATATATGAAAGACCCACAGCTAGTATCATCCTCAAATGGGGAAAAACTAAGAGCTTTTCCTCATGCTCAGGAACAAGAAAGGGATGTCCACTCTCACCACTGTTATTTAACACAGTACTGGAAGTCCTAGCCACAGCAATCAGACAAGAAAAAATAAAAGTATCCAAATAGATAAGAAGTAAAAGTGTCACTATTTGCAGATGACATGATACTCTCTATAAAAAACCTGAAAGACTCCATCCAAAAACTGCTAGAACTGATAAATTCAGTAAAGTCGCAGGATACAAAATCAATATACAGAAATCTGTTGCATTTCTATACACCAATAATGAAGCAGCGGAAAGAGAAATTAAGGGATCAATCCCATTTACAATTGCACCCAAAATAATAAAGATATCTAGAATGAACCTAACCAAAGAGGTGAAAGACCTGTACTCTGAAAACTATAAAACACTAATGAAAGAAATTGAAGATGATACAAAGAAAAGACATTCCATGCTCATGGATTGGAATAACAAATATTGTTAAAATGTCTATACTATCCAAAGCAACCTATACATTTAATGCAGTCTCTATCAAAATACCACCAGCATTTTTTCACAGAGCTAGAACAAACAATCCTAAAATTTGTATGGAACCATGAGAGACCCTGAATAGCCAAAGCCATCTTGAAAAAGAAAAAATGGGAGGCATCATAATTCCAGATTTCAAGTGATATTACAAAGAGGTAGTAATCAAAGCAGTATGACACTGGCACAAAAATAGAAACATAGATCAATAGAACAGAATAGAAAACCCAGAAATAAACCCTCAATTATATGGTCAATTAATCTTTGACAAAGCAGGAAGAATATCCAGTGGGAAAAAGAGTCTCTTCAACAAATGGTGTTGTGAAAACTGGACAGCAACATGCAAAAGAATGAAACTGGAACACTTACACCACTCACAAAAATAAATTCAAAGTGGATTAAAGACCTAAATGTGAGACCTGAACCCATAAAAGGCTTAGAAGAGAACACAGGCAGTAACTTCTTTGACATCAATTGTAGCAAATTCTTTCTAGATATGTCTCCTGAGGCAAGGAAAACTAAAGCAAAAATAAGCTATTATAACTACATCAAGGAGTGCCTGGGTAGCTCAGTCAGTTAAGCATCTGACTCTTGATTTTGGCTCAGGTCATGATCTCAGGGTCGTGAGATTGAGCCCCGAGTTAGGCTCCATGCTGAGTGTGCAGCCTGCTTAAAATTCTCTCTCTCCTTCTCCCTCTGCCCTTCCCCTCCCTGCTCACACATGCTCGCTCGCTCTCTCTTTAAAAAAGAAAAAAAAGGACTACATCAAAATAAAAAGCTTCACCATAGTGAAGGAAACAATCAACAAAACCAAAAGGCAACCTACGGAATGGGAGAAGATATTTACAAATGGCATATCTCATAAAGGGTTAGAATCCAAAATACATAAAGAACTTTTAAAATTCAAAACCCCCAAAATGAATAGTCCAATTAAAAATGGGCAGAAGACATGAATAGACATTTCTCCAAAGAAGACATCCAGATGGCCAACAGACACATGAAAAGATGCTCAACATCACTCATCATCAGGGAAATGCAAATCAAAACTGCAACGAGATATTACCTCACACCTGTCAAAATGGCTGAAATCAGCAACACAAGAAACAACAGGTGTTGGCGAGGATGTGGAGAAAAGGTAACCGTCTTGCACAGTTGGTGGGAACGCAAACTGGTGCAACCACTGTGGAAAACAGTATGGAGTTTCCTTGAAAAGTTAGGAATAAAACTAGCCTACAATCCAGCAATTGCACCACTAGGTATTTACTCAAAGAATACAAAAGTACTAATTCAAAGGGATACATGCACTCTGCTGTTTATAACAGCATTATCTATATACAATAACCAAATTATGGAAAGAACCCAAGTGTCCATTGACTGATGAATGGTTAAAGAAGATGTGGTGTATATATACATATACATCATATACATGGAATATTAGTCATAAAAAAGAATGAAATCTTGCCATTTGCTATGACATGGATAGGACTAGAGAGTATAATGCTCAGCGAAATAAGTCAGAGAAAGACATACCATATGATTTCACTCATGTGCAATCTAAGAAGCAAAACAAATAAGGGGGAAAAAAGAGAGAGAGAGACAAACTAAGGAAAAGACTCTTAACTACTGAGGACAAACTGATGGTTACCAGAGGGGAGGTGGGTGGGGGGATGGGTGAAATAGGTGATGGGGATTAAGGAGTGCACTTGTGATGAGCACCGGGTGATGTATGGAAGTGTTGAATCACTATATTGCACACCTGAAACTAATATTGCACTGTTTGTAAACTAGATTTTTAAATAAAAACTTAAAAAAAAAATGAGCAGGGCTCTGAAGTACTGAGGAATTTTCAGGAGAAGTATGAGTATGAAGGATAGTCCCCTGTAAATCTGCATGGGGAATTTATCTGATGGCTATATTTTCAGGACTGAATAATATTTTATTCGTTTTTTTAAAGATTTATTCATTGGGACTCCTGGGTGGCTCAGTCTGTTAAGCATTTGCCTTCGGCTCAGGTCATAATCCCAGGGTCCTGGGATTGAGTCCCGCATTGGGCTCCCTGCTCAGCAGGTAGTCTGCTTCTCCCTCTGCTTGCCGCTCCCCCTGCTTGTGCTCTCTCTCTCTCTCTGACAAATAAATAAAATCTTTTTTTTTTAAGACTTTATTTATTTATTTGACAGAGAGATAGTGAAAGAGGGAACACAAGCAGGGGGAGTAGGAGAGGGAAAAGCAGGCTTTCCGCCGGGCAGGGAGCCCGATGCGGGGCTCGATCCTAGGACGCTGGGATCATGACCTGAGCCAAAGGCAGACGCTTAACGACTGAGCCACCTAGGTGCCCCAAATAAATAAAATCTTAAAAAAAAATATTTATTTCAGAGAGAGAGCGCATGCACATGAGCGTGAGCAGGGGGAGGGGCAGACAAGCAGACTGCCTGCTGAGCAGGGCTTGATCCCAGGACCTCAACCCAGGATTCCGAGACCATAACCCGAGTGAAATCCAGAGTCGGACATTTAACTGACTGAGCCACTGAGGCGCCCCAACATTTTATCCATTCTTAAAGGCCTCTTTCAGTTGCTATTTCCTCCTGAACTCTTCCCCAATTTTCTACCAGCTAATAAGGATCCTTATTAGGGGGGTTGGGCAGCATTCATTTATACTTCTCTTATGAGAAGCTATCCTATAATTGTTTGTGTCATATTGTTACATGAATGTGTCTGTCTCTTAAATCATGGTGTAGTAGGAAGAGCATCAGTTCTTAGGTTGGAAATACCTGGATTTGGATACTAGCTCTGATCTTTTCTAGCAATGTGTCTTTTTGTTACATAATCTTTATTTCCATAGGTTTGCTGGAAGGATTAAATGGAATAATAGAGGTAGAGGATCTTTACAATCTGCTGATCTGTAGGCTACAAACTAATGGCATAGAATTTCTGTTCTTTGCTCTCTGCTTAGGATTCTAAGGAGGTGGTTTGAAAAGGCATAGACCCCAAATGGGATCATAACCCCAGGTGTACAAAGAGTCCTATTTAAGATCTCTATCTTTTAATTGACTGATTAAACTGATGGATGAAGAGAAACTATGTGATATCAGGGAAGGCTGTCATTAGCCATTCAGATTATAAACACATTTACATTATACATTGTATAATGGAGAAACTACCACCATTTGTACCAGAAATAATTTCTACTAGGAAGACTCATTCCGACAACAAAAAATTCTTGTTCAGCATTTGGGCACCTGTATGTATTGTGGAGTTAGCCAAGTCAGAAGAGAAACATTCTAAAAATGTAGCTTGTGATTTACTGGCTAACACAGAATGCTTGTTTGTCTAGTAACCGTGCAGCTCTGTCAAGAGTTTGCACTTATATGTGTGAATCATCTACATAAGATGCTGTGTGGAGTAACACAGAGTAAACCTGAGGTAGAAGTCAGGAGAACCGGGTGTAAGTCCTGAAGTTATCTGAGGACCGGCCTCTGTTAGGTAGGTCTCAGTCCTGTATGCTGATCAGAAGCATTGTGCACAATGCAACCTTGTGACTCTGTGTATATCAGTGTGTGGCGGGGATGGGATAGGAGTCACTAAAGATGGCCAAAACTGATGGAAGCAGTAAATTCCATTTTATAACAAACAGCAGACTCCCTCTAATTCTTAAAAATATACGTGGGTTTGAAAGACCCTCCCTGAGATATCCAGGACCCTGACCAGACTTCGGAGATCTAACGATGTGCTGGTAGTTCTGTGTTGCCATACCTTGAAGAAATGTTTATCAGGTCGCGAGAAGCAAATATAGAGAAGAGGTACCTGGAATTCCCTGGCTTGCACCAGGCCCTCAAGAAAAGACAGGAAAATTATTGGGCTAAGAAGGTTCTTCAAAAACAGATAATGAAATGCTCTTCAGATGAATCCAGGTAATGAAAAGGTCAGGAAAAATTGTCTCTGTAAAAAAGAGTCAGGAGAAATGGTGACTTTCCGAGAAGATAAAGCTGCCGTATGCCTGTATGATAAGATGCTGCCAAGAACATGGGCATTGAGGGGTGATATCTGAGTGCGTTGCTTTGTTTTTTGGAGATGTCCTCAGGTGAGTTAAGTCTTTACCTTGTCAGTCTCCTTGACTCCATGACCATGGGTTCTTGGCAAGTTCCTTTGCTTCTCTAAGCTAGCCTCAGTTTCCTCATCTATAAAAACAAGATCTGGGAGCGCCTGGGTAGCTCAGTCATTAAGCATCTGCCTTCGGCTCAGGTCGTGGTCCCAGAGTCCTGGGATCGAGCCCCACATTGGGCTTCCTGCTCAGCAGGAAGCCTGCTTCTCCCTCTCTCCCTTCCCCCACTTGTGTTCCCTCTCTCACTGTGTCTGTCTCTGTCAAATAAATAAATAAAATCTTTAAAAAAACTATAAAACAAAAACCAAGATCTGTAGTGCCTGCTAGTAAAGGTTGTTTCGAGGGTGAAGTGAAGTCATATATGGGAAAGTTTCCCTATCAGTTACTTGATAAGCACTGCCATGCTCAGGAGCTCCTAAGACAGATAGGGCATCATGTCCTTTACTGCTAGCCTCTAACTACAATAACACCAGCACTTCCAGTCCTGTTCTTTTTTTTTTTTTTTAAGATTTTATTTATTTATTTGACAGAGACACGGCAAGAGAGGGAACACAAGCAGGGGGAGTGGGAGAGGGAGAAGCAGGCTTCCCGCCGAGTAGGGAGCCCAATGCGGGGCTCGATCCCAGGACCCTGGGATCATGACCTGAGCCGAAGGCAGACACTTAACGACTGAGCCACCCAGGTGCCCCTTATTTTTTATTTATTTATTTATTTATTTATTTATTTATTTATTTTTAAAGATTTTATTTATTTGACAGAGACACAGTGAGAGAGGGAACACAAGCAGGGGGAGCGGCAGAGAGGGAGAGGGAGAAGCAGACTTCCCGCTGAGCAAGGAGCCCAGGACCCTGGGATCATGACCTGAGCCAAAGGCAGATGCCCAACGACTGAGCCACCCAGGCGCTCCCCAATCCTGTTCTTTTAATCTTTATTTTCACCATTTAGAAAAAAGTAATCTCTATACCCAGTGCGGGGCTTAAACCCATGACCTTGAGATCCAGTTGCATGCTCTACCAACTGAGCCAGCCAGGCGCCCCTCATAATCCATATTTTTAATCATTTCAGTTCACCTTTTGGAGGAGGAACACATGGAGCAAGTTGTGGACATCATGAAGCCCTTTATAAATGGTTGTGATTCTAATAATGCCCCAGTTCTCGCACAAAATGCATTTCCAAACAAATGTTCCTAGGATAGAGTGTGATTTCAGAGGCCCAAGGAAAAACCTGAATACTTCTCACAAAGAGGCAGATGTGTAAGCAACCAGTTTATTTTATTTTTATTTTTTAAAATGTATTCCTATTTATTTATTTATTTAAGATTTTATTTATTTATTTGTCAGAGAGAGCGCACAAGCAGGCGGAGCTGCAGGCAGGGGGAGAAGCAAACTCCCCGCCGAGCAAGGAGCCTGACTGAATACTCGATCCCAGAACCCTGGGATCACGACCTGAGCTAAAGGCAGATGCTTAACGACTGAGCTGCCCAGGTGGCCCCAGTTTTTTTATTTTAAACAGCATTATTGAAATATAATTCACATACCATACAATTCACCCATTTAAGGTGTAAAATAGTGGTTTTTAGTATATTCAGAGTTGGGCAACTATCCCCACAATCAGTTTTAGAACATTTTCATCATCCCCCAAAGAAACCCCACACCCATTGGCAGTCTCTCCCCTTTTCCCTCCAACACCCCCAGCCTTTGGAAACAATCTGCTTTCTGTCTTTAGACATTTGCCTATTCTGGACATTTCATATATGGAATCATGCAATATGTTGTCTTTATGACTGGCTTCTCTCAGTGTACTGTTTTCAGGGTTCATCCATGTTGTAGCATGTATCAATACTCCATTCCTTTTTATTGCTGAATAATTTTCTATTCTATGGATAGACCATATTTTTTTATCCATTCATCAGTTGTTGGTCATTTGGACCAGTTCCTTCTGAACTCTCTCTTTTGCATCTGGTCTTCACAGAGAAGGGGCTTTTAGAAGAGTGACTTGACTGCACTTATAACCCAACTGTGAAAGTCCTGATATGGGTGTTTCCTACGTGTACGTGGTTTAATCCCTTTCATTACTTAGACCCAAATATGATGACTCAAACCACTCCTATTTGAAAACAACAATACTCCTCATATCCTCAATGGGAGCTGTGTATTACACACACACACACACACACACACACACACACACACATATTTTAAAGATTTATTTATTTATTTGAGGGGGGGAGGGGCAGAGAGAGTCTTAAGCGGACTCCACACTGAGTGTGGAGTCCGATGTGGGGCCTGATCTCATGACCCTGAGATCATGACCTAAGCTGAAACCAAGAGTTAGCTGCTTAACCAAATGCCCCACCCAGGTGTCCTCTCTTCAGTATATTTGATGGTACCACTGAACTACTTACTGGTCCTGATGACTGCCGATTTCACCTTTTGAACTTTTTCTTAACATTATAATAAAACGTAGGTACACTGTTGAAACTGGGAAATGCAGATGGGCAAGATTAAGTTACATGTAACACTGAAAGACAACTACACTTAACATGCTTTTAAGAATGAATTTATTTGTGGGCGCCTGGGTGGCTCAGTTGGTTAAGCAACTGCCTTCGGCTCAGGTCATGATCCTGGAGTCCGGAAATCGAGTCCCGTATCCGGCTCCCTCCTCATCAGGGAGTCTGCTTCTTCCTCTGACCCTTCCCCCTGTCATGCTCTCTCTCTCTCATTCTCTGTCTCTCAAATAAATAAATAAAATCTTAAAAAAAAAGAATGAATTTATTTGTAAAAATGATACATATTTATTATAAATTCAGAAAAACAGTTAAAAATTAGAAAATACCTTTAAATTCCACCACCCAGAAATAACCATTTTAATATTAAGTTAAAAGAATTCCAGATATCTTTCCCTTTATGTATATATAGATAGAAGGATGGATGGTTGGCTGGGTGGATGGATGAATGGATGGATGGACAGGTAGAAGAAAATACATAAATGAAATAGACATGATGAGTTTTTAAAAACAAAAATAGTATTTTACTTGAATTTTATGGAAGAGTTTCTGGTCCAAGATGGTGAACTGAGCACATCTTGCAGTTTCAGTCGTTTTCCCCAAACTCTTGAAATGATAGGGAAAAAGAATTTTAATGTATTCATAGATGAGCTCTAAGACAAGATGCATTCCTAGAGATCATGAGGAATTCCCAACTAAAATCAGATGGGATTGAATTAAAGAAGGTAATGGCAGTCCAGTGTGCATGTGGGAATCCGTTGTATAGTAGGACAAGAAGTGGGGGCTTCTATCTCAGATGGGAGGTGGTGGAAACTGGGAGCAAAAGGAAGCCTCACAATGGGAGCTGGGTATTACAGTCAAAGCCTCCAGGCCTATTCTCCCTGTACCCCACTCCATCCTTCCTTCTGTAGTTCACACAATTGCAAGCACTATCTCCACATAGGAGCAGTATCTCAGAGCTCAGGCAGTGTCTCAGGTGGTTGGCAATACCAAAGACAAATGAGGAGCACTTAAGTCTGGAAAACTAGCTGCTGAGGCATTTTTCCTTGTAGCATATTCTACCCATCTTTCAGTGTCACTGAAAACCACGTAGGGTATAAGCCCCAACAATCAAATCTGTAACTTCCTCAGCTACATCCCTAACCCCAAGGTCAGCTGCCCAAGTAGAGAAAGTTTAAATCTAGTAGGGATCTTAGTGGGAAAAAAATGGACCTATGGTAAAGAGTCCCTAGATATGGGAGTAGTATATTGGAGTAAAACACAGAACTTCACTTGAAATAGAGTAAAAAACCAGAACTTCACTCAAAACGTAGCTAATAGAATTGGAACAAGCCTTTAGAATAAGTATAATTAGTATCATTGGAGGTGATGCAAGGCTATGGAGTCCATGAAGAAGTGCTGATGTCAGCCTCATAGGAGTGACATGAGAGTGGAGAAAACGGAGGGGAGACGTGGCAGCTTTCTCTGTGACTCCTGCAACGGCGGTTCTCAGCCCTCTTCCTGCCGGCCAGTCTGTCTTCCACCACACATGCTGAGAATGCCCACAAAGGCCACCCTTGCAGCGGGGCAGGGATGTGTGACCCAGTCCCGATCAATGGGACCTCACAGGGGAGTTCTGCTAGGAGACGTCTATGAAAGGTGTTTCTCCACAATACCCGGAGATGTAGAGAACGACAGTTTTCCTGAGTTTGGATGTAGCTGTGTGAGGATCAACTGTCTGGAGCTGCAGTGACCATCTTGCAGCCACCCGGGGACAAAAGCCATGCTGAGAATGGCTGAACAGAAAGATGGCCCTTGGGTCCTTGTATACTTTAGATAGCAATCCCCTATTATGCTTTAGACAACGCAAATACCTCCTTCCTTTGTCACCCATTAACTCTATGTGGTATCTTTCGTGGATAGAAACAATTTTGATGTTGTGAAATTCTTGTCTGTTTTCCTGTACAGTTTGTGCTTTTGAAGTTTAGTTTAAGTTTTCCCCTGTCACTTTGCTTTATAGTTTTACTTTCACATTTAGTTCCTTAACTGGTCTGGATTTCACCCTTCAGAGGATTGTTAGGTAGCAATCCAGTTTTATTTTTTTCCACATGTGTTTTTCCAACCTCACCTAATAAATGATCTCTTCTTTCCCCCATTCATTTGTGATACTTTTTAAAATTATTTTTTATTTTTCTTTTTTTAAGTAGGGTGTGGAGCCCAATTTGGTGCTCGAACTCACGACCCTGAGATCAAGACCTGAGCTGATATCAAGAGTCGGATGCCTAACTGGCTGAGCCCCCTAGGTGCCCCTGTGATGCCTTTTTAAAAATTGCATGTCAGGGGGTGCCTGGGTGGCTCAGACGGTTGAGCGTCTGCCTTCGGCTTAGGTCATGATCCCAGGGTCCTGGGATTGAGTCCCGCATCGGGCTCCCTGCTGAGTGGGGAGTCTGCTTCTCCCTCTCCCTCTGCCTGCTGCTCCCCCTGCTTGTACTCTCTCCCTGTCTAATAAAAAAATAAAAATAAAAAATCATTAAAAAAATTGCATATCAAGTTCTCTTTATAAATGGGTCCTTCTTAGAGTTCTCTGCTTTGTTCCATTTGTCTATTGCACCGATACCCTATTATATGGCCTTGCAATATGTCTTAATATCTGGTAGAGCGAGCCTCCTTTTCTCCATTTACTCGTCTTTTTTAAGGTTATCTGAGCCATTCATGGACCTTTCTCCTTCATATAAGTTTTAGCATACTCTTATTGTTTGTTTATTTGGGACAGAGAGAGAGCACATGAGTGCTGGTGGGGGTCGGGGGAAGGAGCAGAGGGAGAAGAAGAGAGAATCTCAAGCAGGCTCCCTACCTAGCTCAGAGCCCAATGAGGGGCTCAGTCTTACAACTCTGAGATCAAGACCTGAGCTGAAATCAAGAGTTGGACACTCAACCTACTGAGCCACCCAGGTACCCCTGGTTTTTTGTTTGTTTGTTTTTGTTTTTTAAAAGATTTAAAAAAAAAATTTTTTTTAAAGATTTTATTTATTTGAGAGAGAGAGAATGAGAGAGAGAATGAGACAGCGCACATGAGAGGGGGAGGATCAGAGGGAGAAGCAGACTCCCCGCCGAGCAGGGAGCCCGATGCGGGACTCGATCCAGGGACTCGATCCAGGGACTCCAGGATCATGACCTGAGCCAAAGGCAGTCGCTTAACCAACTGAGCCACCCAGGCGCCCCTAAAAGGTTTTATATATTTATTTGAGACAGAGAGAGCAAGCACAAGCTGGGGAAGTGGCAGAGGAAGAGGGAGAAGCAGACTCTGTTGAGCAAGGAGCCTGATGCAGGGCTCGATCCCAGGACCCCGGGATCATGGCCTGAACCGAAGGCAAATGCTTAACGACTGAGCCACCCAGGCGCCCCCCACCCTTTTTTTTTTTAAAACACCTTGAATTTTGTTTGTAGTTTACAGGTTTGGAGACAATTACTGAAGAGAATACTTAAGAAAAAGCCTATACAAAGTCATGTAATGACATTGCAGAGCATGAAAAATAAAAACATTCTTAAAATTATCAGAGAGAAAAAGCAGATTCCTGAGAAAATGAGAATCAGATTGGCATCTGACCTTTTATCAGCAACAAGAGACACAAGAATGCAGTGAAGCATGTGGGAAAAAAGGAGCTTCGTGGTGTGTTCTTTTTTTTTTTTTTTCCCAGAAAACTTCATGATGTACCTTTAAACTCAAGCTTATTTGTTTGGTTTTAAATATTTTATTTTTAAGTAATCTCTACACCCAGCATGGGGCTTGAACTTAAAACCCTGAGATCAAGAGTCGCACGCTCCACTGACTGAGCCAGCCACAGCACCTAAACTCAAGCCTGATAGCATAGGGAGATCGGAAAACTGAACTGCAGTCTCTGCCCAGGAGTTATACAAATTATCTATTCATTGGAGGGAAGATCAAAGGAAATGCATAAATAAAATGAGACCATTTATAATTTTTAAAAAAAACTTTTTAAGTGAATAACAGTAAGCATATATTATGGATCAATATTTCTTACATTTGATGTTTTGATTTTATGCAATTCTTTAAAACATGTTTTATGAGCTTTGGAGTTAACCCAAACATTGGGGTGAGGGGATTTTCACATGTAAGAAGAATAGATTTGACATAAAACAATATGACATCTCGAGGAGACACTGTCTCTGCTAAGAAGCACATATAAATTATGATAGAAAACAGAGCATGCCAATTTTAACTTGAAACCTTTTACTCTGATCATGGCTCTTTCTTTAGGTGGCTGAGTTGTAAATATTTTGTATCTTTCAGTTCTTATCAGTGTAGAGAATGGCAAGTAATGTTACAACTCCTATACAAAGTATTTTTACATCCATAAAATTGCTTCCTTCAACAAGGACTTAGGTTTTTTTCATGTCACCTTTCTCTTCTTTAAGACAGAATTATACTTTCCAACTTCACAATTTCTTCAAAGTGCTGAAAGGAAAATAAATGTTGCAACTAGGAATTCTATTCCAGCCAAACCACCACTCAAATTTGTGGAGAAAATACAAATAGAGGTACACAGGAAACTTGGAAAATTTGACACCCATAGACTCACTCTGAAATAACTACTTTTTGTTAGATTTTCTGGGGACTCGAGCCCAGGTGCAGTTTCATCCAGAAGTGAAACATCTGCCTCACCCTAGGAGCGCTCCAATCTAGGTGCATGCAAAGGATACACCTACGGAGTGCATCATTTTGTAGTCAGTTTTGGTTAGAAGATGTGTTCCATAAGAAGAAAAATGAACATAGTAGGGAACAATGAGGGCAATAAGAAATAGTAAGCAAATGCATTAGGGAATTTAACTGCCTAATGTTAATTAGATTAAAACATTTTAAAGTAGTCATGAACTGAAATTCCACTCGTATCAACATGGTAGCTATGTTTTATTGAGGTAGGTGAGCACTCAGCAAAAGGAAGTAAAAACATTTTAAGGATCTTGGGATCTTGTCTGTTCAAGGGGAAGGTATAGATATTAACTCTGGATATTATTAGAGAAAAAGTTCAATTATGTGTGTAATAATTTAAAGGTAGCCACTTGACGATTGAAAGTTGAGTAGAAAAAAATTTGAATAAAGAAACTTGATCAATCCAGTGGAAGGCAGGAAAGTGGCAATGGGGAAATAAAAAGGAGAAGATACATTAAATAGAAAACTAAATAAAATGGTCAAAATTAAAATATTTTAGAAATTACCATAAAATAAAATGGGTTAAATACACTAATTTTTTAAAAGCTCATCTTGGATTAAAATCACGCTCATATACAAACATCCAGCAATATGAAATTTATAAAAGACACGTGTAAAATAACATAGAAAACCTAAATATTAAATAAAAAAAGATATACCAGGCAAATAGTAACCAAAAGTCATCTGGAGTAGCAATTTAGTACCAGTCAAAATGTGATGTGAAGAAAAAAAATTTTTTTTATATATTTGAGAGAGCGAGAGAGAGCACAAGCAGGGGGAGGGGCAGAGGGCAGAGGGAGAAGCAGATTCCCCAGTGAGCAGGGAGGCCACCCAGGTGCCTGGAAAAAAACTTTTTTTTTTTTAAAAGATTTTATTTATTTGACAGAGACACAGCGAGAGAGGGAACACAAGCAGGGGGAGTGGGAGAGGGAGAAGCAGGCTTCCCGCCGAGCAGGGAGCCCGATGCGGGGCTCGATCCCAGGACCCCGGGACCATGACCCGAGCCGAAGGCAGACGCTTAACGACTGAGCCACCCAGGTGCCCAAAAAAAAACTTTTTTAAGAGGAAATTTGGTTTTTATAAAAGGAAGAATCAATCTAAAAGATTGAGCCATCTTATAAGTAGTCCCAAAACTATTAGTAATAGGTGAATACAAAACAAGGTAATATTTCACTTAGATTGTCCAAAATGCCAAGTATTGGCATGGATATGGAGAAAATGGTATTCTGTCACACCACTTGAGAGAGGGTTGGATGTGTTGATACGTGGTCATTTGGAAGAGCAATTTGACAGTATCTAATGAAACTGAAAATGAGCCTATTCATATAATCCAACCATATACTTCTAGGTATACTGAGAAACTTCCACACATGTGCAAGAATGTTCATGGGAGCATTGTTTGTAACAGCAAAAAACAAAGAGTGACAATCTAAGTGTTCGTTAATAGTGGAAATGGTTAGGGGTGCCTGGGTGGCATCTGCCTTCAACCCAGGTCATGATCTCTGGGTCCTGGGATCGAGCCCCGTGTTGGGTTCCCTGCTCTGCGGGGAGTCTGCTTCTCCCTCTCCCTCTGCCCCTTCCTCCAACTCTTGCTCTTTCTCTCAAATAAATAAAATAAAATAGTGGAATGGATAAATGTGGGATAGTCATACAGTGCAATTTGTACAGTTAAGAGGAAGAAAATAGCTCTGTGTGCAGCTCACTCTGCAATGTAGAATGATAGAAACAAGATGCAGAGCACTATGTTTGATGTGCTACCATTATATAAATAAAAAATGAGTGTTTACACAAAGCAATCAGTATATCAGTTACTGACTTGTCTCTATCTAAACTGAATGAAAAGTTTTTGCTCTGTGTGGGAGGGATGGGACTGGGAATGGTGGCTGAAAGGGATGTTAGTTTTCTCTTTTTAATGTTTTATTTCCTAAGAAGATGAATAAAAGTTGACACACTTATAATTATTAATTCTGAGTGGTAGGAATATAGGTGTTTGTTTTATAATTTCTACTACTTTCTTCCATTTAATTTTTTTCTTGGTAATTAACAACAACAAAAAAGGAAATTAAAGTAAAATTGAAGAGGGGTGCCTGGCTGGCTCAGTCCATAGAGCATGGGACTCTTGATCTTGGGATGGTGAGTTTGAGCCCCATGTTAGGAGTAAAGTTTACTTTAAAAAAAAGTAAAATTGAAGAAATGGTTGAACTTCAGTAAATATTTCTCCATTGGAAGAGCTATTATTTCCCAGACGATCTCTTCAAAGTTAAGAAAAGGGCTGATAAAAACATTAAATAATTGAAATAATTACATATTTTAGCTACTTTGGGGGGACACTTTTGCTCAACATCTTACTATAGAAAGATAAGGGCACCTGGGTGGCTCAGTTGGTTAAGCATCTGACGTCAGCTCAGGTCATGATCTCAGGGTCCTGGGATTAGGCTCCACACTCAGCAGGGAGTCTGCTTGTCTCTCTCCCTGTCCCTCCGTCCCTCCCCCCAACACCTGCCCATTTGTACGCTTGTGCTCTCTCTCTCTCAAATAAATAAATAAATAAAATCTTTAAAAAAAAAAAAGATGAGGAAATTGAAGTTAACATTGAAAAACCTTGCAATGCTTTCCCATTATTGAGTTCATTGTCTTGATCCATCATTAAAATAGATTTTATCAACTTTTTTTCTAGAAAAGTTCTTTGTCTTATATTCCCTGATTTTTCCCAATGTTGCAAATAGCATATCTGTCTGTTTCTCTTATATTTGAACAATATCCTGACTGATAATAATATTCTTGGGTCACATTTTCTTTCTTTTCAAATTTGCAACAGTATTTCAATGTCTTCTGGCATTGAACCTTGATTTAGGTCTGAGACAAGCTTGATTCTCAACTCCACTTTACCCCTTTTAGTCAACTTGCTTTTTCTGTCTGGTTGTCCAAAGAATGCTTTCTTTAACTTTGGTGTTTTGCTTCTTAACTGGGATAGAGATTTGTGTCTACCATTCTGTGTCAGTTGTTTTTTTTCTTCCTGGACTATGATTTGTTATTTCAACCTGTAACTAATTTTTTCAT
The DNA here is from genome assembly GCF_964656455.1 of Halichoerus grypus. NCBI lineage: Eukaryota > Metazoa > Chordata > Mammalia > Carnivora > Phocidae > Halichoerus > Halichoerus grypus. Next base: position 169,631,493 of record NC_135713.1, read on the forward strand.
TTATAAAAAAGACGTTTTCAAAAGTTATTTATTTGAATAATCTTTCTATTTTATTTGTTACGTTCTTTACTTCAAGGACATCAATTATCTTTATGGTAACTGCCTTTCTTCTTTATTATTATCTATATAGTCTAGGAATTCCCCAAAGTCTGTAAACTAATGTAGATTAGTCATGGAATGGTGATATTGCGACAGGTTGGCAGAAGAAATTCAATCCAGGTCTCCTGGGAATAACAAAGATAAAACCCTTTGCAAGATGAGCTCACATTTCAAAATTACAAACACACGAGAAAAAAATCCTCCAGGAGGGAAATTCAGTAGACACAACAAGCTGCAGAATTGGTATCAAATAATTACCAGGTACAGATTGTAGACTTTGGTTTAAATACTTAGAAACATAACAGAAGGAACACGATGCATAAGAAGATAATACAATACTTCGGAAAAGGACCAAATAAATCTTGTCAAAATGGAAACATATATTTCAATTTGTTTAAAATTAAAGCTTAGTAGTAGATAAAGTAGCAGATCAGAGGCAGCTGATGATATAATCAGTGAACTATTAATACATTAAAAAAATCACCTGGAATGTAGTGTAGAGAGATAAGGAAGATGGAAAAGATAAGAAATGTGAAAAGAGGGGCACCTGGGTGGCTCAGTCGGTTAAGTGGCTGCCTTCAGCTCAGGTCATGATCCTGGGGTCCTGGGATCAAGCCCCATGTCTAGCTCCCTGCTCAGCGGAGAGCCTGCTTCTCCCTCTCCCTCTGCCTGGCACTCGGCCTACTTGTGCTCTCTCTCTCGCTCTTAAAAAAAAAAAAAGAAATATGGTGAAAAGAAGCAACTAGTCTAATAGTGCTGTCCAATAGAAATATAATGGACAAGGGGTGCCTGGGTGGCTCAGTTGGTTGAGCATCTGGCCCTTGGTTTTGGCTCAGGTCATGATCTCACGGATTATGAGATGAGTTGGTCTCAGGGCTCAGCGGGGAACTGAAGATTCTCTCCCTCTGCCCCTCCCCCCACTCACAAGCGCACTCTTTCTCTCTCTTAAATAAATAAATCTTTAAAAAAAGAAAAAGAAATATGTGAGATACATACATAAGTTAAAATTTTCTTTTTTTTTTTTTTTAAGATTTTATTTATTTATTTGACAGAGAGAGAGACAGCGAGAGCAGGAACACAAGCAGGGGGAGTGGGAGAGGGAGAAGCAGGCCTCCCGCGGAGCAGGGAGCCCGTTGCAGGGCTCGATCCCAGGACGCTGGGATCATGACCTGAGCCAAAGGCAGACGCTTAACAACTGAGCCACCCAGGCACCCCAAGTTAAAATTTTCTGGTACTCATATTAAAGTAAAAAGAAACTGATGAAATTAATCCCAAATATTATTTCAACATATAATCAATATAAAAATGAGTTATTTTCAATTCTTTTTTTCACACTGTCTTTATTTTTTTAAAAAAGATTTATTTATTTACTTTAGAGCAAGCAAGTGAGTGTGAGCACTGGGGAGTGGCAGACGGAGAGGGAGAGAGAAGCAGGATCTCTGCTGAGCATGGAGCCTGATATGGGGTTCAATCTCATGACCCTGAGGTCATGACCTGAGCCAAAATCAAGAGTCAGATGCTTAACTGACTGAGCCACCCAGGCAGCCCTTTCACACTGTCTTTAAAATCCAGTGTGTGTTTTACACTTGTACCACAGCTCAGTTTGGACTGGCCACATTTCAAGTACTTAGTAGCCACTAGTGACTACTGTGTTGGACGATGCAGATCTAACTTACATCAAAAAGTATTTCCAGAAGAGAAGAGAAACCAAGGAGGCAATAGTTAAAGAGATAATGGTTGAGAAATTTCCAGGGTTAATGTAAGGCATGAATCCTTAGATTCAGGAAGCACAGTTGAGTGTTCATTAGAATGTGAATATTTTGTAGTGACACTGTAGAGAGTCTAGGACGGAAAATATATTAAAATTAACTGGAGAGAAAAGATGATTACCTACAAAGGAATTTCAATTAGACTGAAAACAGTCATCTTTAATGCTGAATAAAAGTAAATGTCAATATAAGAATTTTATATCCACTTGAACTGTCAATTAAGAATGAGAGTCAAAATAAAGACCTTTTTAGTTAAAGACAGAATGTGTCACTAACAGGCTTTCACTGAAGGAGAACCATTATAAAACACAAATACAATAAGGTATCTGGAGGCGGAGCCTGGGTGGCTCAGTCGTTATGATCCCAGGGTCCTGGGATCAAGCCCCACATCGGGCTCTCTGCTCCGCAGGAAGCCTGCTTCTCCCTCTCCCACTCCCCCTGCTTGTGTTCCCTCTCTTGCTGTGTCTCTGTCAAATAAATGAATAAAATATTTTTAAAAAAATAAGGTATCTGGAGGTCTAGGGAGAGGTAGCACTGTGAGAGAGAAGGATTTCCGAAGAGAGATGAAAAGATAATAATGACATACTTTGCCTACTTTTTACTTTCTTTTCCTCTCTAGAACATCAAGGGCAGTGAGCGTGCAGAGCTGGGGAATCACCACTAGCTTAGCTCCCTGTCTCTCTGCTGCACAGAGTACGGGGGAAAGAAGTAGAAGTGTTACCCTATGGATTAGCGGGATAGCACATTATAACATTCCCCTATTTGGTCATCTTATGGGACACAAAACTTTTAAAAAGCTCAGTGAAAAATTAACAATTATAGGGACACCTGCCTGACTCAGTCAGCAGAGCATGTGACTCTTGATCTCAGTGTCATGATTTTGAGCCCCACATTGGTGTAGAGATTACTTAAAATAAAAATAAAAAAATTAAGAGTTCTACAGGGGAAAGAAGTAGTTTTGGAATATAGGGTAGCACGGGGGAGATTGGGACTTTGTAGTGTGTTTTGGAATGGTGGAGGGACAGAAAGAAGGTTGACAGAGGGGGAAGGGAGGCGAGATGAGGGTGAGGAAGTCTAAGATTGGAAACAGAACTGACGATTGATAGAGCCTATTGCTATAAAAATCACTACTTGAAGGCTCGTTTAGCCCTCTATGAGGGCTCCCTGAGGAAGCAGAGTAGTGGGTGCTTATCAGCTAATTTAGTCAGCAACTCTCTCTTTTTTTTTTTAAGATTTTTATTTATTTATTTGACAGAGAGAGCCTGAGAGACAAGTGGGGGAAACAGCAGAGGGAGAGGGAGAAGCAGACTCCCCGCTGAGCAGGGAGCCCGATGCAGGGCTGGATGCCCTGACCCTGAGATCACGACCTAAGCCAAAGGCAGCTGCTTAACTGACTGAACCACCCAGGTGCCCCAACTCAACTATCTTTTTTTTTTTTTTAAAGATTTTATTTATTTATTTGACAGAGAGAGAGACAGCGAGAGAGGGAACACAGCAGGGGGAGCGGGAGAGGGAGAAGCAGGCTTCCCCGCGGAGCAGGGAGCCTGATGCGGGGCTCGATCCCAGGACCCTGGGATCATGACCTGAGCCAAAGGCAGACGCTTAACGACTGAGCCCCCCAAGCGCCCCCCAACTCAGCTATCTTTTAAGAGCTGCTCTTTAGGGGTGCCTGGGTGGCTCAGTTGGTTAAGCGACTGCCTTGGGCTCAGGTCATGATCCCGGAATGCCGGGATCAAGTCCCGCAGCCTCAGGATCGAGTCCCGCAGCGGGCTCCCTGCTCGGCAGGGAATCTGCTTCTCCCTCTGACCCTACCCCCTCTTGTGCTCTCTCTCAAATAAATAAATAAAATAAAATCTTTAAAAAAAAAAGAGCTGCCATTTATTGAGCACTTACATGTGTCAGTAATAGTGCTGAAGTGTTACAGTGTCTTTAAAAGTTTAATCTTCAAACAATTCTGTGAAGTAGATTATTTTTTTTTATTTTGGTAAAATACACGGAATAAGATTTACAATTTTAACCATTTTTCAGTGTACAGTTCTGTGGTATTAGGCATATTCACATTGTTGTGCAACCCCATCAAATGGAGTATATATTTTTATTTTTTAAAGATTTTATTTATTTTTCAACACAGAGAGAGAGACAGCGAGAGAGGGAACACAAGCAGGGGGAGTGGGAGAGGGAGAAGCAGACTCCCCACTGAGCAGGGAGCCCGATGTGGGACTCGATCCCAGGACCCTGGGATCATGACCTGAGCTGAAGGCAGATGCTTAATGACTGAGCCACCCAGGCACCCATGGAGTATACATTTTTAAAAGATTTTATTTATTTATTTAGAGAGGGTGAGAGCAGGGGGAGGGACAGAGGAAGAAGGAGAGGAACAAGCTGACTCCACGCTGAGCACAGAGCCCGATGTGGGGCTGGATCTCACCATCTGAGCTGAAAGATTTGGACACTCAACTGACTCAGCCACCCAGGCGCCCCTCAAATGGAGTAGATTTTATTTTATTTTAATTAATTAATTTTTATTTATTTATTTTTTAAGATTTTATTTATGTATTTGACAGATAGAGACACAGTGAGAGAGGGAACACAAGCAGGGGGAGTGGGAGAAGGAGAAGCAGGCTTCCCGTGGAGCAGGGATCCCGATGTGGGGCTCAATCCCAGGACCCTGGGATCACGACCCGAGCTGAAGGCAGACGCCCAACGACTGAGCCACTCAGGTGCCCCTTAATTAATTAATTTTTATTTTTTTATTTTTATTTTTTTAAAAATTTTATTTATTTATTTGACACAGAAAGAGAGATAGAGAGCACAAGCAGGGGGAGTGACAGGCAGAGGGAGAGGGAGAAGCAGGCTCCCCGCTGAGCAAGAAGCCCGATGCGGGGCTGAATCCCAGGACCCTGGGATCACGACCTGAGCCGAAGGCAGCTACTCAACCGACTGAGCCACCCAGGTGCCCCTAATTAATTTATTTTAAAAGATTTTATTTATTTATTTGTCAGAGAGAGAGTGCACAAGCAGGGGGAGTGGCAGGCAGAGGGAGAAGCAGACTCCCTGCTAAGCAGGGAGCCCAATGCAGGGCTCAATTCCAGGACCCTGGGATCATGACCTGAGCCAAAGGCAGACGCTTAACCAACTGAGCCACCCAGGTGTCCCTGGAGTAGATTCTAAAAGTAATTTTACTGATGACCAAATTCAGTCTCAGAGAGTTTAAGTAATTTGACTATTAGATGGTAGTAAAGTGAAGATTTGAGCTCCATGTTTGCCTGACTTCAAATTCCATATTCTTTTTTCTACAGTATATAGTGCCTTTGCCAGAAGTAACTTGAAAGCCATCTTTAAAGATTATTATTCTAAGGCAGGAACCCAAAGGACTTCCTTGTCTTCCAATCAGAGATGTGATTTTGGAATAAAAAGAAAGATAATGGGAGGTAGATGGTTGGCTACATAGTGGTACTGAAACCAGAATTTGATTTTCTGGATCAAATAATCATTTGCTCATCCTACACAGTCCTGATTTTTTCCATGTCCACATACTATGTATTGTTATTTAAGTTGACCCACTTTGTTTTTCAGTGTAACTAAATGTCTCTACCATCAAAGGAAAATCAGTAGTATTATTGGCCATAACTAGGATGTAACCATAAAAACAAAAACAAGGAAACCTAACTCCAGGTAGATACTGTTGCCTCCTCTCACTTTGTTAAAAAGAAAGATGAAAGAATATTAGAGAGCCATTAAAAACATAATGACACCACACTGAACCTTTCTACTTAACATCATGAAAAGGATTGGAAGATACTTGGAAAGGAAACATGTCCCAGTATTTCAAGAATGGGGCATATGGCATGGTTGGGCCTCATGAGGGTAGAGGTAGATATTAGAAAGTTGTTAGGAACTGAGGTGGCCTTCTGTGGTGGTGTTTGGATTCTCCTCCATGACATTCCTGTCTCTCTTCACTCATCTACTGAGTTTTCCCTCTACCAACATGGGTCTCGTTGGTTCCAAGTGACAGGTTTTGATTTCAATTCCCTTGGCTAACTGGCTCAGTCTCTCCATTCCCCAGTTCCTCAGAGGGGAATTGGATTGGTCCAGTAGTCTTTTCAGGACAGTCCCTATAAACCCTACGTCATGGCTAATCTGGGACAGCCCCATCACCCCTACCGCAATCTAAACAGCAAAGGCTAAACAGTCACATGGTGTAGGATATGGACATTTAGAGCAGCAGAAGTTTGTGGCAGGACAGATACTAGCATTCATCCAGCAAATATTTATTGGGTATTTGCCACGTGTGAAGCCACTATTGTGGGAGCTGGGGGCTATAATGGTGGACAAGATTGACAAGGTCCCTGAAACCTTGTGGAGGGAAGTGAGCTTTACATGAGTGACATAGTAAAATCAAAGACTGTGGTAAACCCCAAGAAGGAAATAAACAGAGTGATTTGATGGTTACTGGACTGAAGGTAGAGGAGATTACTTTTAATGGGATGACACAGAAGCCCCCTTTGTAGAAATGATCTTTGAGCTGAAATCTGAGGAAGGAACATAAAGGCTTTGAGGTGGGAAGGAACTTGGCATGTTTGAGGAAAAAAAAAAAAAAGAGAAAAGAAAAAAACCCCAAAGTTGCCAACTGAGCAGAGTGAGTAAGGGGCGACGTTGGAGAAGTAGGCAGGGGCCAGATTATGCAACACTTTGTAGCCCCCAGTGAAGGGGATGGTAACCAGACCCTCCCAGGGCCCAGACTATCAGATACATGCAGAGAACATTTGAGGAAGCTCAGCATGGAGAAGAATGGTAGAACTGAGCAAGAAGGTGGTGGTTGGGGGGAGCTTTTGGTGACATTGAGAATGTCACATTCCTGAGAATGACTTACAGTTTTGTACTACTTAAGTTTAAGAACATCAGTTACCTGTCAGTGCAGTCAGGGAAAGGTGACTAGTAAGAAGTAGCTAGTGATCCCTATAACATAAGTTATTTCTCACTTTTCTGTAGGGAAGATGCTACATGGAAAGAAAATAACATTTATTCAACATGTCTCCACATTAGCTTATCTCCTATCCTTACAGAAACCTTGAGAGCTCTTTCTTCCAGAGGAGAAAACCAAAGATCACAGAAATTAAGAAACAAGTTACAAATCAGCAGCTACTAAGTGGCTGGTCTGGACTTTGAAAGCAAGTGGGTGGCTCTAAAACCTGTGGTCCTTTTATTGCATTTTCTGCTTGATGATACTGTTTGAAAGAAAAAGGTACAATGTAGGTGTCGAGATCACTCTCTTGGACTTGATGTGAAAGAAAGGGAATGATCAAGGCCAAGTAGTGTAATAAACTAGTCCTGTATGCCTCTTGCATCTCCTGTGGGATCACCGCATAACTCCAAAGAGGAGGACCAGTAGGAGGTTATATATATAATCTTTAAAAAATAAATAAAATCTTAAAAAAAAAATAAAAAAAATAAAAATGTTAGAGAGGATGATGTGGAACTATTACCCGAGGAACATGTTCAGGAGAATAAATAGTAGGTAATGTTTAGCTGTGATGGCACTGGTTGGAGAAAGGAGGAGTTAGTTTAGGTAACTAGGAAACAGCAGATGGTGGTGCTGTAATAAATATGTTGAAGGACTTGGTACAGGTACAAGCTACATCCCTCTGTCCAGTCTTTGTTGGATCTCCCGTCTCTTCCCCCCCCGGATAACATCTTGGACAGATCTCCTAACTTTAAGGTCATTTCTAATGATTTAAAGTCCATTCTATCTTTGCTTTCTGCTCACTTTTGCTGTGAACCTAAAACTGCTCTAAAAAAAAAAAAAGTTTAGGGGCGCCTGGGTGGCTCAGATGGTTAAGCGTCTGCCTTCGGCTCGGGTCATGATCCCAGGGTCCTGGGATCGAGCCCCGCATCGGGCTCCCTGCTCCGCGGGAAGCCTGCTTCTCCCTCTCCCACTCCCCCTGCTTGTGTTCCCTCTCTCGCTGTCTCTCTCTGTCAAATAAATAAAATCTTAAAAAAAAAAAAAAAAAAAGTTTATTAAGAAAAAAAAGTCCAGGGGCACCTGCGTGGCTCAGTTGTTAAGCGTCTGCCTTCGGCTTAGGTCATGGTCCCAGGGTCCTGGATTCGAGCCCCGCCTCGGGCTCCCTGCTCCGCGGGAAGCCTGCTTCTTCCTTTCTCACTCCCCCGCTTGTATTCCCTCTCTCGCTGTGTTTCTCTCTGTCAAAAAAATAAATAAAATCTTAAAAAAAAAGTCCAGTCTAACCTAAATCAAAACATCAATTTCATATCTAATTTATTTATTTTTTTAATTTTTAAAGATTTATTCATTTTAGAGAGAGAGTGCATGCAAGCAGGGGAGGGGCAGAGGGAGAGAGACAGACAGAGAACCTCAAGCAGACTTCCCACTGAGCGTGGAGCTGGAGGGATGTGGGCTTGATCTCGCAATGCTGAGATCATGATCTGGGCTGAAATCAAGAGTCTGCCACTCAACCGACTGAGACTCCATATCTAATTTAAAGCTTCTCCTCTCTCTGACTCTCAGTTGGGAATATTTGTTTAGCTTATAATTTTCCTCTCTTCTTTTTCTTCCCTCTCTCACTCTGCTCCTCTGTCATTAGGGGAAGGATTAAAGAAAGGAAGTAAAAGTGTCTCACATGACTAATGTCATCAGAAGTAGAGATCCAGGGGCTGATTCTCTCTTGTTGGGAGCATTTATGGGTTCTTTGGAGGCTATACCTGTGAATCTTAAGATCCCTCTTCAGTCACTGCTTCTTGGTGTCCACTCATCTAGCCTATTACTGGGTCTTTTCACTTTGGTGGGAAGCCCTATTGAGTTGGCCACCTGACTCTGCCGAACACAGGTAGTGGAGGCTGCCCCATTGCTGCCCTTTCTCCTTGTCCTATTGTGGAATGTATCAGCCCCCTTCCCTAATTCAGAATTTTGCAGGCCAAAAGTGGTAACCATCTTCATGAATGCGCGTGAAGGCCCCAACCTCCTGGAGAGACAGGTCTGGTTCACCTCAAAACTCTTAACCATGGTGGATGCACAGAGATGGCTAAGTTGCTGTAGTCAGCGAGACTCACCAGCTTGGGAGAAAGATCTCGCAGACACCCCCAGTCTTTTGTAGTGCTTCCTCTTTATAGTGAGGTGAGCATTTCATCGTCTTCCATGATTTCTTCTAATGAATTCCTTTTGAATTTTTCTCTCTCCCTGATGGAGGCTGGAAGTAGATGAAGGTTTTAGGATTGGTCTAGTCATTTTTTGTAAATCTTTTACTTACTAAAGTAGTAAGGATGAACTGGTAGGTCTTCTTTAGAAGGTGAAGATCCTTATTTCCTGTTGTTCTCAGCTTTGGAATTTTATAGCTCATTAACATTTTGGCACTATATATATATATATATTTTTTTTTTTAAGATTTTTATTTATTTATTGCGAGAGAGAGCATGAGAGGGAGGAGGGTCAGAGGGAGAAGCAGACCCCCTGCTGAGCAGGGAGCCCGATGCGGGACTCCATCCTGGGACTCCAGGATCATGACCTGAGCTGAACGCAGTCGCTTAACCAACTGAGCCACTCAGGTGCCCCTCTGGCACAATATATTAATTGCACACCAAATTGAGGAGGGAGGAATGCCCTTTCTAAGCAAAGAAAGGCTTAGTTTTATACCGAGATTCATGGAATCTCAGAGTTAGGAGAAATCTAGAAGCCTTTTAATCAGTTTCCTCACCAACGCCATGAATCCTGTTTACAACTTGATGAGATGTTAACCAGTTTTCATTTGGACACATCCAGGAACTAGGAATGCATTCCCTAACTTTCAGATCTCAGCTCTGTCAATTACCAGATGAGTTTCACCAAATCACTTTAAACCCCGTTCCTCACCTATGAAAGGAGTGTAAATAGTGTCTTCTTCACAGAACATTGTTGGAAGGATAAAAGAAGATAAATATATAAATTGCCTAACCCAGTGACAGAGGAGTGCAATGTTGTTTCCCTTTACATGTCCCTTTAGGGGACAGCATATTCTGTTTTCAGATTATTTTCACCGGGAGAAAGATCTTCCTCATATTGAACTGCCTCTGTATATTTTTAGCCCTTCCCTTAAGCTCACCCTTCAGTGGTCATACAGAATGTCTTTTCTCCTTTCACTCGACGGACTTTCAGATATATGATTTTAATTGGAGGAACTGGAGATATTAGAAAAATCCATTTTTTTTTCCTTTTCTGAGTGGGGAGTCCAGGTAGCCGTTAGACTTCCGTGTGACCCCCAAGAGGGATTTATTGAGTGAATGGGGTAAAGATGGTATTTCACTTTCTAACATCAGTTCTCCCCGACGCTGGTGGGTTTAATCACAGGCTGGCTATGATTCTGTAGGATTCTAGCCTGGAACGTGTGTGTGTGTGTGTGTGTGTGTGTGTGTGTGTGTGTGTGTGTGTGTGTGAAAGAGAGGGAGAGAGAGAGAGAAAGGGAGAGACAAATGTTGTTAGACACTTGAACGCTTTTGAATGGTGCTATTCTTTGTCTGCCACATCGTGAGCACTAATAAGATCGTTTACTGCCCTGAATGAATGGTTAAACGTGGAAGCGACAAAGAAAGCCAAACGGCTTTCAATGAATACCTAGGCGGGTGCTCAAAAAGTCCTCTCAAGGGCGCGCTGGGAGAGTTGCCGTTAAGAGGTCTCTTTTGGGGTGGGTGGGGTACTAGCCTTCGGCTCCAACGCTTAGGCGCCGCCTCTTTCACCCGCGGACTGACCGCTAGGCGGTGCTGCGGCCCTTGCCGCCCACCTGCCCGGGCGCCCCAGCTCTCATCCTCACCCCTCAATCCCCGACCGGCGGCAAGACTACAACTCCCGTGGTGCTCTGGGAACGGGAGAGGTGGGAGGGGGCCATGGGGGGGAAGAGGGAGGCGAGGGCGGGCTTTCCGGGAGTGTGTTTCCGGCGTCGGCGGCCGCGGCCGGGGACGGTGTGAAAGCGGTAAGATGGCGGCGGCGGCGGTGGTGGAGTTCCAGAGAGCCCAGTCTCTACTCAGCACCGACCGGGAGGCCTCCATCGACATTCTCCACTCCATCGGTAAAGGTCGCCGCGCCCCCTCTCTGACCCTGCCGGCTCAGCTCGGCCTGTGTGGGCCGGCGGTGGCGGAGCGGCGCCGGGCTAGCCGGCTCTGGTGCTGCTGACTCACTGTGTGTGAGGGGGGCCGGGCCGGGGGCACAGGCCGCTCGCAGCTCCCTGGAGCCCCCTGGGTCCCACCCGGGTGGGAAGCTTCGAGGCAGCCCCGGCGTCCACTTGCCGGCTGCTGACTCACGGTGGGCTCAGCGTGGAGTGAGAGGGTGGGCCGAGCCGGGGCCCCCACCACTCCCCAGCCTTGCTCCGGCTCTGGCCCGTGCGGGCTGGCCCGGGACCGCGAGCAGTGCCGGCCGGCGGGCTTGTCGCGAACAGGACTGAGAGCCTCGAGTTGAAGGGCCTTGGAGAAACTCGCTGTAGACAGCGTTTCCCGCCGTTGTTATCAGCACAGCCCGCTCCGGGTGGCAGAGCGAGCGCTCGCTTTTCTCTTGGAGTTTTCTTCCTCGGGACGCTGGGAGCTGCTACCTCTCTCCAGCCTCACAGCGGAAGGCTCCAGTAAAGGGACATCTCTTTCTGAATGTGGGCAATACCGAGGGGACACACACCGCAGATTGGCATTTGGTTTGAAGAGGTGCCCGAGACGTTCCTTTGCCCCCTTGTAGGGTGTAAGAGCGAGATGGGACCGCCCGGCTAGAGGAGGTGACTAATCGTCCTAGTCTCCCCTGTAGAGGTGGGAAGTGAGTTCGGGGAGTTAGTTGTCAACCGCGGAGTTCAGGGAACTGGTCCGCCGCAGATTGCCAGAGAAAATTAAAGTCAGTTTGTAGTAGATTGCCTTACATCTTGCACACAAAAGGAAAACTGAAACGGGAGCTCCAGCCAGTCGCTTCTGAGAAGTTTCTTCCGGGATTCAGGTGTGAATAGAAATAAATTTGTGATGACAGAGAAGGCTTTTAATGTTCAAGTCGTAAAGGGTTCAGTTAGGGCATGGGATAGCTCTTCACTGCACATGTAGTAATGTGATCTTATTAACGTAGTTTGAGAAGATTCAAATTGGATCAACAAGTAGCGTAAGAATGCACGTGTATGTGGGACCTCCAGGATGTTGGCTTTTACCTTGACTTCTAGTCTGTTGAATTTTGGTATCCCTGACTTGCATCGAGAAAAGACAAGGACAAGATCTTGATGTCTTTATCTTTGGGGGTCCTGGAGAAGGAGAGGAGGTGGGGGTTAAGATGCATCTGTGGATGGATGATTTTGGTAAATGAAAGGTTTTAATTTTGAAGTTCTGATCTTGAATTAAGTCAGTTAAAATTATAGAACCAGCGTCATCTCAATCACATATATATTTTTATTTTGTGAGTACACACTAATGTGAGAAGCATGGATTTTATTTTATTTTTTTGTGCTAAGTGCCTAATATTTTGTCTTTTATAAAGCGAAATTATGGTAAGCATTATAGTTGGAGTATTTTGTGATTGTCCACTCTACTAGGAGAGAGTTCCCTGAAAGCTTCCCTCTTCAAGCTTGAGTCATGATGGGTACAGTCTTACTTTTTCCAGACTCCATCATGGAGTATCTAATCTTGGTTTTTGTCAAGTCATGATGCTTTGTAAGAGAAGTGATAACTAGTGATGATCACTAAAATTATCACCACAAACTCAGAGAGGTTATTCAGTGTTTGAGTGGTAAAATAGTTTTTAACAGTTGAAAGTGGGACAGATAGCACAAAGTTATTTTAACAGGTCCTGAATCCATTATAAAGCTGCAGTCCCTCCTAAGGATCACACTGGAGCTTTGATTGGGTTGTTTTTCCTGAATGGCTTTGTAGAACTGCTTATCCCTAGCACACCCATTAGTGAGGCTTTCCACAGACTTAAAGTTTATTGAAAGACTCTTGACTTTTTTTAGTCATCAGTAAATAATGGTCTTTTGATTTTAGTTTGTGGCAGGTAAACGTATAGGCATGTTTAATATTTTCAATAACAGAGTGCCTAACGGGCTTAGCACCACAAGTATGAAGCACTTGTTTGGATTTTTGCTTTAACCAAGTGACTGCAACAGAAATCTCATTGTATGTGGGTAAGGGGAATTCTGATTCATAGAATGAAAAGGCACATTTAAAATCAGAGAGGAATCTATTTTTATGATTTATATGGGACATATCTTACATGATGATTTCACTTTTTAAAAAAATTTTTTTTTTTAAAGCTCTCTAGAATTTGTCTTTTGGTAACTGAGTTTGTAATTGGCCTTGTGAGGGTGAAATTTCCCTCAGTCTTCATTTTTTGTCAGAATTTTAAGAAGGTTTGCATTTTCCTCTCCCAGTGAAGCGTGACATTCAGGAGAATGATGAGGAGGCAGTGCAGGTCAAAGAGCAGAGTATCCTGGAACTGGGGTCTCTCTTGGCGAAGACTGGACAAGCTGCAGGTAAGTGCTGCAAATGGGTTGCTTTCTCTTTTACCTGAAATGCTGGGTGAAGTTTCGTTTCTCTTGGAGTACAGGAACATAGGAATGCATCCACACAGTTTATTGGTGGTATATTTCCATTTTACGTCAACTTGTTGAGCTTCAGTTTTTTAGCAGGAAGGTAGGTGGACCTTTAAATTCAGTTCTTTCGTGGAACAGTTTTGTTCTGCAGGTGTGGGAAAATCCTATTCCTTTTGGGATATAGTGATCTGTGATTTGTTTCTGGTTTGAATTTTCACTGTGTTCCCTTACATAGGGGCAGCAGCACCAGTAGCAGCTGTCTTTAGCGATTTCAGCTCTGATACATTTAAGATGGACAGCAGCTTAGGCCCCTGACTTGAAAGTGACTAGGGATTCTGCATCCAAGTCAGTGAGTAGCTGTCCTTTTTTCCTGATGGAGAGTAAGTGAGACATTAAATGGAAAGAGCCTTCCCGAGATTTCTCCATTGTTACCTGGGACTTTGTGCATGTTATTGCCCAAACATTCTATTTGTAATTGAACCATTGAGTTTCTAGGCTTGAGATACTCTGATGACGGTGTCCTCGGAATAAGAGTCACTGGAATAAGAGACCAGGAAGGGCCTTTGACCAGTAAAGTGGTAATAGTATTTAGAGACAGGGTTTCTTAAGCTTAAAATGGATGATTTTTGTCAACTTTAAAGTGAATTTAGATCTTATCTAATTTAGAATGGATTAAGCTCTGGTAAGGGACTTTATGAATTACTTTACCCAAAATAATATTGTTATTCAAGAGGTGTTAAGTTAGCAAAACTTCTTGAACTTGAGAACTAAGATCTTTTGCAACTTAAGGATGACTAACATTGATTATTAGGCTCAGTCAATAAAAAGTTGAGTAAAGGTATATGCAGTTGGAGGATGTGTTTATATGGCTTTTGTATCTTACTTAAAATATCATTTAAAGATATTTATAGTAAGACAGTTTTTAAATACTGTCAACAAGTTACTCTTTTTTTTTTTTTTTAAGCACAGAAATGATTTCGTTTATTGCGTCCTCAAAACAACTCGATAAGGTGGATACTATTGTCCATTTTACACCTGAGGAAACTGAGCACAGAAGAGTTAAATAACTTACCCAAGGTCACTCACTCATCTAGTACGTGGAAGAGCCAGGATTTGAACCAATTAGTCCCACTTCAGAGCTTGAGGCCTTATGGTTCATGCTTTCCATAGTTAATCACTTATGGGTTATCAATGGTTAGTGCTGGGATTTTTCACTTTATTTATTTTTTTAAGTTTATTTTTTTAGTAATCTCTACACGCGACGTGGGGCTCGAACTCAACCCCCAGGTCAAGAGTCACATGCTTTTCTAACTGAGTCAGCCATGCATCCCTGTTTTTTTCATTTTAGACTGACTTCCCTCCTGTTTAACATATTTATGGATTCCTTTTGCCTCTCAGTTAATGTGAGCTTGGGGTTGCATAATAGTTTTGTAATTAGTCCATACAAAATATAATTAATAAGGTAATTTTCCTGAAAGAATTAGAAAGTCAGATAAAGTGATTTAAGATTTTTCTGTTGTTGAAATTTCCAAATATCTGTTTTCCTCCAGTAGCATGGACAATTACAAATAGCATGTAGTACAGTCAGCGCTTCAAAAATTTATGCAAAAATGTTAACTGTTTTGCTTGAAATTTGTATTTTATGCTTTGTTCTCTCCTTATTCCTTGCCCCTCCCCTTTTTGTGATTCGGTACCTGAGAAGTTGAGAAGTATATAGCTAAACCTATTACAATTTAACAGGTGAATCATAAGGACTTTCAGAAACTTTTCCAGGTCATTTGTCATTGTTTTCTAAGAAAGAGTTTGATGAGTATAGGTATATACAATAGAAACTCTAAGGAGGTCTTGGGGCCTCCATTCATGTACCTAACTTTGCTCTTCATAATTGATAGGTTTATGTTCTTTCCTTTGATTTTTGGTTCCCTGAGAACAGAAAATAGGTTTAGTCCATTAATCTTTAATTTTGTTTTATTATGCACTTAATATACAATTAGCACTGTGCTAAGTACTCCATTCAAAAAATTTAAGATAAGGTCTCTGACCTGTAGCAGTCATTTGGGAATTAGTGAATAAGGCAAGGTTTGATGCATAATAGTGGTTGAAAGTGGTGCTGAGCATCATCAGACATGATGGCTAGGCTCAGGATCCGCAGATTTCATAGCTTGAGATTCTGAAAGGATTATTTTGAGCTCTGTGACCTTCTAAAAAGGAAGTTTGGATCATATAATTGTAAATAATCTCAATAGGAAGTAGTATGATTCTTTGGGAATTAAAAAATTAATTTGTTATGTATGAGAATGGAAAGAAACAGAGACTATAACCGAGAATGAATAGCAACAATAGACTGAAATGAAAAGTGAACTGAATCTTTGGCAACTAAGAGGTCATTTGTTTTTCTGTTGGGGTAAGAAGAATAACACTATCAGTGCTTGGAGCAAATACTGAAATGCTAGCAGGTGCTAGAGCAAAAGGCAGGCTGCTTAGTTCATGTTTCACTTCAGCCTTTTCCAGGAAGGAAAATAATTTTCAAAAAGAAAAAGAAAAAAGCATCAGAAAGAGAGAATTAAAGCCAAGGTAGGTGAGAGAAGAGAGAGCAGATAGGCTCTTTAAATAAGTTCAAGTCTCTAGGCTCTGACAGTTTCTGTCTTTTAATATCAGAAGCATAGTTCTAGCAGATGTATTTATAGAGCCACTATTATTATTCTGAGAAAAGTCATGGAGGATGAAGAAGTATTAAGGAAACAGGATGGGCAAATATTGTTTCATTTTGCGTGAAGATAACGAGAAGAATTTCTAGACACTTTAAACTGGTAATCACTAATACTGGGACAGATTATTTGATAAGTAGGTTTTAATCACTTAAGACCATGGGTTTATTAAGAAAAGATTATTTCAAACTCACCTTCATTCTCTTTGGTTAGCCTTATCAGACCAGTAGATGTGCAGGGCTCCACAGACAGTGGCTTGTCAGCTGTTTTTGTAAATAAAGTTTTGTTGGATCCCAGCCACACCCGTTTGTTCACATATTGTCTATGATTGCTTTTGCACTGCAGTGGCTGAGTTGAGTTTGTGCCAATGAGACCACATTGCCCAAAAAGCTGAAAATATTTACTATCTGGCCCTTCACAGAAGAAGTTTACCAACCTCTGGGTTAGAGGAATGATACAGACTACATATCTGATGTAAGCAAGGCCTTTGAACATTTGCCATAATATTAATGAGAGGTACAGGGTGTGAAGATCATTGGTCAACTAGAGGGAAGTCTCTAGCATCGGTCAGCATCTGGCATTATGGCTAAAGCCTTTTCAGAAGGCCTGCTTATTTTTTGTAGATGACTCAGTACAGTAGAGGACAGAATTAAGATTCAGAGTTATTGCCAAAGCCAGCAAGATTAAATTCAGTGTGGTAAGTACAAAGTTATATATTTAAAAGTATTTATCAAAACAGAGGAAGATGAGGAATTACCTGTCAAAAAAGACCTTAATGGACCAGTCTGAACAGAAGTGCTATTAAGAAAAAGGAAGTAGACTATCTTGTGTACCTGTGGGGCCAGATCAAGAGAATTAGGCCATGACTCTACTGGTCAGACCCTACCTGGAGAATTGTTTTCAGTTTTGGGTACTACAAGTGGTATGTTTGCAAACTAGAGTTTATTCAATGACAAGGAATCTAGAAACCAGAACATTGGAGGAACAGTTAAAATAGCTAAAGATGTTTAGCTTGGAGAAAGGGAAAGTTAGGGAGATATAAATGGTAGTTATCTTCAGAAATTTGAAGCCATGTGGAAGGAGGGAAAGACTTGGGTCTTAGAAAAGAACAATTCAGTTTGACTAACATTCGAATAGTCAGCTTTCTGAACATTTCTGTCATTAGAGATTGTTCAGAATTGTTCTAGCATAGTAGGAAATACTGTGGGAGAAGGGACATTGTACTAAACTACTTTTAAAAAGCTATGGTTGTATAATTAAAATTTGTACAAATGTAAAAGGAATTTGAGAGGGAAGCATCAGTGCAGCCTGGAGTTGGCTTGGAAGACATAATAGGACTTTAGCTGGACCTAAAAGGATATCTTGAGGTTTACATAGATCAAGAAGATGAGGGAGAAATTCTACATGGGAATGCAGCAGGAGTGAGGCGTGAAAGAACACACATGTCTAGTCTATGCAGGGGTGAATGGAGTGGCAGAATGGGGAAAATCTTAGTGGAATCAAAGGTCAGTACTGGGGAGTGAAGGAAAAAATGAACTTTTCCACTGTATAAAGTTCTTTTCGTACCTGACACAGTCCCATGCATCCTGTGACTATTCAGGCAGATGAGGATTTCAGGACCCTGAATTAGCATTCTCAGGAGGGTGAGGTTTGCTTGCCCTGAATTAGAATCCTCAGGAGGGTGAGTCCACAATTGGAGAATATTAAAGAGGCGGTGGCACTAAAGTAATTGTAACCTACATTCCAAAAGTACTTCCATAGTTATCGAGTTGAAATATTCTCTAATTTCTACTCTTGTTTCTAAAGATGCTCCCTTAAAATGACTGTGCCACCTTCTTTTCCTATACAAGGGGAGAAAAACTTCTGTGGTGGACACCTTTTTTGGTCATAGTTTAAGACTTAAGCTTTACCAGTAAATGAAGAATTTTAAGTATATGTTTAAGGGGAAAACACCCTAAGTTTTCTGTGAAAAGTTTAGTCAGTGCCAGGGAAGTGATATTGCTAAAAGCCTAAATTGGGGAGAACTTTGGGAGGGGAGTCTGTTTTAAGGGGGAGCTGCTACGGTAGACTTGGAAATTCAGCAACAAAACACCCCTCCCATAACCTCATCAGATTTGCCAGTTGTGAGGAAGTGATTTTTACCTCAGGTGTCAGAGGCACAGCTTATTTCATGTTCTAGAAAACTGTGCTCTGAGACCGTGAGCACTTGGCTGTTTATCTGTCATTAAGATGGGTAAATGAGGCTGAGAGACGTGAGGTTTTCCCAGGGCCCTCATAGTAATCCAGTAGCTGAGTGTGGAATAGAATACACATTTGGTATATGTTCTTCACTCATTTTTGCTACTCTGTTACCTGCTAAGAATGCTTTAAATTCCTACTATGTATCATATAGTAGACTGATTGCAGTGACATAAGGATGGATTTTATGATCTTGGGTCATTATTTTAATGGGTATTTTGTCTCTAATATTGATGTTTACTTTTTCTTTTCTGAATTGCCTTCCACACAGAGCTTGGAGGACTCCTGAAGTATGTGCGACCTTTCTTGAATTCCATCAGCAAGGCTAAAGCAGCTCGTCTGGTCCGATCTCTTCTTGATCTGTTTCTTGATATGGAAGCAGCTACAGGGCAGGAGGTAAGCTACTTTAATGGCAGAAGGTAGACAATATGGACAAAAAGTCTGTTCAGTGAAAGCAATGCCTGCGTGCACTGTGGTACTAATGTGGAAGGGACAGCTGAGCTGGGAGGACAGCTCAGGACTTATCATGTCAGTTTCTCTTTGTTACAGGGCATTTGATACTTTGGGTCTGTTCCATGCTTTGCTTTGTAAGTGGAGATTGTCAGTGGTCCCTGGAATCCTCATTACATCAGGGTCACAAACTGATTCTTGTCTTTGAGGTATTGTATTGCCACACCTTTGTAATGTTTTCTGTGTCTGTGGTACCTTTCATTCTGTGTCACAGAGCTCCTTGTGAGCACTAAATAAGTCTTGTGGCATCCCTTCTTGGCGTGTTTTGTACTGCGTATATGCCTTTATGGAGGGGTGAGCATCCATCTGTTTGTGTCTCATGTGTGCAGAAGTGACTCTGGTGTACCTGTACATGTCCTCTACAAGTTCAGACCAGACCCTGAACCATGCTGAAGAGTGCCTCTTTGGAATCAGTGAGCCTCCCCTGAACTTTCAAAGATAGCTGTATTTTCTACAGTTCAGGGGAGACACTACCAAAGTTAAAACGTATTCTGTAAAAAGCAGCAGATTCAAGCAGGATAGATTGTGGTTGCTTGAATCTGTTTGTAGGAAGAATATAGTTGTATTTTCTATAGATACATTGCTTAGTATTTGCTGAGTGCCCACTGTGTGCTAAACACTGTTACATATACTGAGGATACATTTGTAAAAACACAGTCACTGTTCTCATGGGGATTATATTTTAATGAGGAAGGCAGGCAATCAATAAATATATAAAATGTCAGGTAATATAAGGACAGGGGTAGGAAGCTGGCTGGTTATATGTCTGATTGTTTGCTCTAGCCTCTGGGTATAAGTAAAAGGTATGAAAGGGCACAGTAGCATTCTAAGTAAATAATGAGAAATTTCAGAAATCTAGGACATGGATCCCACTTTGAAATCAGGTCTTTTGTAAAAATCTGCTTTCTTGCCTTAATCATTCTTTGAGGCCTAGTTTAAACACCATAAACTCACTTCATTTGTGGAAAATTCATTTGTAGAGAACTTTTCAAATTTGTGGCAGAACTATGTTTCATGATGGTAGATCAAAAATAGTTAATATTTAGATGGCTGTCTTTTGAACCAAAGCATTAGAATTATTTTTATGAATAATTTAAAAGAAAAGGTGATTTTAATGGGGTGTTAGTCTTATCTAACCCTTTTTTTTTTTTTAAATTGTGCTTTGTTCTCATGAAGAAGGACCACCATCTTTTCTTTGAAATGGGGTGCCTTATAATGGGCTGACCAAAAATGTTAGTTTGAAACAGACTGACACGTGTTACTTGGAACTTTCTAGGCAGAAAGAATTAATTATCAAAGCTGCTCCTTTGTACACCGAAGTCTCCGGAATTTTTCCCTTCCCAAAGCATAGAGTTAACTCTGGATGGAACTGCATTTGTGTAACGAGCAGTTCTCCTACTCCTTTGTGGAGGTCCATTAAATCATAATTCAGCGCTCTCCTGTAATTGGCTAGTGGGATTTACTGGCCTTTATCATGTGGCTCCGTGTCTGGTTAGGCTGTCCCATCTGCTTTACTTTTCTTCATATTTATTTTCCTTTTTAACATCTGTTTCCTCCTTAGAATGGAAGTTCCATGAGGATAGTTACTTTGTCCTGTCCAGTGCTGTATCCTTGGCACTTAGAGTAGTTTGGCCCAGAGGAGCTACAGAACTCGTATTTGTTGGAGGAATGTATGGATAATGCCTTCCCCGTGGTCGGTGCTTAGGAGATACTTTTTTGAATTAAGACATAAATTTATTGAATTGAGATATAAGCATAAGTGTTGTTACTACATTTCTCTAGGTGACTCAGGGTCTCTGACTTGGAGAAATTGGAGCTATGTATTCATCTTGGAACATTCTAGGTTCTTTTATTTGAGTGATGGAAAAGGATAGGGGAGGAAGTTGTAGGTCACTTTCATAGTGGTATTGTGGCCTGAGGCAAAAGAAGAAGTTTGTAAACATTGTTAAGAGATCTAGGAGTTTTGTGTTGCGGAGTTTGGTACCCAAGAGGATGGAGGAGGAGATTTTCCTTGCCTTTTTCTGTTTGGGAACTAACCATAAGTCAGATAGATTTACAGAACAGTTTCTAGCTTGCTGTATTCCAAAAGGTGGTAGGAATCAGGTTAGGATTGAGTGAATTGCAGCGCTAAGGTTTAGCGCCTAGAAAGTGAGGATGTAGGTGGAGGTAAGGGAGAGTGACGATGGGGTGGTTGGCAGGGGTGGGAGGGGGGTAGAGAATTGGGGTGAGGAGGGGACTGTGCCAGAACCTTGCCAAATTGGGAACTGAAATTTCAAAATTAACCTTACCTTTCTGGGATCTCTAGGTAGTTGCCCAGGGGAAGCCATTTTTGGTATAGTCTATCCAACTGAAGCCACAGTAGCACATTTTGAGAAACCTTACATAGAATCCTGTTATTGAAACAGTTATTTCCATGGAAAAAAGGAGTTTGTGCTAGAGAATTTCAGACTTGGAATAGTAGTTACTATTCTCCCATAAGGATTTAGTTAATAAAGGCGTTTAAAAAAATCGTTGTGTATTGATTTAAAACTTAAAATGTCTGGGGTGCCTGGGTGGCTCAGTCAGTGAAGCGTCTGCCTTCAGCTCAGGTCATGATCCCAGGGTCCTGGGATCGAGCCCCACGTCGGGCTCCCTGCTTGGCGGGGAGCCTGCTTCGTCCTCTTCCTTTGCCTGCTGCTCCCCCTGCTTGTGTGCTTGTGCGCTCTTTCTTTCAAAATAAATTTAAAAAAATCTTTAAAAAACAAAACAAACTTAAATGTCTGATTTCTATCACATCAAGCTTTTGTACTCAAATAAGGGCTTTCTCCAGAAGCAGGGACTCCTCCTATATTCTTATCCCCTTTATTAGTCATTATCCGCATTAACAAAGCACAAAGCCTCAAAAACAAAATAGTTGTGTAGCAAGGCCAATGGCCTTTAAAATTTTTCCTTAGAATTGAGGTGCTGGCTTTACCAGTTACACTCCTGGATAGTGCAAATCATGTACCCTGTAATGGATTACAGATACTCAGTTCAATTTGTAAAAAAATCCCTGCTCTAGGAGAAATGTCAGTACTGACCTGAACTAGAGCACTGGAGATAGGGTCAAGTTCTGATCCCAGCAGCTGGTATGTGACCTTGAGTGAGTCACTTCACATCTGGACTGTCAGGGAAATGGGGACAGTTGAGATGATGGAGTAGAATTCAGTGTTTCTGAACTAGAGATCTACATCCGAGTGTCCAGGCTCTGTTCCAGGCTACTGAGTCAGGAGCCTCGGCATCCATTTTTGTATTCTTAAAAAAGCTCCCTGGGTAAAACTGGGACGGTAAGCATTTCTTAGCCCCCCCCCAAGACACATAGGACTAAGGACTCTTGTATTTTAGTTGTTAAACACATTCAGCAAAGTATTTTTAGTTCCATTCACGTCATGAACAGAGATCTTACTTTGAATTTGGCTTTTCAGAACATAACTCAAAACTCTGAAATTGTGGTTGGCTTGCTTTTAATTTAGTTTTTGGAGAATTTTTAGGCAGTCGGTTGAATTTAGTGCTGGAGATTAAGTAGCCACCAGGGGGCTTCAGTGAGTTATACAGGTTCCGTTGAGTCTTACTGGTGAATCCTCCAAATACCATGTAATGTCATCTGTTTATTTACTGAGCTTGAACTTAGGATCTAAAGGCAGAAGATCTGTCAATCTGAATTATGTGCTGTTCCCTTTCCTTCCTTATAACACCTCTTAAGAGCACTTTGGATGTACATAGAGATCTGTTGTATTAGCAGTCAGTTCTCCAGAAAGTTCAGTTTCTTTTTTTTTTTATTATTTTTTTAAAGATTTTATTTATTTATTTGACAGAGAGAGGGACACAGTGAGAGAGGGAACACAAGCAGAGGGAGTGGGAGAGGGAGAAGCAGGCTTCCCGCGGAGCGGGGAGCCCGGCACGGGGCTCGATCCCAGGACCCTAGGATCATGACCTGAGCCAAAGGCAGACGCTTAACCGACTGAGCCACCCAGGCACCCCGAAAGTTCAGTTTCTTATCTTATGCTCTGATTAGGAATCTTAATACAAAACTTGCAGTAACAGAAGTGATACAAGATCTGCAGTACTTAATATGTACTTTCTGAAAGCTAGTATGGCACAGCTACCTGATGGCATGTTAGACCATCTAGCATAGAACACTGCTTTAAATCAGTTATTTTGCACATTATCTTACCGCTTGGGTGGCAGGTAGAACTGGGGGTTCACAGCACCTTTATTATTTTTTTTATTCATTCATTTTTTTTTTTTTTTTAAGTAGGCTCTATACCCAACGTGGGGCTCTATCTTACGGACCCTGAGTTCAAGAGTCACATGTTCTACCAACTGAGCCAGCCAGGTGCCCCCAAAGCACTTTTAAATAAAGCCTTAAAGTCCTTTTAAGTGTTAGGCTAATTGTAATTTCTTTTTACTCCGTTTAATACACGCTAAGTGTATTATATTGTGATGATGAATTGGTTAGTTGCACTTGTTAGTATCGGAAAGGGAAGAGCCAGCTGGGCCTTTTGAGTCTTACAAGCAACTGTTAGGAACAAGGCATTTGTGCTTAGGCTGAGAATTTCTCCCCTTTATTACCAATGGGTTCATATTAACACTGCCATTACTCTTTGTAACTATTTAGGGAGAAATTTCTGCTTTAAAGATTTCTCAGTCATTGTAGAAATCTGTATTCCAGGCTATATATATGTTGGAATTTCTGGGTCCCTCCTGGGAAGGTAGACGAGGAATCTTGAAGAGGAAGCTCTTTTTCTTTTTTTTTTTAAGATTTTATTTATTTGACAGAGAGACACAGTGAGAGAGGGAACACAGAGGGAGTGGGAGAGGGAGAAGCAGGCTTCCCGCTGAGCAGGGAGCCCAGTGTGGGGCTCGATCCCAGGACCCCGGGATCATGACCTGAGCTGAAGGCAGATGGTTAACTGACTGAGCCACCCAGGCGCCCCGATGAAGCTCTTTTTCAAAAGAACACAATCTAAGCACAAAGATACTTTGTGTGTAAAAAGTCAAGTTGATTCTCCATTATGATATAACCATTACACAGTGAGATACTGTAGATCAAGGTATGTCCCCTGAGACATTAAGTAGAGCAAGATGGGTAACATATAAGGAGGGAATTAAAGCTATTCTCCAAAGCAAGGTTTGTGGGAAGAATGTGAGGACATAATATTGCATGTCCTGTCTCTGTTGCAGGTCGAGTTGTGTTTAGAGTGCATCGAATGGGCCAAATCAGAGAAACGAACTTTCTTACGCCAAGCCTTGGAGGTATGTGCCTACATTAGTGCTGCTTTCAGGTCTCTAGGCATTGGACAGGCTGTGAATGTAAGTAACACCATTCTGATCAAAAGTATTTTCAGTAATTTTGTATTAGCCAGGCACCCAAAGATTATTGATAGTGATCCCACTCATGAGAATACCTGCTGTGTGGCTCAGAGAAGTAAGCAGCAGGACAGTGAGCTTAACAGTCACTGGCCATAGTAGCAGATAGTACCATGGGCTACGTCGTTGCTTAGGCTGGATTTGATGCTCTCTCCAGAACTTGTATATTCAACAGTAACAGTTCTGTGACTGTCAATCTTTGATTTCTTTCTTTGGCTTTTTTCTTTCTTTCTATCAGTCAATGCCTTTTCTCTTTCCTAGGCAAGACTGGTGTCTTTGTACTTTGATACCAAGAGGTACCAGGAAGCATTGCATTTGGGTAAGTAAGCTGGTAGAAAGTAATAAGGCAACCTAGCTGGCTAAATAAATGTATTCTGAACCTGGCCACTCTTATTAGTTACATATTAATAATTTATGTTCTGCCTCCTTCTAAGAAGGATTTGAAGTGGCTTTGCATTTACTGAATCTGTCATGGAGAGATGCCATTTGGAAGTTCTAAGTAACTTACCAGAGTTAATCTGTCAAATTTAGAAAACCAAAGGGTCAAACTGCAACTGTTTTACTATTATGTTTATTATACTTGTTTATAATTACACTTAAAATCTATTTTAAAACACAAGAAATTAATTGGTACAAATGTATATGGTCTAGAGTGAGCTTACTAAAGCCTTTCCCCTGTGTGGCCTTTGAACACCCTGAAGTCTTTGCCTGCTGCTTTTTTTTTTTTTTTAATTGGTAGATTTGGACTGTTTTCCCCAGATCGAAGAACATGGCTTCTCATGATCTTAAGGTGAAAAAATTGCCAATATTCAGTTTTTATCCTGCAAAATGGCATTTCATTTGGTTCAAACGAATAGTAGCATTAAAAAGATGTTTTTTTTTTTTTTTAAGTTTTATTTATTTAAGTAATCTGTACACCCAGTGTGAGGCTTGAATTCACGACCCCAAAATCAAGAGTCGCATGCTCTTCTGACTGGGCCAGCCAGGCGCCCCCCAAAAATAACAGCTTTATTGAGATGTAATTCATAGACCATAAAATTCACCCTTTTAAAAGTGTATGATCCACTGGTTTTTAGTATATTCATAGTTTTACAGTCATCACCACAATCCGATTGCAGAACATTTCATCACCCTGGAAAGAAACCTTGTACCCATGTACCCATTAGTTATCATTCCCGTTCCCTCCCCCTGCCAGGCAACCACTAATCTACTTTCTGCCTCTATGGATGTGTCTGTTCTGGACATTTCATATAAATAGAGTCATATAATATGTGGTCTTTGTGATTGGCATCTTCCACTTAGCATGTGTTCATGTTATCCATGTTCATGTTATCCATGTTGGAGCATGTATCACTACTTTATTTGTTTTTATTGCCGAATATCCATTGTGTGCTTATGCCACATTTTAGCCATCTTTGTGGGGGTGAAAGTGGTATCTCATTGTGGTTTTGATTTGCATTTCCCTAGTGACTAGTGATGTTCAGCATCTTTTTATGTATTTATTGGCCATTTGTATGTCTTTGGAGAAATATTTATTCAATCCTTTGCTTATTTTTTAATTGGGTTGTTTGTGTTTTTATTGTTTATTCTGGATAAAAGTCCCTTACCAGATACATGATTTGCAATTTTTTTCTCCATTTTATGAATTACTTTTTCACTTTCTTGAGTAGTGTCCTTTGAGGCACATTTTAATTTAAAATCCATTTATTTATTTTTAATCTTATTTTATTTCTGAGAGAGTGTGTGCATGCACGCGAGTGGGGGGCGGAGGGGGGTGGAGAGGGAGAGAGAGAATCCTAAGCAGTCTCTATGCTCAGCGTGGAGCCCGACGCATCTTGATCTCACAACCCTGATATGACCTGAGCCGAAATCCAGAGTAGGATGCTTAACCGACTGAGCCACCCAGGCACCCATAAGTCCCATTTATTTATTTTTTGTTGCTTATGCTTTTGGTATCATACCTAAGAAATCATTGGCCTAATTCCAGATCACAAAGATTTACTACTGTGTTTCATGGGTTTAGCTCTTAGGTTTAGGTCTTTGACTTATTTTGAGTTAATTTTTATATATGACGCAAGTCTGTTTGGATTTGATTTCCTCATCTGAGATGGGAAGAAAGTGTATTTGGAGAGCATTGGCATGTCCAGAACTCTTTCCTTCCCCTACCAACCTTAGTGCCTGCCATTTCTTATATAGTCGTTGGATTCCTAGACAGGAAGAGAATGCGATCTAGTGGCTGTCTGAACTGAATAACTAGTTTCAGCGTGTTCTGGGTGGAACTTCTCATTGTATTCCAATCTTTGAAGGAAGCTTATAGGACTTTTGGCTCTTAATGTTTTCATTAGTGTGCCGAAAACTTGAAAGAGATCTGTGTTTCTCTTTGGGAAGATAACATGTTAGTAAAAAAATTTAATTCTTGCAAATAGACCACTTCTCTTTGAGTTCAGGCAGGTTTCTTTATCCTAAGTGTTCTTGTGAGGGTGGGAGAGTGAGATGTTATAGTATTAAGGTATTATGATTATGGCTAACAAAGGGGTGTATATTTTTTCCTGCTCTAGGTTCTCAGCTGCTGCGGGAATTGAAAAAGATGGATGACAAAGCCCTTTTGGTGGAAGTACAGCTTTTAGAAAGCAAAACATACCATGCCCTGAGCAACCTGCCGAAAGCCCGAGCTGCCTTAACCTCTGCTCGAACTACAGCAAATGCTATCTACTGCCCCCCTAAATTGCAGGCCACCTTGGATATGCAGTCAGGTAACACCCTAGCTACTCATGGGATGTTTTCTTAAAGCTCTTCTTATTTCACAGTGGGGAATGGGTAATTGGCTAATTCCGCTCAAACTTCTCAGAGAAACCCAATTAGAAGGGTACCTTCCCTCCTATTAACTTGTTGTTAACTGTCTAAAATATATTAAGAACATGCTTATCTGTGGCTGGCCAGGCAACCTGTTTGTTAGAGCCAATACCCTGATAGGTTTAAAAAGCTCCCTTAACCTCCATTTGAGTCACTCATTTAGGGGGTACTATTTCTCTCCAGGGTTAGACTAACTCAAGTCTGTTGTAACTTGGAGACCTTGGTAAAGCATGTTGGACTTTTTCAAAGGGCCTCAGATCAGGGCTAAGGAAGGCCTCCTCCACTATCCTGCATTTCAGTTGAGTATAGTGGATACCTTTCTGGTGGAGTGTGTGAATATTGGGCTCAGAGGTCATGGATTGGCAGTGGAATGCTTTTTCTTGTGGTCAGCAGCTTTTATTAGTCATAGTTTATCATCATTATGGAAGGAACACTGGAATTGGAGGCAGAAAACTAGTGTAAGTCCTGGTGTTACCTTCCTGCAATCTTTTTTCCATATTTGTGTAAGAGAAAGAATGCCTGCACTACCAGCTTATCAGGTATTGTGAGTAGCAGATGGCTTATTTAGTCATTCAGAGATTAAGAGGAGGAGCTCTACAGACCACCTTTTCTAGGTTGAAATTTTGGTTCTGTCAATTTGATTCTGTCAAATTTTGGTTTGTGTGACTTGGGCAAGTTACTTAATATATCTTTAGTTCGGGCGCCTGAGTGGCTCAGATGGTTAAGCGTCTGCCTTTGGCTCAGGTCATGATCCCAGGGTCCTGGGATCGAGTCCCGCATCAGGCTCCCTGCTAGGTGGGGAGCCCGCTTCTCCCTCTGCCTCTGCCTCTCTCTCTCTCTGACTCTCATGAATAAATAAATAAAACATTAAAAAAAAAAAATCTTGCGTTCATCTGTAAAATGGTGATAATAATCATACCTCCTCATAGGATTGTGGTGAGGATTCAGTGATGATGAATGTGAAGCTCTTACCGCAGTACCTCGCTTGGACCAATATTGGCACTTTCTTTAAGCTGCTACTCTTTCATTATGCTGGTCCTTCGGGGATAAGAGGTGAATTATTTCGCAGAGGAAATAGAGGCCGTGTTTATGTGAATCCTCCCCTCTTTCCTCTCCAGAATTTGTATCACAGCCCAGTTTACTCCATATTAAGAATGATTCTTTCACCTTTTTGTTCCATTCTAAGTCTTCAGTCTTTCTTCTCCACTTGTATCTTTCTCTTCGTCCTTGAACTGCCCCAGCTGCAAAAAGCACAGCCCTTTCTCCTTTCTAAATTGCTGTCTTCTTTTCTGTCAAGTTTCTGTCAACTTCTGAAAAAGTTGAAAGAGTATCCTTACTTTGGGGTCTCTTTTGACTCCTTGAAAGAAGTCAGTAACTCCCTTATAACCTCTGATTTTCAGGGGGAAGCTGACCCTATTGAACACTCCAGGCTTCTTTGACATCACTGTCTTCCTCATTCTCCTCCCTCGACTAATTGTCCTTGGTCACACTTTGCTGTTTCCTCTTCCTTCTTACTTTTAAGTGGGGGTGTTCCTCAGTGTTGTTTCCTTTAGTTTTTTTTCCATTCCTGTTCTCTGTTTCCTATCTAAAATGCCATACTCACTCATGGGTTCAGCTGCTGCATGCCGCTAGTGGTCTCCTCACCTAGATCTTCAGTAGCTTCCCTCTCTCCTAAATTGTAGATTCAGATTTCCAGCTGCATAATGGACATACATACCTAAATGCCTCATAAGTGTCTCAGCCTCAACATGTCAAAAAGCAAAATTATTATCTAACTCCTCCCTCAACCTTCTTTTTCCTATTCAAGTTAATGGTATCATTATTGATTTAATATTGCTCAAGCTATTGTCTTTGGAGTAATTTTGACTCCTTTTTCTCCTCACCCCTCATATCCAGTCAGTTGCTAGATCAGGTGGAGTCTGTCCCCAAACCTACCCTTTCTTTTCCATCTCTACAGTCATTGCTCTAATGAAGGCGTAGGCCATTGGAGCAGTCTTCTGCTGATCTAACTGTCCCTGATCCCTTTTTCCAATCCACTTTTTTTTAACTGGCCCCAAAGTCATTTTTCTCAAACACAGATCAGATCATGTAACTCCTTTGTTTGAAATTCTCCAGTGGTTCCCCATTATCCACAGGCTACATTTTACTTTAACATGGTATGCAAAAGGAAGGCATCTTTTCCTTTTCATCAGTTACCAAATGATTTCGAGTGTTCTTGCTGTTGTGCCTTTGTGTATTTTGTCTTCTTTGCTTGGAAATTCCCCTTCTCATCTATTCCCTTGGCAAAGTCTCATGTATCCTTCCAGATCCAGTTCATGTCTCCTCTATGAACCCTCTCTAGTGCCTTCTTTTCTTTTGGACTTCTCCTCTCAAAGCTGTATTTTTTTGTACATATCGTGGTACTAATCTTGTTTTTGTTTTGGTGACCATCTTTCCTGCTATCAGACTATGAGCTTCATGAGGGCCTTTTATTCATACTTATTTCCACTGTAGTAACTGTATCAGTGGCTGGCAGATCATAGACATTCGTTAATATTTGTGTTGAATGAGTGACAGTCTAGTTTTTTGTTTTTGTTTTTTTTTAAATAATAAACCTCATATACTAGCCTTGATGCTTGGAGTCCTAATGTGGGCCCTCTTTATTAATGTATTTGGGAAAGCAGTATACCAGTTCTTGGCCTTATTTTACTTTTTTTTTTTTTTTAAACCAGTCTAATTGTGGGTCTGGTCTATTCTTTTCTAGCTTTGGACCAGGAGGTATGGGGAATGGGGATTTATCTCCTCTAGTTTAGCAGTGTTAATAGTTTGTTGGACATTCTTGAGGGAGCTCAAGAGAAGGGTGGAGTTTCTCCAGCTCTCTATAGATAAGAACAGTAGAGAACAACGGTCTGATTCCTTTAGCCTCAAAATGAGAGGCTTCTTGGGTAGAGTAAAAAGTACTAGGGTGTGACACATTTCACTCAGTAAATGGTATTAAGTCAGAAGTTCCCAGATGGTGTGGAGGCACACAGCTATGTGATGATAGGTGGGTTAAAAATGTGCTGAAACACTGTTCCCTTGGGTCATGTGTAAGCACTTCCATCCTTTTACTTCAAGGTGCTGAGTACTTTCTCTTTGTACCTCGATGTGAAAAATGTTGGGAAGCACTGTGGTAAACAAGTGAGGCTGAGGTCTTTAAGCTCATAAAGGGCTGAAGCAGAGTTAGAACCGATACACACTCTGAGGACTTAGATGCCTCCCAAGCTAGAAAGAACTAAATTTTGTGTTATCCCAAGTGATAGCATAGGTTGGCAGTCAATCAAAGTTAGCTTCATTGGGATCAACCCAACTTCTAAACAGTAGAGACTTGTTTAGATAAACTATGGTATCTCAGCCTGAGTAAATACTGCTTAACCCTGTACAGTTAAATTAATTTCATGGATCTGGCATTATATGAAATCTGTATATTGATTGCATCTAGGCAAAAGCACATCTGTAAATGACAACTATCTGAAGCAAGAGTATAAGAGGTTGGATTTTTTTCTCTAATGAGAGCTACTTACATACAAAAATGTCAAGCTTAGAAAAGCTATCTTAGGGGTGCCTGGGTGGCTCAGTTGGTTAAGTGACTGCCTTTTGGCTCAGGTCATGATCCTGGAGTCCCGGGATTGAGTCCTGCTTCGGGCGCCCTGCTCAGTGGGGAGTCTGCTTCTCTTTCTGACCCTCCCCCCTCTCATGTGCTCTCTCTCTCTCATTCTCTCTCAAATAAATAAATAAATAAAATCTAAAAAAAAAAAGAAAAGCTATCTTAAAGAAATGTTGTTAAAACAGGTTATGCAGGCAGTCCAGGGATGTTTGGGTCCTGACCTATGAGGGTGATGTCCTGAGGGGTAACTATGGCCTTTTCTAGGGGCTTCAACAGATAGCAGAACCGCAGTGGTGATGAGAAGCATGGGGAAAGATGTTAGTATGTAGTTTTTAGGATCCCCTTTAAGTAGGGTCTCTAACTCCTTTGGGATTTATATTGTCAAGATGACATTGAACAGGGAGACTGAAGACCTGGGTTCTCATCCCAGCTTTACCAGTAGCTGGCAGTGACTTTGGGGCAGGTCCTTTATCCTTTCCTGACGTCATCACCTAGTAGATGGGGTTGGGATAGATTTTGGAGGCTCTTTCCAGCTCTGATCTTTGATGGTTCTGTTATTTTATATGGTTTTTACTCCTTTCTTCTCATGTCCAGGTATTATCCATGCAGCAGAAGAGAAGGATTGGAAAACTGCATACTCCTATTTCTATGAGGCGTTTGAGGGTTATGACTCCATCGATAGCCCAAAGGCCATCACATCTCTGAAGTACATGTTGCTGTGCAAAATCATGCTCAACACGTAGGTGCACATTAACTTGGGGATATGAGAACTCAAGTTCTTCACCTCAGTTTCTACCATGCAGACATAGCTTGCACAGGGAGTGGGGCTGGTTAGAAGCAGCAGCTGTGCCTCTGGGGCTTGTTGACATAAGGTGGGAGGATCGAAGGTGTTCCAGAGCATTTTTGCTTGCTAGTCTTTGAGAATCGGGGTGACAGATTAGAGAAATCTCCTTTCCAGACTCTTGGAGTGTTCTCATCATCCTGCAGTTATTCTGACCAGGGAGTTGCTGAGCACCAGACAGAGGGCCTGGAAATAGCTTACAGTCCAGCACTGGCCAACTGGGCCAACCAGAATGGGGGGGTAGTTAAGGAAGACATTAGGGAGAGGTTTGAAAAGGGGAACAACAGCAAGTAGGACAGATCTTTTTATAAGGAATTCTGCAGAATTTATCCACATTCCTTTGGGAATAAATGTGATATTGACTAGGACTTTTTGGATCTTTGCATTACATAGGGCTTGTGTTTTAACAAGACCTGTTGTCTGGGGATTTGACTTAGATTTATCATCCTGCCTGTTGGGTCTATTACTTTTGGTACATTCATTGTGGCTTTCTTTTTAATGCTGGAGTTTTTCTACTCTTCAATGCTGGGCTTGGGCCTAGGGTAGAGATAGCCTGGCTTCTGTGAGGTGAGGGACATAATGAGTTTAGGGGTGGGGACTCTTACCGTCGTGGGCAGGCTTCTCAGTGAAATTCTGAGAAAAAGAAATTTGCTTAAACCCATACTTAGAAGCATAACGTCCTGGAGCAGGGACCAAGTATGTCTTTTTTTTTTTTTTCTAGCCCAGAAGATGTCCAGGCTTTGGTGAGCGGGAAGCTTGCACTTCGGTATGCGGGGAGACAGGTAGGGAATACCTTGACTGTAATTGTCATCTCTGCTCACTCTGAAGCCAGTCCGTTGTCAGTCATGCCCCGTGAGCCCGGTGCTCTTCATGTCTCCATTCTGTATTCTCTGCGTGGCCCCCCCGCCACTCCTCCTGCCACCCCTTAAGCCCATTCTGTGTATCTTCTGTACTGTTAAATCTTTGGCCTGGAGGGTCAGTGTTTGGTGCTTTAATGGACATAGGGAGTTATAGAACTGAACTGTAGCATTTGCACGAGTTAGGCTGCATTTAGCTTTGACCAAAAAATTTATCTATCATGAGCCTGACTTGCAAACTTAACGTGTGCAGAACATGAAGTGTTGGATTCTCCAGGAGTCTGGAGCTTGGTAAGGTCTGGTGCACATGTGCTTTATAGGGAGGTTGAAGTGCTTAGTGCAGGAACTGGGTTTTGAAGGCTCACCCGAGTGCTTCTCAGTACTTTTCCACTCATGTCCTGAGTTTTGAGTGTGGTGCAAGAGGCCTTTGATAGTCGGTAGCCCCTTTTGTGCCTGAGTAGGTATGGGTATGACCTGTGTAAAGGTGGTCTCAGATGCCTGGACTATCCCTTCTTTGTACTTTGATTATCAGTAGTAAAGTAAAAGTAATCTTTCTAGATTCCAAATGCATTTGTCTCCAAACAGTAGACACATTAGCAATCTCATATCTTTGGAGGGATGGCCACAACAGACGGTTTCTTTCTTTTTTACAAGTGACCCTAGTTTTGGGCTCCTAGTTTTGACCACAGTAATAGTTGTTATTGCTATAGTGAAGGACCTACTGCTCTATCTAGAATTAGAGTTGAGGGAAACGGGCGAAGAGAGGTCAAGTGTCCGGGACAAGGGACAAGGTCAGATAACTATTAAATGGTGGAGCCAGACTTTAAACTTGGGTTATCTGGCTCTTAGTTCCAGGCTTTTCTCATTATGACATTTGTCTGTCTATGGGACAAAGGCCGAGACAGACTACATTAATGATTAGTTTTGCACCATTTCAAAGTCTGCAATGTAACACACACCATCCTTATGTAGGTGCATAGGCTGGTACCAGAAGAGCTCCTTCTGGTCCTTTGTACCTTGATGACAGCTTTCCAGCAGGTGTCAGGACAGACTCCCAGAAAGATTGTAGATTTGTTGCTGAGTGGAGACTTGGTAGCTTGGTGAGGTGCCTTTTATAACCAGGTTAGAAGGTGACCTCAACAACTGATTGTACCTTCCTCCCTTTGTGGCATTTTTTTTTTTGAAGATTTTGTTTATTTGTCAGAGAGAGAACACAAGTGGGGGAGTGGCAGGCAGAGGGAGAAGCAGGCTCCCCACTGAGCAAGGAGCCTGATGTGGGACTCGATCCCAGGACCGTGGGATCATGACCTCGGCCGAAGGCAGTTGCTTAAATGACTCTCTGTGGCATTTTAACATTGAGTGTAATATGGGTGGCTCAACCCTGATGAAAGTAGACCCTGGCTCAGGCTCTGTACCACACCTAGCGGAGTAAGACTTGATGAAGCACAGGTACGACCTGAGGCTAAGGGCAAGAAAGAGTTTGTGGGCTTTGGGGATAAGGAGTCTTGGAGGAGGGGGAAAGAGATCACAGTTCTCTGGTCATTTTTTCTTTTAGCTTGTTATCTTGGGAGAATGCTATATAAAGGCCTTTTTTCTTTTTCTTCTTTTTAACTTCCTATTTTCTAGTATTTTTAAGTCATTTCGGGTTTCAAAGGGAGATTGGTTGGGACACAGTGGTGGTGTTCTAGCTCTTCTTCCCCGGCCTCTGAAGAAGATCAGTGGTGGGGTGGGATCTTCCTTGCAGCCAGAAGTTGTGTGGACATAGCATACTGCTTAGGACATTTATTGGGTGGGATGTGAGTGTGCAGAGTAGATCGCTGTCACTGTTTTTCTCTTTACTCTTAGACAGAAGCATTAAAATGTGTGGCTCAGGCTAGCAAGAACAGATCACTGGCAGATTTTGAAAAGGTAAGCATGGTATTGGGTTGGTAGGGAATGGGTGGAGGAGAGGGGCATTTACATACTTAAAAAAACCTTTTTATTTGTGAATAATTATAGTTTCACAAGAATTTTCGAAGATAGTACACAGTGATCCCGTGTACCATTCACCTAGTTTTCCCCAATGGTTACGTCTTAATTACAGTACAGTATCAAAGTCTGGAAATAGTTAAGCACTTTTGTACAATGAAACTTGTTGAGTTGTAATACCTCATTTATATATAGTACCTTTCAGTTTCAAAAAGCTCTTTCATCCGGGGTGCCTGGGTGGCTCAGTCATTTAAGCGTCTGACATGATCTCAGGGTCCTGGGAACAAACCCCACGTTGGGGAGTCTGCTTCTCTCTCTCCCTCTCCCTCTGCCCCTCCCCCTGCTCATGCTCTCTCTCTCTCTCTCTCTCTCTCTCGCTCTGCTCTCAAATAAATAAAATCTTAAAAAAAATTGTTCTTTCATCTTTTTTCACCTTGATTTTTCACAGCATACCCCTTCTCTGCATTTTATGGTTGAGGGAGCGGGGGCTCAATGAGGGTGCCGGAAGTCCCCCAGCTCACATGTCAGGGATCAACGCCAGCCCTGCCACTTGTTCCTCGGCTCCAGAAATGCCAACTCTGCTTCTCTGGGGGCAAAAGAGAAGTCTTGATGTGTGCAAACGGACCAAAAGACACTTCCTGAGGTTGACCTTCCAGGCTCGCTTTGCCTCCTGTGACTTTTACTCATTGTTAGCAAAGGTTGGAAATGGGAGGAAAACATGCTTGAGCAGTAGAGTGAGACTTGTATATTCTCTTCTGAGCCTCTCTTCTCTGAGTTTAATGACCAATTTAATAAAAACAAACGTAGATCTAGGAAGAAAAACTTAGTGTGGACGGAGGCTAGACCATTTGGCTCTGGCTGTCCCCGAGATTCATCATCTTCGTTGAGCTTTCTTGCCAATTTCACTTCCTTACTTGGCATGATTTGCTTGCTTCTCTTAACACCTTATAGCACAGCTGACAGGCTGGATATTGAGACCATTTCTCAAAATAAATTATATACATGAATAAACAAAATAGACTAGATAATTTTATCCTAAAGTTTGGGATGTTTGATGGGACACTTCTATTAGTAGGGGTTCCTTGGGGTAAGGGCGTGGGAAACACGAGGGCTAAATAAAATTGGTGTTTTGCTTTCTGTTAACTGCCCAACTCTATGTTGATGTGCTTGTAAAAGTCCACGAGCCAGTTGTGGGATTCAGCATTTCCCATTATTTTTTATTTCTTACTTTATAAGAGAGAGAGCGAGCAAGCTCGCAGGCACAGAGGGGGAAGGGCAGAGGGGGAGAGAGCAGGCTCCATGCCCAGCCCGACATGGGGCTCGATCTCAACGACCCTGAGATCATGACCTGAGCCACAATGAAGAGTCAGACCCTTAACTGACTGAGTCACCCAGGCACCCCAAGCATTTCCCATTATTTAACCTCAGAATTCTTTTTTTTTCCCCCCCTTATTTTTCCTGGATACCCTCTTTGCTCTGTGGGATACCTGGGGACAACTGCTTGTGTAGTGGATTTGGCTTTCAAGCTGAGCTGTTCTTGGGGCTTACATGGTTTGGGCTGTCAACGGGAGGCTTTCCAACAGAAAGATGGTGCCTAGAAAGGGCTCCATCTTTTAGTTCCTGGTGTTTCTTTTCTTCTGCCTTCTGTCATAACTCTTTCATCTCAAATCCTCTAGAACTTGAGTCACCCATGTGTTTACAAGGTCCAGCAGACTACTTAGGAAGCCAGGGGTGGTGGTGTGGCTTCACATGCTTCTCTGTGCCAATCTCTGTGACCGTCTTTCTTGGCAGGCCCTGACAGATTATCGGGCAGAGCTCCGGGATGATCCAATCATCAGTACACACTTGGCCAAGTTGTATGATAACTTACTGGAACAGAACCTGATCCGAGTCATTGAGCCTTTTTCCCGAGTTCAGGTAAGGACCCTCCTGGGGACTCTAGTTCTTCTCTGGCTAGGCATCCTCTCTAGTTCCCTCCCTTCCCACACCTATTCAGAATAGGAACTTGCTTCCACCTCTGGTGGGCAAGAGGCTTGGGCTTTTCTTGACATAGAACAAGAGTTGAGGGCGAGCTGTGGGGTGGAGGCTGGTGAGATTGCCCCTGCTTGTCCCAAGTGCAGTCCGCTCCTTGCTTCTGTAGTCACTGTGCATGTGGTAGACATCTGTGTTCCAGGGGTGTGGGACAGGAGTGTGTATTGTCTAGTGATGAGAGGCAGGCAGGCAGACGGACAGAGCACGAGAGGCCTGAGCCTGACCAAAGAGAGTCTGCCCCGGGGAGATGCTCGGCTGGGTTTCAGCGGACTCGGCAATCCCAGCCCCACCCTGCCCCCAGGTTAGAGGCGGAAGTAGGACTCTCAGTGTCACTGTCTCTCTGCCTTTTCTTGTAGATTGAACACATATCTAGCCTCATCAAACTCTCCAAGGTAAGGAGTCCTGAGCTTGTCTTGGGAGCAGGGACGGGGAAAGGGCCATGTGGAGGCGGGTAGCATTTCCACTCAATGGGCCTTGTTGGAAAGTCCTCAAACTTCATAGTGTGGAATGGGGACCGTGAGCTCAGAGCTTGAGTTACATTGTTGCTGTTTGGTTTACAATTCATTTACAGAACTTTCTTGTCAGTGTGATCTTTGACTAGTGGATACCCGTCCCTTTAATCATGTGCTTTGATTTTAGGCCGACGTGGAAAGGAAATTGTCACAGATGATTCTTGACAAGAAATTTCATGGTGAGTAACAGTGGTGAAGTGGTTGACACATCACATTCTTGTTTATCTTGAAAGGAGATGTTCCATTTGTTTCACCTGGTAGCTCCCTACGGTTGTCGCCCGTCTTATCCCTGTGATGAGAGAGCATAATAAACATGCCCAGATAGAACACAGAGATGATTTCTGGTTCTCCTCCTTTCTGGAGAAAGGGAGGCAGCTAGGGAGTGGGCTGTTTCTCAAGTGCCTTTTTGTCTAATCCCTTCTTTTACCTGGGTTGCCCTTGTGTTTCCTGCAGGGATCTTGGACCAGGGGGAGGGTGTCTTGATTATTTTTGATGAACCCCCAGTAGATAAAACTTACGAAGCTGCTCTGGAAACAATTCAGAACATGAGTAAAGTAGTGGATTCCCTCTACAACAAAGCCAAGAAGCTGACATAGGTGAGTGCTGGCTCCGGGCCCCGGGCCCGGGCAGCGCCGTCTTCTGCCTTCTAGACTGAAAGCATCTGGGTGGCCTCGAAGCTTCCCTGAATGACACTGCTCTGTCTTCTCTTGCAGAGTTGGATCTGTAGCGGTCCTTTGGAGAGTGTGTGTGGCGGGAGAGTGAAACCTTTGGGGAAAATGCTAGGAGATTCTTTTTTCTTTTTGTTCTACTTTTCGCTCGGAAAGTTTTTAAATCCTAATTTGGTGCATCTGTATTCCAGCCAATAGGTGTGCCAGTTTTCATGTAATCTTTACTGGCCCAACTTGGGAGTGGGGAAATTGCTTAAAAAAAAAAGAAAAAGAAAAAAAAAAAGGTTATTCTAAATAAAAGGAAAAAGGCTTACACTACCTAAAGCTGTGCTCTCTGCCTCCGGGGAGAGGGCCACAAAGCCAGGCGCCCCGCCAACCACTGGGGCTCCTAATCCACCTGCTGGGCGTCACCTCTCCTCCTCTTCAGAATTGGGTGTTTGCCTGACCATCAAAGCAACGACTTTTTATTCTGTTTGTACTGAACCAAAACAAACAACTGTGTATAGACTGCTATTTTCTTTTTTATTTGAAACGAGGTGTTTCGGTGTTCTTTCCCCTGCCACATGGCCTGTCACCCGCCCTCCCCCCCAACAATGGCTCCAGCAGACTGGCCAGAGGGCCCGCCGCCGCCGCCGCCCCTGCACAGCTCCGCGCCGGCCTGTGGAGGAATGGGGACGAGGCCAGGAGCTAGTGTCCACCGGCGCCACACGGGAGCAGTGTGGGCCCTTGGGGGGCCTGCTGTGC
Source organism: Halichoerus grypus (assembly GCF_964656455.1). Taxonomy (NCBI): domain Eukaryota; kingdom Metazoa; phylum Chordata; class Mammalia; order Carnivora; family Phocidae; genus Halichoerus; species Halichoerus grypus. The sequence continues at coordinate 169,669,832 of NC_135713.1, forward strand.
ATGTGGCTCTTTTTAACACAGTAACTAGATTAGATGTCAGTGTTTTAATTGCCCTTCTCTGCTCTTCTCTCTGTCCCTTCTCTTTCCCCTCTCAACCAGGAAACCATCCCATGTCTCTCTTCCTCCCTCCTTCCCCTCTAGGGGAGTCAGGCTGTCTGAATCCATCGGCTTCTCTCCCTGTCCCACTCCTCCTCCCGCTGTCAGATGGATTTAGTCTTTTTTTAAAACAAGTGAACATTGGAAATGAGACTGTGGGGTGTGGGTTTTCTTTCTTTTTTTCTTGTTTTTTTTTTTTTTTTTTTAAACCTTTGTTGTTGGTTTTCAAGCAACCTCATGTCCCCCCTCCCAGGGAGCTGCTTTATTTACCTCTTAGAAACCAAACGGCTGGGAGTAGAGCATTGTATTTCAGCATGCTTTGTTTTATGATGAGATCACATAGAGAAGCTTTCGTGCCATTTGGGCAGGTAAGCTTCTGCACCTCTGTCGTGCCCAGCTATATTTCTGCCTCCTCTCATCTGTCTTCTCTTTTCCTCTCCTCTCATGCCTCCTTCCTGCTGGCCTCCTTTCTCTTTCTTTCCCTTTCTCAGATTATCCTCCAGGTTTTCGTAATAAATTTATATTTTGTAAAAGGATTTTGTTGTACCAGGTTTTGCATCCTCACTGAATCTGACTGGCTTTACTTTCCTCTCCAAAATCAGGTTTTTGTTCTCAACATTTCTCCCCATCATGTCCAGTCACTGTTTTGGTTTTGGGCACCATCAATATCAAATGTACAAACGGTTCTTGCTAACCAACACCAGGTATATCTGATGTTCAGATGAGTTCCAATAAAATTTTTTTTTTTCAAAAAGTGTCCTTTCTTGAGTGCTGGAGGGCTTCTGATCAAGTTCACACAGCTCTGTAGCCTTCTAGACGGCCAAAGCTCTGGTACCTCATTTGCTTCATGAGACCTTTAGATCTGGGTAAAGTGGAGGGATTTGGATAAGAAGGTTGGTCGGTAAGGTCTGAAATGGGAAGTGGTGTGCAGGGATCCTTCTGTTTTTCCAGGGCAACATGGTCCAGTGAGGACAGGGGTTTGGGCTGGAAGAGCCTCTGCTGCTTCCTCGGTGGGGAATCGTGGTGTGAGGGTTGTATGCAGTCATACCAGTGCAAGTGCCTGGAGAGTCCTGACACTCAGTTGTGGTTTTGTTTTTAGTTGAAACCTTCAAAAGCAGTGATTTTCATTCTGCCCCTCAGACCCTGGCAGTGGTTCTTCTGAGGGGCACTGAGGCCAACTAGGGGTGAGGGGGGAGCTCTCACCGCCACACCGCCAGTTCCACTCCAGTCCCAGCCACTTTGTTACTTTGTTTCAGTTTTGTAGAGTCTCTCTATAGTCCTATAGTTGCACTTGCAGGAAGAATTTTGCTTCGCTAAGGGACTGTAAGAACTATCCCCAAGGCATCCAGCCCTGTAGCTGGAGAAGGGGGGGGTTCCCCAAGCCTAGGGCTGCCCCGAGGGGCTCAGTCGGCAGCAGCCCTTCCTCTGCTCCCTTTGCGGGTCTGACGACCTCCTCTAGGCCTGTGCTGACCACTGTGCAGGCACTGGCCACACGTGGCTGTGGAGCCTTTGACATGTGGCTAGTTCCAAGTGTGCTGCATTGCAAATGTAAACAAACCAGACTTCAAAGACAGTATGAAAAAAAAATGTAAAATAGCTCAATTTTTTTTTATATATATGTGAAATATTTTGAGCATAATGGGTTAAATAAAATATATTATTAAAATCCACCTGTTTCTTTTTATTTTTTTATGATGTGGCTACTCAAAAATATTCGAATACCTATGTGGCTTGCATTTGTGGCCCACGTTATATTTTTTTGGATGGTGCTGCTCTAGACCTCCAGGGCTGCTTTCCCTCGCTGGCCTCAAGGGAGCTGGGTCTGGGCATAGCTGAGGGGGTCGGGTGGCGCAGAGGCTGGCCTGGGCCTGGCTTCCTCACCTAGGGACCCTTCCTGGCACCAGCCCTCATGTGCCACAGCTTTGTGTGCTGATGAGACAGCACTGGTGTTGGGAGCAGAGGCTGAGGCGCTTGGCTCTGGAGCACTGCTGCGTGCTAGTTATATAATCTGTGCTGCCCAGAAGGGCCACTAGATGCTGCTCTGTGATCCCTGAAGGAACAAAGCATGGCTGCCTCAGAAGCCAGGGCTTAGCCTTGCTTTATTTGGAGCCCTTTCTGGAAGGTAGCTGGCCAGAGCCTTGTCTTCTCTTTCTCAGGGTGGTATGGGGATGGGGCCATGCAGAGGACAGGGATTCTCTGGTGACACATGGGAATATCAGCCCAACAGTGCAGATAACAAGCAGGCTGGCCCTTCTGGCAGCTAGAGATAGGCTATAGGATCAATAGGCTGATCGATGGTGGGGTTTGGAGTGCTTTCCTGCAGTTCTCTGAAGAGGACTGGGAAGAAAACAGCTCCGCTTCATTGAGCTGGGTCTGCATTCTGGGCCTTGATTCTGCCATTTCCGGCAGAATATTGCCCTTTCTTCCTTGCCTTGCACTGGAGCTGTGACAGGAGCTTTAGGGTGGTGGTGGGTGCCTTGAAACAGTGGGCACGGCAGGGGGGGTGGACAGGACTTCCAGACAACCCCTTTCCTCAGGCACAATCGCAAGTGGGCTGCCAGTGCACATTTCGTTCATGTTGTGCTGCAAACATGGCTTTGCCTTTGACAAGTGTGAGGAGGCTGAGGTAGTAATGCAAAGAGCTCTTTTTGAAGGTGCTAGGGAAGGCTGGCTGGACAATGGCGAGAGAGGATACCAGAGTGTGGCCAGCCTGGAAAAGGTCCGGGCAAGTACCTGCTGCTTTGGTTTGGGAAATCAAGTGGGGTAAAGTGGACCTTGGTACTGCCTGCCATGAATTAGAATAGCTGAAACTGAAATTTGTAGGTACAGGTACCAGGGTGGATCTAAGGGGAGGCTTACAGGCTTCGAAATCTAGGCATATTTTGTGAAATGGAAAGCATTTAACCTTTGCTCAACACCAGAATCTGAAGGGGACCTTGAGAGGCAGTATGGACAAAGGCCTACTTGGGAGCTGGGCCTCTCCACCAGGGGCTGGAGGGAAAAAGGCTTTGCCTTGGAGAGAAAGAGAGTCATTGGGCCAGGGGACCTGGAATAGATTACTTCTTCAAGCTCCTTACTAATAGGGAAGGAGGGTTGAGGACCGCTCCATTTCAAGAGCAGGCCGAGGTTGTACACGGAGGAACATCGGGAGGGAGGGCCCCGTTGAGCAAAGGGCCGGCTTTCATCTAAGTTAAGATGACAGCTGCTGTGGATGTTTCACAAGCAGCCATCTGCATACAGAACAATGCATTTTCCATTATGTGGTCACCAAAGTCCCTAAAGCTTTCACTTGCCACTATTGACAGAAACGGCTGGGTAGTACATACACGCATTCTAGTACTTGGACTCGATAGCAGCACTGTCCTGTGTAGGGCTGTGGGCAGCACTGGCAGAGCGGGCCCAGGTTGACAGCCTGGAGTGGCCAGGAGGCCAGGAATTGGGTAGTTAATCTGGATTACTGCTTCCTTATCTTTTGGTCCAGAGATGATAATCTGGATTAAGATAGGGTTTGAATCTTCTGTTTCTCCGGTTTGTGGGCAACTCAATCAGTTTCCAGAACCAACTAAAAGAAAAACAAATGAAGAATGGCTCTTGTGAAGGATGTGAATTCTTGTCTGTGAGAGGAACAGTTCTTACTAGAGTCAGAATTTTACAACTTGGCACCAGATCTTCAAATGGTACATGGTTAGCATGAAAAACATTGGAATCAGAGGATCAGAGGCTGGTTTGGAAGAGCAGTGGCTTCAGTTTTACTGTAACTGATAAGAGGGCCAGTGGAAATGTCGAGGTCAGATTTGTGAAGGACTGGCCCGTCTCTGGGGCAGCGGCCCACCCGGGGGCCTCAGAGCCCTGTCCCAGCCAGGTGGGTGTGGGAAAGCCAGTCTCTGTTTTGTGGACCAGCCCAGAACTGCCTACGCCTCTCTGGCTTGGATTTCTATTTACCCGGGCTCCGGCCCTTTACCTGAGGTGCGGGAATAGAGGCCCCGGAGGGGGAGACGTGAAAGTCGATGGGACAGTCCATCCGGATGCGAGTGGCTTCAGCAAAGGCTTCCGCCTCCCACCCTCCCCCCGCCCCTCCCCGGCTCAGGGCCTTCCTCCTCGAGTACCTAGCTTCTTCCCCGCCGGACGAGAATGTTAATGGAAAAAGGAATCTCGGGGCCCCGGCCGGCCTCCGTGGATAGCTTCTCGCGCGGCAGCCTCAGCTCGGGCGGGCCGCGCGTCGCCAGGGCGGGGACGCGGCCGAGAGCGCCCCCGCGGCCCGCCGCTGCGGGTGCCGCGGCGGGAACAAAGGCAGCACGTGTCTGGGCGGGGCGGCGGGCGGGTTCGGCCCTCGGCCCCGCCCCCGGCGCGCCCCCTCCCGCCCCCCGCCCGGCCCTAGCTCGGCTGCGCGGGGCGCCGGGGACTCTCACGCGGCCTGGCGGCTGCTGGCGCGACGGCGCAGAGCGGGCGGCGAGCGGTGCGGGAGGGGCGGCCCCGAGAGGCGAGGCGGGGCCGGCGCCGCGGGTACCCGCCGCCACCGCCCGAGTCCGGGTCCTAGATGGGGTGCGGCGAGTAGAGGCGCTCGGGCTCGCGGCCGCATCCCTGCCCGCACCGCGCGCGGGGGTGGCGCTGAGGACCGCGGCGGCCCGGCTCCCAGGCAGGAGCAGGCCAGGCCGGGCCGGCGCGTGGGCCTCGCGCGCGCGCGCCCCCGACAGGGAGGCCGCTGAGGTGCGCGCCGGGGCGGGAGCGGGGACGGGAGCGCGGCGGCGGCGAGGGCGGCCGGCGGGGGGCGGGGCCGCGGCGCCTGCAGAACCTTGGACAGAAGCTCCGGAGCCGCCGCCGCCGCCGCCGCCGAGCGCGAGCCCCGCCGAGCCCCGCCGAGCGCCGGGACCGCGGGCCCGAGCCGCGGCGCGCATTGCGGAGGGAGGGCGCGGAGCGCAGGAGCCGCCGCCGCCTGCCGGGTAAGCCTGCGCCTCGGGGCCGCCCGCTGCCCCCGAGGAGCCGGGGCCGGGGTCGGGGCCGCGCGCGGTGTCGAGGAGGGGTCCCCCAGTCCCCCCCACTCTTCCCCGCCCCGGCCGCCTCCGCCGGCGCCCGGGCCCCTCCCGCTGCCGTCCAGACCGCAGCAGCCGCGGCAGGCGGGCGGGGGGTGCCGCAGTGGAGGCGGCCGGGCTGCGGCGCGGGGGCGCGGGGCCGGGGCCAAGTCCGCGGGGGCCGCGTTGGCCCGGGTGGAGGAGCGCGGCACCGAGCCCCGCCTGGTGCTGAGAACCATCTTGTTTTCCACGCAGATCCGAAGGGGCAGCACGCGCCCGGGAGCCGGGAGTGCTCCCGCCTCCTGCCCGGGGCCGCCGCGGGCTCGCTGAGGTGTTTTGTGCCTCCGGCCGGCAGGCTGGGCGCGCAGGGGCGCGGGCCCCCGCCCGGCGCGCAGCGGCACCATGGGCACGGTGCTGTCCCTGTCCCCCAGCTACCGGAAGGCCACGCTGTTTGAGGATGGCGCGGCCACGGTGGGCCACTACACGGCCGTGCAGAACAGCAAGAACGCCAAGGACAAGAACCTGAAGCGGCACTCCATCATCTCCGTGCTGCCTTGGAAGAGGATCGTGGCCGTGTCGGCCAAGAAGAAGAACTCCAAGAAGGTGCAGCCGAACAGCAGCTACCAGAACAACATCACGCACCTCAACAATGAGAACCTGAAGAAGTCGCTGTCGTGCGCCAACCTGTCCACGTTCGCCCAGCCCCCACCGGCGCAGCCGCCCGCACCCCCTGCCGGCCAGCTCTCGGGCTCCCAGACCGGGGGGGTCTCCTCCTCCGTCAAGAAGGCCCCGCACCCTGCCCTCAGCTCCGCAGGGACGCCCAAACGTGTCATCGTCCAGGCGTCGACGAGCGAGCTGCTGCGCTGCCTGGGCGAGTTCCTGTGCCGCCGGTGCTACCGCCTGAAGCACCTGTCCCCCACGGACCCTGTGCTCTGGCTGCGCAGCGTGGACCGCTCGCTGCTCCTGCAGGGCTGGCAGGACCAGGGCTTCATCACACCCGCCAACGTGGTCTTCCTCTACATGCTCTGCAGGGACGTCATCTCGTCGGAGGTGGGCTCGGACCACGAGCTCCAGGCCATCCTGCTGACCTGCCTGTACCTCTCCTACTCCTACATGGGCAACGAGATCTCCTACCCGCTCAAGCCCTTCCTGGTGGAGAGCTGCAAGGAGGCCTTTTGGGACCGCTGCCTCTCCGTCATCAACCTCATGAGCTCCAAGATGCTGCAGATCAACGCCGACCCACACTACTTCACACAGGTGTTCTCCGACCTGAAGAACGAGAGTGGTCAGGAGGACAAGAAGCGGCTCCTCCTCGGGCTCGATCGGTGAGCCTCGTGGCCCGCATCATGGCTCAAGGATTCAGTTCATTTTTAAAAATTTATTATTAAGCAAATCAGATTCTGTGTACAATATGTGTCTAGCAAAGCCACCGAGGGCCTCTCCCTTCCCACCTTCCCTCCTTGGGGTTTTCTTCAGCCCTGCCAAGAACTCTGGGCGCTTTTGAACTCCCAAACCTTGTGCAACCCCCAGAAGATGTATCCAGAGCCACCCGGGCCGCTGACCTCTCAACTTTGGGGGATTCAGGGGACTGAGCGTCCTCTTGCCGCCTGTGCCCTTGCTGGACTGGGGCGGGTGAGGCCGTCCACTGCTCCTGGCACGGGAGCCGGAGAGGGGCCTCTGGCCGGTTGGCCCAGGGAGCGACTGGCCTTCCCGTCTGGGGGTCCTTTCCTGGCTCTTGTTTTGGGTCATACCTTCTCCCAGAGGCCTGTGGAGCTGGCCACCCCGACCGAGCCACGAGGAGGGTTGTGAGGCAAGGTGCCCGCCACCCTGGGACAACTCTTCAGTCGAGGAGAAGCTGGCCTGGCACAAAGATTGGGGCCTGTCGTTTGACAATGCACCACCTGGGTTTGCTCTTTTTTCTTTTTTAGGGAGAAGGGCTTTCCTTTAGTGAAGACATGGACCTTGCCCCCTAGCCCCCTGCTCCCCCGCTCCCAGCTGTGTTGGCAGTGTTGGGTTAAGGAGCTGGTTTGACTCATTAAGTTCTTTGATTTTGGGTCCCAGCTAAAGGGGTAGGAAGAGGTAGGGACAGCTCCTTTCCTGGGTGAACCTTTCATTTGACTAATGCAGCTTACTCACCCCGTGGCGAAGGCCAGGGCAGCTGCAGGTGCCCATTACCAACAGCCTGCCTTCTGGGCGGGTGGGGTTGTCGTGCCCGAGACCAGCCGGTGCCCACCTGAGGGCTAAGGCCTCTTGCCGGTGCATGACATTCGTTCCGCAGAGCCGGGGTGGGGGGTGACGTCAGGGATCAGGGCGATGTGGTAATGATGTACCCCCTGTCCCCACCCCTGTTCATTTCAAGCTGTTTCCAAACAGTTCAGTTTCTTCTGAAGACGAAGCCTTGCCCGGCAAGGCCCAGTGAGACCACTGGATCTTGGAGACAATTCCAAGACGGGAGTAGCGCTCCTGATTGCTTCGGAAGCCTGCTGATTCTGCACCTGATCATTTGCAGTTGCTGGTTTGGGTTTCCACCTTACCCTAGTGGCTGCGAAAACACACGATGTGTACTTAATCAATTTCCTTTCTGATTCTCCCAGATCGGTGGCTTGGGACTTGGGAGAGGACCGGGAGAAGGGAGCGAGCCTCCCTCCGTGGCCCATCACTCCAGCTTTGGGGAACAAAGACCAATGTGAAGACGCTCTGGGGAATTCTCTCTTCCAGTCCCCATGCCCCCCCTCCCCTTCCCGGGGAGTGCTGGAATAGGGGGCTGGGGGAAGGCAGAGGGTCCTTTGACATAGGGTTAGGTTCCAGGTGGCTGCTGGTTTCAGCACGAGCACTACTGAAATTCACACGAACAAGAGAAAGCTGTGAAACGGAGGTCCTGGTGTAAGAGGCCTGGAGCCGAGCCGCGGGCCCGGGTGTTCCTGGGGAAGAGGGGGAGGGCCTGCCCGGGCTGGGATCCGTTTGCCCCAGCTGCGCCTCGGGCCCACGCTGAGCCTGAGCCGTTCCCGGGACTGCCAGATAATCTGATGTGGAGCTGGAAGGAACCTGCTGGAAGGTTGCTGGCACAGACTTTGCCGCCGCTGCCGCGCCTCTTCTCGGTTGGAGTTGTCACACAGCCCGTCTGTGCAGATCCTGCCGCCACGTGTGACCTGAGGTAGGAGGCCTGTGGGGGCAGCAGGCCCTGGCGGCCCGGAAGAGGGAGGTTCGGGTGCCGAGTCTCCAGAGGAGGGGCGCGCGTCCGTAGTCGCTCTTTCTCGGCGGCGGCCGAACTTGGCCTGAGACTGCGCTTCAGTTGCATCCCCAGGATTCCGGTTTTGTGTGTTTCCTTCTCTTTCTCCGTATTTATTTTTTTATTTCTCGGAGGAGGTGCAAATTTCAGGAGTGGTTGGGGGACGAAGGAAGCCAGTCTCTGGCTCCCCCCCAGTGTGAAGCCTGCCCCTTCCTCCTCCCCGCCCTTGTGCTGGTCAGTCCTGGGTGCAGGAGCTGATGGACTCGAGTGTGCAGGCAGTGAACCCATTTGACATGCTGCTATGAAGACTACTTTTAGAACAACAATTAAAAAAACAAAAACAAAAAACTAACCTACGGGGGAAAAAAAAAACCCTTTATTCTTTCATTGTTGCTTTGACAGTGATCTTGTGCATGCGAACCAGGAGCATTTTGTGTCTTAAGAAAAATAATCTTAGAACAGATGGCCGTGAACATTACACCCGTGCACGGAACCAGTCACAGGAATAATAGTTCAGGATTTGGGTTTTTCTCTTTTTCTTGTAAACCTGAAGGGTTGATATATTCTTTCCATGCAGCTATTAGAATTTAGTTTTGTTCCAGCAGTTGTTAAACTTGCAATGAAAAGAAAATGTGCCATTTTTTTCCACTCGTAATTATTCATCGCTGTATATTTGAAACTGCTAATTACACGTGCGGTGTATGTTGGTTCTTAGTGCAATTCGTTCTGTAGTTATTCTTTGACCAAACCGTGGGTATTGTTAATATTAATTTATATTTGTCTCATTTTGTATGTATGTGTAGTGTGTTTGTAAGTATGTGTGGTTTATAATCTGACAAGGTCATGAAGCTCAGTTTGGCTGTAATTTAATTCCCTTTCCCTTATTTTTATTTATTTTTGTACTGTGCTGAATAAATAAAATGCACTGACCATCCATTCCATAGGCCTCTTGTCATTCACGAGCAGGCTGGGGGGGCCCCTTTTCTAAATGATTCCTGTGCTCGGAACATAATTGGATTTGTATCGTGGGGGAGGGGAGGGGCTGGGCGAAGGGAGGGCTGGGCGAAGGGAGGGCAGGGCTCAGGGAGAGCTCTCTGCTTAACCGGTGCGTTCAAGTTAAGGTGATTAAGAGAGTAGCACAGGTTAAGTCAACTCTGGTTTAGCTGGGCCGCGGGGCAGGAGTTGCTCCTCAGAGGCTGCCCGGGCTGGGCTTGGCAGAGCTGGGTGACTGGGACCTGCGGCCGGCGGGGGTCGGAGGGGGGGGGAATCAGGCCCAGGCTTGGCCCGGTGAGGGCTGGTGCTGTGGCTCCCGCAGGGGCACCAGGCCTCAGCCTCCCTCGTGGAGCTTGGCTCTGAGGCCGCTGCCCCCACGTATCCTGGGCCTGGCTCTGCTCAGCGCCCGTGGCCCAGAGGTTTCCTCTCTGCCGGGCGGCTGTGGAGTGGTGTCCACGTGGCTCAGCCCTGCCAGTTTAGCTCGGTGCAGGTTTGCAAGAGCGAGGAATCCAGCCTCCGGGGCTCCCAAATAAGCAGCCACCCCAGGCCACGATTGTGGCAAGGGGGGGCCCCCTCCCAGCAGTACTGCCAGTGGTCCGTGCCCGCTCCCGCCCCCAGCCTAAGCTTCAGGGTCTAGGGCAGTGTGGACTCGAGGCTCCCTAGGGCCTGCACGCTGCGGGCCCAAGGCACCCCTGGACGCCGGGACGGCACTGCCACCCAGGTTGCCCCTCGGGTGCGGTCAGCTTTGTCATCGGGGCCACTGGCTTAATTCAGGGCCTCTCCCTCGGTCTGAGTCACAGAAGCTGCACTGCATGTTCTTTGCCACCAAGGACGGTGACCGGGCGGCCCTTGGGTGCTGGGGAGGCTCTGTCGTCTGGGGAGGGGGGGCTTGCTTGCCTGCCGCTTGCCTCGCCCCTGCCCCCAGAGGTCCGGGATCCCTTGCGCTCCTCCTGCCACCCCCATTGTCCCCAGCCCGCCCGCCCGGGGAGAGGCCGCTGCAGGCCTCGGAGCTTGTCCTTCACAGATACGTGCTCCGATTTCGGTCAACACGAGCAGTGAACTTTGAGTCTAACGCAAGGGCCTCAAAATGGTGGAACGAAGTGCTTCGATTGAACTCCGCCGCCTCCCCGCCGGGTGTCTAATATTTTCATTGAAAAGCCTCCTGTAAATTATCCTCCATTTTACCTTATTTGTGCTTAATGCTCCCTCCCATCCTCTGGGACAGCAGCTGACTTTTTACCAGCTGGAATGTCACAATTGTGGGTATAGTTTTCAATTACAGATAAGCAGGACACCTTTAAAAATAAGATTTAATGCTTTATTGCTCTTGAATAGTAAATCAAAATATGCTCTAGAAATAAAGTTAATTTAATGGAAAATAGGAATAAACGCAGCAAACCATAAAACTGCATTTAATTAGATCAAGAGAAACACTTCATTGCATACAATCACTGTGCCCTGCTCTCCCCCAGCCCCTGGAGGCACCGCTGAGCTCACACCCTAAAGGCTTGAGCCTTCTTCAGTTGCCACACACTGGGACTTCTTTTAGGACATCAGGAAAAAGTGCTTGTCGACTGGCCTCAGCCTGAGGAGCCCCAGGCAACCCCTAAAGGCAGCAGGAAGGGCCCCACCGCCCACCCCTCCTCCCCAGCCCCGGAAAGGCACTCATTTGGCATGTTCCGTTTTGGTGTGTCTCAAACATACACGTGCACGTCTCTAGTGTAAAGCAAGGAGTTTGGGGAAAGGAGTGGAAAGGAGAGGAGGCGCCGTTCCAGTTAGGATGGTTCCACTGGTATCAAGGTGACTGGCAAAACTCCGTTGCTAAACCAGGCTGATGGCACCTCTGCGCGGTGCAGGCAGCTGACCAGCCTTCGAGAATGAGAACGGGTTTCTAAGGACAGGATGCCAAGAGAATTCTTTGTTGCGAACTGCACATGGTGCAAATGTTTTGCGGGCCCTGGGAAGTCGGGGGGGTGGGGGGTGTGTGCAGGGGAGACCAGGCTGTTGGGACCAGCTGGCGGGCCGGCCAGGTGACCGGGCAGGCACTGGGCCAGGCACGGGAGGCTGCGCTCAGGCACTCGGTGTGATTTGTGGGGTCAGGGTGGCGGCTCAGGAGCATGGGGGTAGGGGGCGGGGGGGTGGGGGTGGGCAGGGTCTATGGCTGAAAGTGAAGAAAACGTCAGCGCATCCCTTTTACCTCCCGCCAGTCTCCTCCCGAGCTGTGGGCTCCCCCTCAGCCCCCTCCCCACATGGAGTGTCCCAAGTCTCTCCTTTTAAGGCTCCTGGCCTGGAGGCCCGGGCTGCTCAGAGGCTTGGGGCCACGTCCTCAGCCGAGGCTCCGGAGCAGAGTGGTCTCAGGAAGGCACTGAGGCACGCTTGCTTTCTGCTGGGCCCACCCTGGGCCCCAGCTGTGGCGGGGGGGGGGGGGGGCAGCCTGGCCTGGCCTGCAGTGCCAGGACCCCCCACTCTGTTTCTGTCACTCTGCCCGTCCGGCCCTGGTCCTTGTTCTCTGAATGTGTCTGAAACAGGGGTGTCGGATAACTTGCAGACACCCCCCCCCCCAGAGTGCTCCCTGGCCCCTGCAACTCCGTTTTCTCATCGATGTGCCCGACGTGAGTGTGGGCGCAGCAGACCCCACACCCGAGGCGCAGCCCTGCGTGTTGCACACATCACCGTGCAACAACCACGGGCCCAGGCCGTGCAGTTAAGGAAGATGGGCCTTGGAGCCCCTGCTCTGCTCTCTCCCGCAGAGGTGGCCTGCAGGCCCCGGGCGGGGGGCAGGCTGGGCATGACTGTTCTGCCAGCCGCTGGCTTCCGGGCCGAGGGGCCAGCCCGACAGGTGAACCTGCTCCCCTGATGGCTTTGGCTGACTGCTGGGGAGAGGGGCTCCACCGAGGAGCTCTGAGCCAGGTCCCCTTGGGGGAAAGGGGTGGCAGGCTGTGCTCACGGAGAGAGCAGGGCTACATCCCCAGCTCACGTCCAGCAATCTCCCCCAAGCCCCCCAGGGGAGCATGTTTTGGGTTGGGGAAACTGCATCCACCCCTTGCAGGGTCAGGTGCCAGTCACTGGGTCAGGGTCTGACCTGGCCAATGGGGGGTGTGTGTGTGTGGTGGCAGGGGCCTCCGCTGACATCAAGTCACCTCTGCGGGGAGCTGCGGTCTGGGTGTGGGTCCAGGGGTCTGTGGCAGGGCACCGGGGTCTTTGGTTTGTTGAGTGAGGACTGGAAAGTGGGGGCAGAGGAGGATGGAGACCAAAGGCAGAAAGCCAGCAAGAAAACCTCAGGGGAGGAGCCTTGGAGGCGGCAGAAGAGGGGCTTGGCCCCAAGCACGGCGGACCCTTGCGAGCTGATTTCTAGCAGGGGGTAGCGGGGAGTGAGCAAGTCAGACGGGGTGGTGAGGCCTCCCCGGTGGGCGGTCAGTTCCCCGGCACGCTGAGGATGAAGCCCGAGCGGTTCTTGGTGAAGTCGGGCTCCGGCTGGTTGATCCGCGTCTCCACGGAGACCGTGCACTTCTTCCCGTGCAGGCTGCACTGCACGGGGTTGGTGACGTTGACTTGAAGGTAGCGCTTCTCACTGGAAGAACCAAAAAGAGAAAGACCAGCAGGCAGTTAGCAGGCGGCCAGAGTGGGGTAAATGGCCCTGGCACCCCCTGGGGCCCGCATCTGCCCAGCTCCCCAAGGCCTGGTGGGTGGCCCAGGGGCCACAGGCACAGGCGGTGCCCCAGGAGAGGGAGAGGGCAGCAGAGGCCGGGGCTGGGCTGCAGCCTCAAGCCAGAGCCGGCAGAGAGCAGGGCTGGCGCTGCGGCCTGGGCCTGCACCCGCAGAATGCACTCGAACCAGAGCCACCGGGGCTCTGGCCTGAGGCAGGGACCCAGTCACTTGGGCGTTAGAGGTCAGCAGGGGGCTCGTCGGGAGGGGCACGGGCTTCTGATTCGGGGCTACTGATCAGCCGTCTGTGGCTGCAACAGGGAGCCCTGGGAGGCGCGTCCGGGAAGGGGTGCGGACGGGAGATTCTTGCCTGCGTGCTCTCGCTGGCGAGAGAAAGCTCTTCTGGCAGTCCTGCCCGCCATCGGCCCGGCCGGGAGAACTGGGGCTGACTCCTGCTTCCCCAGCACCCTGGGCGGCCCTCTCCCACTCGGGGTTTCCGAAGGCCCTCGCGGTAGCGGCCTCCCCGCCCCTCCCCCCCCCAGTGCGGGTGCACCTGCCGCGGGCCGCCACCCATCTGCCAGCCGAGAAACGTGTGCGAAGCGGCGGGCACCTCCCGTGTGCTGGCACACCCCCACGCCGCGGCTCGCGCCCCTCGGATTTCTCGGAGCCAGAGGCGCGAGGAGCAGGGCCTGCGGCGCGGGCCCGGATCCCAGGCGCTGGGCAGGCTGGCGGCGCACCACGTGCCCAGGTGCCCAGGTGCGAGCGAGGCGCCTTCCCGGCACGCGCGCGGGGCCCTGTCACAGGAGGCGCGGCCCCTCGGACGCACCTGCCCGCACGCTGCCAGGCTTCCTCATGCCCCTCTGCCGCCTGCCTTCCCCCTGGGTCTGCCCCGGGGGCAGACGGTGCAGCAGGAAGAGAGCCGTGGTTCTCACTTGCGGGCATCAGGTGTCTAATACTTAATGTCTTGTCAGCTGCAGCTAAAACCTTGGCTTAGACCGCTATTTTTAAGCAGACTTGGACATAAAAATAGAGTCCACCAGCGGCAGTGACTCAGGCACGACTCCGCTCCTGGGGGAGCCAGGGCTGCTGGGCGGGGTCTAGGGGTGCAGCCCTGCGCTCCCGGTCCCCACCGTTGTGCTGGCCCAGGGCAGGCAGAGCCCCCCGCACTGCAGCCCTGCCTGTGGCTGGAGACGCTTCTAGGACCCAGAGCCTGCACCTTCCCCTGCTTAGTCAGCCAGCCTCCTGGGCCCTCTGGTCGACCCGGCACCGCCTCTGGGTCCCTCTGAGCTGGAATCATATCCCCTGGGGACGTCCCCCTTCTGACTCTGGCAGAGGCCTCCCCTTTGCCCTTGCCTCCTGGTGGGCATGTGTCCTTCCCTCAGTGCACTGCTGGGGACAGGCTCTTTCCACTTTCTGCGTCTGTGCCCCCCACCCCACGGTACTGTAGGGTGCATGCAATGGGTTCTAGAGTCACCTGGGGGCCTCAAAGTCCTCAGGAAATGGCTCTAAAAGGGCCACATTCCAAACACAGAGGGAGGGGATGGGACTGACCAGCCACCCCCATGTTCTTGTGTTCGTACCGTTGGATCATGCTACCTTCAATAGGCTTCTTCTGACTCCAGCCCCTCCCCAGCCCTGACTTCAGTGTCCACAGAGAGTGGCCCCTGACCACTCTTCCTTCCTCTTTCGGGCTCTGGGCATCTCTGGTATCTGCTCTGCACTCTTGGTGCAGGGTTGAGGCTGGTGGGAGATGGAAGAGCAAGTGGTTATTGTAGAACGGAGAACAAGGTAACAACAGCCCAACTTCACCTTGTAAATGAGCCCCCGGAGTGGGGGCTGCAGGAGAGAAAAAGCCACAGAGAACCCGAGCTCCAGTCTGCTTCTCCCCGCACTGGGCAGGGCAGGAAGCATTTCTGCTGGCCTGTCTAGGCAGCCTCAGCACACGTACTGGTCTCCACTTCTAGAATGTGAGTCCCCGGAGGGCGGCGAGGGGCCATACCGGGCTCCCACACTGTGGGGGGCATGTGGGCACGCTCCCCTGGTGCTGCCGGGCCGCACCTGCACTTCTAGCGAGGCTGCTCTTGGGGCTGGCGGCGCTAGCGTGGTATGCAGGCCTCCTGTCCCCTGCTCTGCGAACTGTTCCCTCCCAGCACCACAACTCTGCCAACCCCAAACACTCATAAATGCTGGGTGCAATTGGTTGAGATCCTTGTAGGGCTGAAGCATGCCCAGCCCATGAAGTTCATCCCAAAGGGAAAGTGGCCAGACAGCCTGTAAAATGGGACGGTTCTACAAGGGAGGCTTGCCCCTTAGCAAAGGAATATTCCGTACTGTCAACTTAAGTGACAGTCCGTGCCTGCACTCCTTGCTTCTTCCCTTGGCATCTCCCTGAGCGGCCCTGTGCTGATTCCCAGCCTGTCTTCATGGCGTGCTGTGGGGTTTGGGCAGAAGTGGAGGGTGAGGGGCTACATGTGATGATTTTAGAATAGAACAATGCGGGCTGGAAGGAGAACAGCCTTCTGGTCTTAAGAGCTGGGCTAAAGCAACATCTGCAGGCGCTGTCCCCACACAGCCATCGACAGGTGACAAAGATGTCGTGGATTGAGTCTGGTGGCTCCCCAGTAAGTCACACATCGAATTATTACCACACAGCCCAGCAATTCCTTCCACTCCTGGAGATACATCCAGAAGAACTGAAAGCAGATGTTCACACAACAGCATGTACTGGAATGTTTACGGCAGCATTATTTACAATAAACAAAAGGCAAAAATAATCCAAATATCTATCAACTGATGAAGGAACCAACTGGTATATCCATTCAATGAAATATTATTCAGCCATAAAAAGGAAGTACTGACCCAGGCTACAACATGGATGAACCCTGAGAACATGCTAACTGAGAGAAGCCAGGCCCAAAAAGCTATGTATTGTATAATTCCACTCCCATGAAATGTGCAGACTACCCAAATCCACAGGACAGAAACAGAGGAGTGGGGTGTGGAGGGACTGCTTAAAGGGTATGGGGTTTCCTTCTGGGGTGATGAGAACATTCTGGAACTAGACGGTGGTGATGGCTGCACAGCACTGCTGATGGTAAATTTATGTTCTGTGTATTTTACCACAATAACAACCAAAAAGAGTGGATTGATCTGAAAGAATAATAGGGGCCCCTGGGTGGCTCAGTCGGTTGAGCATCCGATTCTTGGTCTCGGCTCAGGTCATGATCTCAGGGTGGTGGGATCGAGCCCTGTGTGGGGCTCCGTGCTCGGCGCAGAGTCTGCTGGCGATCCTCCCCTCTGCCCTTCCCTGGCTCGTGCGCGCGCTCTAAAATCAACTCAAATCTTGGGGCGCGTGGGTGGCTCAGTCGTTGAGCGCCTGCCTTCGGCTCAGGTCACGGTCCCAGGGTCCTGGGATCGAGCCCTGCATCGGGCTCCCTGCTCTGCAGGAAGCCTGCTTCTCCCTCTGCCACTCCCCCTGCTTGTATTCCCTCTCTCTCTGTGTCTCTCTCTGTCAAATAAATAAAATCTTAAAAAAAATCAAATCAAATCTTAAAGGGACAAATAAGAACTTGCCCTCAAACCATGTTTTCTTTTCTCATCTCAAGCTCAACCAAAATGGTTTTAAGACCAGCAAGGGGTTTCTGGTGCCTGCTTTGGAGACAGAGTGGTAGCTGGGTCCCAGGCATGGCCAGGAAGGGGCCCTCCGGGAGGATCAGCTGACCTCTCTGGCAGGAGCTTCACCACACTGGAAATCTTTACAGAGCTAGAATGCCTTCCTCATCTTTTAAAGAAAAGAAGGCAGATTTTATAGATGGAGGCAGGGTGTCTCCCTCTGACGGCATGCCAAGCCCAACGACAGCTGCCGCTGGAGTGGGGCGGCCAGGGGAGGGCTGCTTTCCTCCCCATCCTCTGTTACAGGATTTAAAGGCTCAGCAAACTGGCATTCGGGGACTTTCATCTTGTTTCATCTGTTCCAAGCCATCATTGCAGGCAAATGGCCTTTATCGAATTACGCTCCTTCATTTTGCATTTAGGCGCCTGTCCTCATTAGAGAAATCTGTGGGTAAAGGCAAGACCCCGTCCACGGGCATCCTCACGTGAGCCGTGTGTTTTTTGCAGGCCCCGCACGGAAGGGGGCAACCAGTCTCCCTGGGAGCTGAACAGGCCCAGAAAATGTCGCCTCCTGTCCGGCCCTGTGCAGCTGGGATGAGGAGGCGCCCAGCCACGGCCCGCTCCGTGGAAATGCGCGGGCCACTTCTCCGTGGTGTCGCGGGGGTTCCCTGCCGGAGCGGTGCATGACCACGCCCTAAGGGGACGGGGCGGGGGGCGGAGGGCAGCGCCTGGGTGGGCGCGGCCTCCGGGGGCCGCGAGGTGTTCCCGAGGAGGTGGGGCCAGTGAGGCGCTCGGTCTGCACGCCGGATGTGGTGGGAGGAAGCTCGCCTTGCCCCAAGCGCAGGCAGGTCATAAACAGATGCGTCTCCAAGTGATGAGAGGTGGGGTCAGCATTTCGTCACAGACCCCAGGCCCCAGAGTCAGGCCCTTCTCCATCTGGGTGCCCCCGGACCCCCAACGCCAAGGCTCGGGCGCCGGCCGACGGACAGCTAGGGCCCGTGTGTGCGTTTTGCCTCAGGAAGCAAGCCCCTCTGCTTGTGTCAAACCACAGACGGCCAGTCTTTCAAAACCCGGCTTCCGGAAATGCTACTTCTGTTTTTGTCGGGGCTGAACAGATACTCTGGGGCTGCTGGGAAAGGGAGGGTCCAGCAGACGCCAAACCTGGGGACATGCTGGCTTGGGCAGGAGTCATGCCCGGGTCTGAAATCTGGGAGGAGGCTGAGCCCCGGCAGCCTGCGGGATCTAGAAAAAGGCCACACAAGTCTGCCTTCCAGCCTGGCAAAGTGGCGAAGGAATCGCTGTGTGGGAAAACACACGGTTTCCCAGTAAAGACCTAAAACCTCAAGCTTTCTTTTCTTAACCTCTTGAACAGCAAACCCACTGCAGATCACCAAAGGCAAAGAGCAAACCTTAAGAACACCCAGAGGGAAAAGACGCATCACGTGCAAAGGAAGAGTAGGCCTTCTCATCAAATGTGAGAAAATAATGAAAACAGACTCTTCCAAGCATTGAAGGAAAGTAATCATCAAGCTAGAATTCTATACCCAGCCAATCATCTGAGCATGCAGGCAGAACAAAGACTGACTCAGACACCACGGTAAATCTAAATAAGCATTCACTGGAAATAACAATCATAATAAATGGAAATGACTAACTTTGGGGGTCCAATTGAGCACCGAGCTAAATAAAGTCCAGGAAAACAACATGACAGATGGGGTGGTGGTCCTCAGGGAGCGACTTGGGTCTTTGCCTCTGGGAGGAGGGTGGGGACACTGATGAACTTTAGATGTCCTAAGAGCTGCACAGGTGTGAAGAAAATGAATGGTAAACAAGAATGCTCGACTGACACATACAAGTCTGGAAGAAGTAAAGGGAAGTGGGAAAGACGCTCTGCCTCATCTAATGCAAGGTAGACAAGAGGAACAAAAGCAGCCAAGAAGAAACATGGGAATGAGAAAACACTAACATGGGTGTGTAAACCCAGGCATGTGAACCCCTGTTAAAAGGGACTTCTCGGATTTAATTTAGAAATGCAGCTATATGCCATTTGCAAGAGACCCTCTAAATCACCACAACAAAGAAAAGTTAAAACAAGCTACGCAAGGCAAACAGGAATCACAGGAAGGCTGGCAAAATGCACCGCTGGGGATAGAACTCACTATTTTGTTTATCGGGGAGGAGTTCAGCGGGAAGGTACTCATGACAGGTCTACCATCACAGAAAATGATCTTAATACGCTTTCCTAAAACATATGATGTAGATCAGCAGACGATATTAAAAGAACATAGATTTGAACCCAACTAATGAGCTTGCGTATATGTGTATTCACAGTGCTCAGCACATCAGAGAAGTTACTGTGCACATGAAGCAGGTACTGGACCGGAAAAGGAGGGTCAGTAGATACCTGAGAATTACCATCACACAGAAACCGGCTACTGACTATAATACAGTAAAAGTAAAAATTTAAAAAAAGGTGAATACAGGGGCGTCTGGGTGCCTCAGTTGGTTAGGCGTCTGCCTTCGGCTCAGGTCATGGTCCTAGGGTTCTGCGATTGAGCCCCACATTGGGCTCCCTGCTCAGCGGGGAGTCTGCTTCTCCCTCTGCCCCTCCCCCTGCTTGTGCTCTTGCTCGCTGTCTCTCTCAAATGAATAAATTAAAATCTTAAAAAAAAAAAAAAGTGAATACAGGCATACCTCGGAGACACTGCAGGTTCGGGTCTAGACCCCACAATAAAGCGACTCAAATGACTTATTTTGTTAGTGCATATAACAGTTAAGTTGATGCTATACTGTAGTCTATTAAAGTGTGTAATAAATAGTACTATGTGCATACCTTAATTAAAGAACGCTTTATTGCTAACAAATGCTAACCATCTCCCGAGCTTTCAGCGAGTTGTACTCTTTTTGCTGGTGGAGGGATATCTCCTCACTGTTGGCAGCTGCGATTGATCAGGATGCTGGTTGCCAAAGGCTGGGGCGGCTGGGGCAATTTCTTAAAATAAGACAACAGTGAAGTTTGACTTTTCCATTCAGGAATGATTTCTCTGTAGCAGGTGATGCTGTTTGATAGCATTTTACCTACAACAGAACTTCTCTCAAGAGTGAGAGTCAGTCCTCTGGAACCCTGCTCCTGCTTTATCAACCAGGTGTATGTCATATTCTAAATCCTGTGTGGTCATTTCGACAGTCTTCACAGCCTCTTCACCAGAAGCAGTTTCCATCTCAAGAAACCACTTCACTCATCTGTGAGAAGCAACTCCTCATCCGCTCGGGGTTCATCATGAGATTGCAGCAACTCAGTCCCACCCCCAGGCTCCACTTCTAATTCTACTTTTCTTGTTGTTTCCACCACTTCTCCACTGCAGTCTTGAATCTCAAGGTCCTCTGTGAGGGTGGGAATCAACCTGTCCCAAATTCCTGTTAACATTGATATTTTGACCTCTTCCCATGATCACAAATGTTTTTTTAAAAAGATTTTATTTATTTATTTACGTATTTTATTTATTTGACAGAGAGAGTGCACGAGCAGGGGGAGCTGCAGGCAGAGGGAGAAGCAGACTCCCTTCTGAACAAGGAGCCTGATGTGGGGCTCGATCCCAGGACCCTGGGATCATGACCTGAGCTGAAGGCAGATGCTTAACCGACTGAGCCACCCAGGTGCCCCAATCACAAATGTTCTTAATGGCATCAAAAATGGTAAATCCTTTCTAGAAGGTTTTGAGATTTTTACTCTGCCCCGGTCCATCAGAGGAATCACCATCTGTGGCAGCTAGAGCCTTATGAAATGTATTTCTGCGATATGACTTGAAAGCTGATATTACTCCTTGATCCATCTCCATCACAGCTCTTGGGTGACCAGGTGTGTTGTCAGCAAGCAGTCGTATTTTGAAAGGTATCTTTTTCTGAGCAGTAGATCTCAACAGTGGGCTGAAACTATTCAGTAAACGATGTTGAAGACAGATACTGTCATGGAGGCTTTGTTGTTCCATTTGTAGAGCACAGGCAGAGTACATTTAGCATAATTTTTAAGGGCCCTAGGATTTTCAGAATGGTCAATGAGCTTCAACTTCAAGTCACCCCTTGCATGAGCCCCTAACAGGAGGGTCAGCCTGTCCTTTGAAGCTTTGAAGCCAGGCATTGACTTCTCCTCTCTAGCTATGAAAGTCCTAGATGGCGTCTTCTTCCAATAGATGGCTGTTTTGTCTACACTGAAAATCTGCTGTTCGGTGTGGCCACCTTCACGAATGATCTGAGCTGGATCTCCTGGAGAACTTGCTGCGGCTCCTGCCTCAGCACTTGCTGCTTCACCTTGTACTTTTCGGTTCTGGAAAATGCTTCTTTTCTTAAACCTCATGAACTAACCTCTGCCAGCTTCAAACTTTTCTTCTGCAGCTTCCTCACCTCTCTCAACCTTCATAGAACTGAAGAGAGTTCGGGCCTTGCTCTAGATTAGGCTTTGGCTTAAAGGACTGCTGTGGCTGGCTTGATCTTCTGTTCAGACCCCAAAAACTTTCTCCATGTCAGCAGTCAGGCTGTTTCACTTTCTTACCATCCATGTGTTCACCGGAGTAGTACTTCTGATTTCCTTCAAGTACTTTTCCTTTGCATTTACAATTTGGCTGTTTGGTGCAAGAGGCCTAGCTTCTGGTCTGTCTCGGCTTTCGACATGCCTTCCTCACTAAGCTTAATCATTGCTTGCTTTTGATTTACAGTGAGAGGTGTGTGACTCTTCCTTTCACTTGAGCACTTAGAAGCCATTGTAGGGTCATTAATTGCCCTAATTTCAAGACTGTTGTGTCTCAGGGAATAGGGAGGCTGGAGGGGAGGAAGAGAGACATGAAGTGGGGGTGGGGGACAGATGGTGGGGCAGTCAGAACATACACATTTACTTACCATCTTGTATGGGTGCAGTTCTTGGCTCCCCAAAACAATTACAGTAGTAACGTCAAACATCACTGATTACAGATCCCCATAACAAATATAATAATAATGAAAAAGTTTGAAATATTGGGAGAATTACCAAAATGTGAGAGACACAAAGCGAGCAAATGCTTTTTTAGAAAAAAATGGCACAAATAGACTTGCTCATGCAGGGTGGCAACAAACCTTCAATTTGTAGAAAACACACTGTCTATATAGCTCAGTGGAGTGAAGCCCAATAAAATGAGGTATGTGTGTATAGGTGCTTCCAAGAATTCTGATTATGCTTCTCCATCTCTGATCCGTGAAGCAAAATAAAGGGAAGCACAATGAAACAAGGTATGCCTGTATGATAATAACCTAACAATAGCAAGAAAGCACATAGTACCTCCTTAGTGTTTTATAAATATCAATTCATGAGATCCTCATGACTGCATGAGGGAAGTTCCATTTTCAGAAGAGGAAATAAGGCGCAAAGAGGCTAAGTACCTGCCAGGGTCACACAGCACCACCAGAATTTGAACCCAGGCAACCAGGCTTGAGTCCAAACCTTCGCCCCTGTGCATCCTGCCACTAAAACAGTCACTAGAACATACCTGTGAGCTGATCTCCCTATTTACTACGTGCTTCTGAGCACAGCAACGCTGAGTATTTTTTATCCCCCTACGGAGAGCTCCTAGTGCAGTGTCTCATACAAAATAGGAGTTCCATAAATGTCTAGAGAAGGAATAATGTTTTTTAAAAAGACATGACTAAGAAAGTGGCTGGGACTCACTGGGGAGACCCAGGGCCAGCTTGGAGCATCTTCAAAGCAGAGTTGCTGAGCAGTATGTCCCCGGTACCTCGTTCTGAGCAAGGGTCTGTTTATGTGCAGAGACATATTAACAGGCACTAGGGATGCTCACTCTTCAGAACCGAAGAATCCCTTTGCACAGCGACTCGCTACCTTGCTTGGTAAATCCAAACTTTCCCATATGAGGTGCTCCTGCCCCACACTAATGAAGTTCTCTGGGAAATAAAAACACCTGGACTGATGGAGTCTGAAAACATACATATATAGACAGATAAGCGCCGGCTAAGGCTGGTACTGCTTAGTAGCGTGCCTTGTGTAGATGTAAGATGTAAATGTAGATTGGGGCAGGGGAGGCTGACAATCATCATGCATTTATCAAGAACTTGCTGTGTACGAGGCACTGGATGAAGCATTTTACTCTTCGCATCACCTCCTTTAGCCCTTACCCAAACCTAAGAGGTGCTGATGATGCCCGTGCTGCAGACGAGGACAGAGAAGCTCGGACGGGTCATGCGGCTCCTCAAAGCTGCGAAGTGGTACGGCTAGACCCAGGCCCAGGTGGTCTGTCTTGGGTGTGATGCCCCCATCTGCCCAGTCCCCACACCGAGACGCTCTTCTAGCGCTCGTGCAGCAGGGATGGGATTCTTCAATCCTCGGCGCTCACGAGTCAGATACATAAGCATTCGGAATCTGCTGTGATGGGGCTACGGTTGGGACTGTCTTGCCCCAGACCATGCCCCCCACTGTACGCGCACGTGCACCGCTTGTCTGTTTCCCTTTCCGGGCATTTACGTCTTTCACTCCTGGGCCAGATGGTTGATGTGGCCAGGCGTGGTTGGTTCCAGGCAGTCAAAGAACAGGGCGCTGTCCTGGGGCTTGGAGAGTCTGTGCGCTGTTTTGACTACTCCCTGGTGCATCCTGGTGTCCTGACTTTCCATTTGGAGTCCCCGAGGAGGACTGTGGCTCCCTGGACACTCCTGGCTTCCGTCTCTGTCAACTGGAAGGTTCCTGTTCTCTGTGCATTGGCAGCCGTCCCCTGGCAAGGTGCAGCAGGGCACGGCCTCCCACGGCCTCTGAGTGCTGGAGGCAGCTCGGTGGCGCTCACCCCGAGAGGCCAGGGGTTGCCGCCCGCTTCTCGCATTGGTCTCCCCCTCCCACCACTGGAGACCGAGGTGGTGAGAATGCTTCATTTTGCTTTATATATTTGGAATCTGGACTCTTTATTTAAAGGCTGCATTCCTCTGTCCCTCCCAAAATGCCCAAATTAATGCTTTATGCGAGGGATAATGAGACCTTGCAAAACCAAACGATAAGAACAAAACTATACCCATAGCTCCCTCAAATATGAAGAAAGAACCAAAAACAGAAGCAACAAGACAAAACACCACCGAACCAAACAAAAAGCTTACCACAGAACAAATGGGACAGCGGCTGGGAACGGAGCTGCCTGCCTGGCCGGGTCAGGGGGACACCGAGGCCGTGTTGCACCACCTCTAACAAGAGGCCAGAGCCTTTGGGAGACATCTGTCTGCAAGCTCCCCTTCCCTGCCTTTCTCTTCCATCTCTCCCTTCCTCTTTTCCACTTCCCCTTCAGCTTCTCATCTCCGTGCTTGTGCTCGAAGGGGCTTTATTTTACCAAAAAAATATTTGAGAGGTTTTTTTTTTTTTTTTTTTTAAAACCTCTTTGCTGTTTCCTGCTTACATTTCTACTTCTCCTATCTTGACGCTTCTGTTAACAGCACCTCCAAAGTTAGCACCATCTGTGAATGCTGGTGTTTATTTTCTACTCACATCATTAATGAAGGTGCTAAGTAAGACCGGACTGAACATGCCCCAGGACTCGCATCTTCCTCTGAACAGATGGGTTCTAGTGGTTTGTCAGGGACACCATTCTGTATCTGCCTCTTCAAACCCCGGGGTCAAGGAGCATCCGGGCTTCGATCTGTGGTGGCCGCGGGTCACTCGACAGAGGAGCCAACAGGATGGCAGTCCCCCATCTGTGAACGGAGCACTGAAGGGGGTTCACAGCTACCGCAAAAACACACTGGGGATGCGTATATGCTAAAGAGACTCATGAAAAGAATGTATATAGAAGATTAATTATTTTCACTGGGCTTGGGCTTAGAAGATGGCATTTTCTTTTTTAAGGATGGCATTTTTAAAAAAGATTTTATTTCAAAAAGAAAGAGACAGAGAGTGTGAGCATGAGCAAGGGAAGCAGCTGAGGGAGAGGGAGAAGCAGGCTCCCCGCTGGGCAAGGAGCCCGATGCAGGGCTCGATCCCAGGACCCTGGGATCATGACCTGAGCCAAAGGTGGACGCTGAACTAACTGAGCCACCCAGGCGCCCCAAGAATGGCATTTTTGAACAGTGTTGGGAGCCAAAAAAAAGAAGTCTATTCACAAGCTCAGGAATTCCTCAGCATTGTCTTGAAACACGTTCTACATCAAACATCTGTGTCTAAGGAGAGAGAGAAGCAGAGTCCAACGCGGGGCTCGATCTCATGACTCTGAGATCATGACCTGAGTCGAAATCAAGAGTCAGACACTTAACCAACTGAGCCACCCAGTAGCCCCCTTAAGGATTCTTAAGTTGGGAAGATAGATGATACTTTGTTTTCTTCAGTGTGGGTACCACTATCTGAAACTGACTTGTCCGATCCTTGGCTTGCTTACTGTCTTCCCATGGCTCCCACCCCCTTCCCAAAGGTAAGCTCCATGGGAAATGGATCTTTCTATATCCCCTGTGCCTAAAAGAGTGTCTGGCTTACAGCAGGCACTTCATCAAGAGTGGAATGGAGGGGCGCCTGGGTGGCTCAGTCGGTTAAGCGTCTGCCTTCAGCTCAGGTCATGATCCTGGGGTCCTGGGATCGAGCCCCGCATCGGGCTCCTTGCTCAGCGGGAAGCCTGCTTCTCCCTCTCCTTCTACTGCTTCCCCCTGCTTGTGCTTTCTCACTCTCTCTGTCAAATAAATAAAAATCTTTAAAAAAAAAAAAAAAGAGTGGAATGGACATGAAACAGACAGAGAGGAAGCAGGTGATGTGGGCATTTTCAGGGTGGAAGACCACTTGGGAAACTGCCAATCGAGGGAGCGAGGACTGTGGTTGTTAAGAGGGCAAAGATAGGCAAGTCCGAGAGACGCATCAGACTAAGAATCTGGTGACTGACGAATGTAGATGGTAAAAGGGAGTCTACCACGCTCCCAACTCCTCAGCTTGGGTGATGGGAGAGACTGAGACAATGAGTTTGGTTGTGGACGCTGTTGAGCTTGACTTCCTCTGGAAAATTATCCAAAGGGTTTCACTACACATGATGTAGACTCGGGGTACACACCTCATTACTCTCCCTTTCTTAAGGGAAACACATTCAGTAAGGTAGGTCGTATATCCCAGTTGTTTCACAAAACCTACTCTGTATGTGGATCCTATTATAAAATCGTTATTTACGATATCATTGTGGGGCTGTGCTCTCTTAGGCAAATAAGCCTAGAATTTGAGAATGCAGCGTTACCATGGCAAGTACAGTGGCCCACCTGAGCAACCATGCCTTTCCCAACCTGGCCACCACTCTCCCCCATTCAGGGTCCCTTAGCATTTCAAACCCTTTATTACATGTTATTTATTTATTTTTAACACTTTCCCTAACATTCTTTCCAGCAATCTTTATCTGAAAATGTCCAAACTTTTAAAACGGTATGCCTAGGAGTGCCAGTACAAATGACAAAGGAAAAACCAAAAGAAAAATTAAAGGAAGTCTTGGCTTTGCAAACAGAAGACCACGTTCTCTCAAACTGTGGTGACCTATAGGAATTTGGAAACTGGTCAGTGTCCCATGACAGTCAGCAAATTCTGTTTTACTGAACGGTTAGCTCAAGTCCCCGTGGAGGGGCTGTAAGCACATCACACTGCTTGCCGAGCCTGGAAAAAGTGATTTCTCCTGGACACCAACCAACTCTTCCAAACCCGGGAGCCGGACGTTCCAGCTGGCAGCAGCAGCAGGGAAGACACGGGGCCTGGGGACTTGCAGGTTTCTTCGTATTTCTGGGAATGTTGCTTAATCAAGAGAGGAGACAATGGGACACGGTGGAGGGAATGTACAGTTTGGAATCAGCTGGTCTCGGGCTCAAGCCCAGCTGTCTGGCCCTAGCTGATGACTTGATCCTTTGAAACTCAGTTTCCTAAACAGGGATAATTAACAGGGGGCAATGCCCTCTCTTCCAAAGGCCTCCGGGGAGAGCTGGAGAAAATGTAGGCCAAGTGGCTATAGTGCAGCGCCCAGTGTGAACTACGCACTCCGTGAACACTTGTTAACGGAGTGAAGTGCTTCAGTGAAGGAGGGTCTTACGCTTAGAAGGTTGGTCAAACAACTGAGACGAGGCTGAAAGAGCCCTTGCGTCTCAAGGCCTCTTTGCTTGACCACGGCCAGGCCAGCCCCTTCAGAAACAACTCTGCCGCCTTCTAGCACCATGCTGACGCGAGGCGTGTTGATTCCAGAAGGCCCCTTCAACCTGTTCTTGGGTATTTAAAAAATCCCATTTGAGCTGACAAAGGACGATGACACAGTTCTTTTTATACATTTTCCACCTCACTCTTACTAAATTTTGCTGCCCATCCAGGCAACTGTAACCCACGGCAGAGAATATTTGATTAGGTAGCAAGTAACTGGGGATTTTTGTTCTGAGGGGAATTCAAAGAGTTTAAAACAGAAGCAACCATCTCATAAACCAACTCCAGAACACTGACATGAAAAGAAACAAACTGCCCACTTTCTACCACCTGTTTGAGAACAGAAGGCTTTGCACTCGGTGATGTTAGCTAAAAAATGTCCCCCCTGTCTCGCTGTGGGTACAGAAGCCTTGACCACACGGATGCTTTTGATGGAAAATCTGCCCCCTGCTCCGATACACCCTTTCATGCTGCTAATAACAGAGGCGAAGCAGGCCTTTCTACCAATATGTTCTGCACACTTCTTAGCAGCTCTGGTTTTTCTATTCTGCATTTGCTATTTTAAGCGAGTACATAATGCATCAATTTTCAGACTCTTACTCAATGCCACTGCTATAGAACTGAGAACTCAGTAATCTTGTCAGGCAGCGCAGAACGATATTCCAACAGATGAAACATTCCACGCAGCCTTATTTCCCTTTTCCTGGGATGGGGCATCTATTTCTGGCCCTCTAATGAGAGAGGAACCGGTGGCGGTGGTCCAGTCCTTCTTGCTCAGGAATCCCACATCACAGAAATCACTCACCAGGCCGCTGCTGGTAGGCACATCAAAGGCCCCATGGGGTCTCCAGTCTATCTGACTGCTCTCTTACTTTTTAAGTTCCCAGAAATGGGTTGTTTGGATCCCGGCTGGAGCGCGCCGGCTGGAAACGAGACCACATCTGCGCTTGTCCTGCCTGCCACAAGGAGTTCCGCTTCTCTCCAGGATCACTAACTTAAGAGCCCCCAGAGCAACCTTTATTTCCCTGAGCCCCCGGTCTCCTAAGAGAGTTCAATGGGAAGTATCCCCAGGTGGCTGCTAGCCAAATTTGCCTTGACCTTGACTGCACGCACACTTCTAGGAGAAAGTCAATTGCAGCTAGTGTCTTGGGGGGGCAGTTTAGGCAGATTTCCCCGCTGTGTGTGTACAGCTTTAGTGGTTTCTAACACAGGCCTTATTTACTGCCTGTAGGGTGACCTGGGAGAGAGGGCAGAACAATCTGCCACTACACCTGTTGGCTCATAAATGGGTTAGTCACACTTTCCAAAGATTTACGGTGGCTGGTGTAGAAGGGCCGCCGCATTTCCATCAACCCCTCCGGTCTTTATCTCCTAACAATTAAAAAGATGGCACCACAGATTAGATTGAGTGAGTGCATAACTGATTCTGCTGAAAAAATGAGTAATTCCATAATAACTCTATACCACTGCTTTCTGTCTAAAGAACTATTTCATAGCATCAAATGATTCTAGCCATCCCGATGGGGACCTTGAATTACTGGCTCAACTTCATTAGCATGAAAACAATGAAACCAAATACACTCTTCCTCTGGGGCTGGAAGTCAGACACCCTGAGTAATATTTAGGTCACTGCTGCCCGGGCAAGTCTGAAAAATGGTTCGTGCCCTGATTAGATGGTTACATATTTGTTTTAAACAACTGTCACCGAAGGGGACCCTCAGGTTTTTAAGGCGACCTGCAGGCTTTTTAAGGCGAAGTGAGGGAGAGGTTCTCTGGGCAGCGCTGAACCAATCTGAGGTGGGCTAAAGCAAATCTCTTTGTCCAGGCTAAAGTGCATTAGCATCAGCTTTATGGCTGAAATAAAATCTCTGGGTTTGGTGAGCATAAGTGTCCCTGCTTGCTCTGGGAAGCCCATGGAGCAGTGATTCTTAACCTTGACTGTACACCAGGATTATTAGAGAAGCATCTGCAAAACAGGGGCCCTCACAGGGGTCAGGCTCCCCACCTAGAGACTGACTCACTTGGTCTGTGTGTGGGCCCTGAACGTTGGTGCTTTAAAGCCTCAGGTGGTTTCCTGCAGGCCCGGCACTGCAGAGCCCCAGAGTGTCACCCTCCCTGGCAATGACCGGAGGAAGAGCTGACCCTGTCTTGCCTCAGACAACTGCTCCAATCAGCTGCTTGGGAACTGCTCTAGCAAGTGACAGCAGTCCCCTGATACACAAGTTAACTGACTGATCAAGCTTCTTACTGTGATGCATTGCAAACACAGACTAGTGACACAGGAATTATTTGGAGCAATGTCACAGAGGTCCTCGGTACAGGAGGGGTTGAGCCTCTGGAGGGTCACTGAGCTTAGAGGAGGGCCGTAGACATGGGCACCCCTACTGACTCCCTGGCCCCATCACTTGGTCAGTAGCCTCCTGTCCACTTCTTCTCATCTCTGTAATCAACAGATACATACTAAGTGCTGAGTGTGAGCCGGCCCTTGAAGACACAGTGGTAAGACGAGCTCCCTCATGGAGCGTAGAGTCTGGCGAGGAGACATAAACACGACTTACACACTCACCACTGTTTAGCCAGAACTCTGGGGAGAGCGCTGAAAATAAAAAGTACAGAATACTATGGAATCACATAGGCCTACTTTGGGGGGAATTAGGGAACGCATTCTTGAGGAAGTGATATTAAATTTTAATATCACATTTTATTTTAAAAAGTCAAAGTTAAATGCACATGCCATAACATGCACAGGTACCAGGGTACATACAGGGAAAGTACATCTTCCTTCCGCCCTCTCCTCTATAGCCTCTCAGCTCCCCTTCCTACAAGCACCTACCATCCCCCTACTGTGTAGCAATCCAGACATTGTTCTGTATATATGATATATTCATTTGTTTATCAGGGGGTGACTTTAAAGCTGAAACCTCAGCCATACCCATCCGAAAGGCATACCTTTCATTTCTGAGGTAGGAGTGATGGAGGTGGAACCATGGAATGTTACGGAAACAAGAGAATACTAGAGAGCCACTGACTCTTGACAAGAGTGGTCTGAGGTTCCTGTTAATCAGTGTTTCATCATTTCAATACTGAGTGTGACTTTCAGAACATGGAAGAGATCATTCCAAAATGTACAGGTAAGCCAAATGCCTAACTATATGCTGGATAGAGCTAGTATTCAGAATATGTTTATTTTTAAAATCTAAACCATGGTTGTTCACAAATGTCCTTTCCTTCCTCCCTCCCTCCCTTCTTCCTTCCTTGTTGTTTAGAAGGGGGGATCAGCTAGAATCTAAGACAATCTGACATTTTAAGCTGCGCCATCCTGTAGAGCCGCTATGCTGCCCCGGGACAAAGATGGATAACAGAAAGGCTTATGGGTTGGGGGTCATTACTGTGGCCCCAGCCTCCCTCATTACTAAGTTACCCTGAATGCTAACAGCAGCACGGGGCATTCTGCTTACACAGCAATGCCACAGACCCCGACCCCAAGAGCTCAAGCCCTGGGCATTCTGATCTGGGGCCAGCAACCCCATCTAGATGAGGAACTCCCGTAGCTGAGGAGTCCTCTGAGGCCCGGATGAGGTGAGTCTGCAGGACTCCCAGCTCCTCGTCGCCGGGGGCGGGGGTCGAGGGCCGGGGGTCGAGGGCCGGGTGGGCAGCCCTGGACCTCGCCCGTCCTGCGAGAGGGTGGCCGCCGAGGGCCGCAGCCGGAGGGGCAACGAGCCAAGGGCCGGGCGTCCAGGTGAGGAAGAGCAGCTCCTGTGCTCCTAATCCTCTCTTTAAAAGACTGGTTTCAAGGGAGGCATTAAGGTCCCCAGGAATAACACATGGGAGCGGCGGGCTCAGCCCTGGGTTCCCGGCACCTGAGGCGGGAGGGTCGGGGGCGCGGCGACAAAGGCCGGGAGGAGGGGGGAGGAGGAGGAGGAGGAAGGGAGAGAGGGGGAGGGCAGGCGAGCGAGCGAGCGAGACAAAGAGAATCCGCGCCGCCCAGGGTGGGCTGCGGCGGGGGAGGCGGGCCGGCCCAGGCTGCCGCTTTTAGCTCCGCCGCTCCCCTGGTCGCCATGGCGACGCGCGCATTAGCGATTCCCTCCGACACGGACAGGCCGCGGGCCCGGGGCGGGGGTTCTGCGGGCGGCGGGCGGCAAATGTGTGCTCACACACTCACGCGCACACGCACGCACGCACGCCCACCGAGGAGGCCCGGCAGCGCAGGCCTCCTTCCAGACTGTAGTTGGATGCATCATTTATGCCCCCCGCCCCCCAGTCCACCCTCCCTCCTTCCGGCTGTTTTGTTTGTCTTTCTGGAGAAGGTGATGATTTGGGGCTGAGCTCATCTGCGGGCATACTGAGCTCACTGGGTGGCTGCAAGGGAATGGGGATGCGGATTTTGGGTCAGCCAAGGGGTACCATTGGTTTAAGACAAAAACATTAAGACATGGGGTATTTGGGCAGATAGCAGGTTTTCTTTCATTTTTCTCCTTTAAACCAGGGATCTATGTTGGCCAGAAGTGCTTAAAAGCAGAGGGAGGAGAAAGGGCTACCCCCTGGGGCATGTGAAATAGGATTAGTGGGACCCTTGAAGCCCGAGGCCAGCGACAACTATCCTGCAGCAGTTTGCCACACCTGACGGTGTTCCTGCTCAGATTCCTGCTCCAGAAAAAGAAAATCAATCTGTGGGTTTTTTTTTTTTTGGGGGGGGGGTACTTGAAACCCAACCTCATCTCTCAGACTGTATTTCCACTCAAACAGGGAAAGACTCGTGAAAGGACTCTTTGAGGGCAGAAACTGGTCTTAATCGTCTGTGTAACCGCTGAGCCCGTGACGGGACACTCGCCGCCGAGGGGGGTGGCCTGGGCACTGGGCTCAGATGAAGTCTCTAGAGTGGACCTCCCAAAGTCAGCCTCCTGAATGCAACAGGGACTGAGCCCAGAAACATCCTGTTAGCACAGATGCCTCCCTTTGAACTCAAACAAAGACCGAGGGGTGTGGTTGGGAAGTTTTTGAAAACTCAGCGAATAGCAAAACGTGGGCAGGAACACACGCGTTTTTATCCACCAGGCGAAGTCTCCCCTTTATGACACATCTTGCCCGGGTCTGGAGCATCACACTTTGTAAGATATCCAACAGGCATGCTGATGGATACTAGGGGAGTGACGGGAGCTAGCTCCCAAGGGCTCTGCTCTCAGCTGCCGTGACGAGGGCCGTGGCATTCCCAGGAATAAGAGGACACGGAATCTGACTGGAGTGCCCTTTCCTGACCAACAGAACTGGGTCTGCCTCACTGGACAGGTGCTGTGTCCATTCCAAGAGTCCTCTGTGCTCTGTGCTAATTTTGGAAGCCACTCTGGGACCCCAGGGTAGGGAAGAATTCACCCAGGCCTTGCCACAGCCACTGACGGAAAAACTCTGGACAAAAATAATAAATGGGAACTGCTCTTATGCCTGCATTCCAGAATTCTAACCTTACCTAAGTATTCAGAGATGACCGACAAAGGTGGAATAGTGGGGGTGGAGTATGAACAGGGAAGAGAAGGACGAGAATGCTGAGAAGGTGGAGACAGGGAATTAGCCCCTTTGTCCAGCCATTTCCTGACCAGTACAACTGGGGAAAGCCTAAAGACAACATGCTACCTTTCCGTACATTTACCTAAAAGACCAAACCTCAGTTCTGGAAGCTGAGAATTCTAGAATTGGGCCTTGAGAAATGATCTGACCTTGAGTTCTGCTAGCAGAGAAACATCTGAAACATTCTGGCCGGGAGGCTATTTATTTCCTCAAGACCTCTCCCCGAGGGACAGACGGCCTGTGCCTCCCTCTAGTATGACTGCATCCTGACAGTGAAGTTCTTCTAAACCATGACAACCAACCTACTCCTTGGAAACACACCTAAAATAGGGACGAGAAGGCCCCAGTGATGCACATCATTTCTGTAGTCTAAAATGAGTGTTATGATAGTGACATTAAAGCACTCTTCCTCTTTTAGAGGCTGACTTTCTGTGATCAAGGCCCACAAGTTCCCACACAATCAAGAACAAACTGAAAAGAAGTCTGAGGAAGTTAAAGAGGAAATTTCAATGCCTCACAGAACTTGCTTCTGTGCTCGCGACCAGAGCTTTAAGGAATACTTAAAAACACACACTAGTGAAATGAATGACCCCAAATTTAAAATGATTTGGGAAAACATTACTTTGCCGAGATATGGGGGGTGATTACTTCTTTGTCCACAGAACCCTAACCAGCCGAACCTGGATTAAATAAATCCCAGTTTCCCTGAAATATTCCAAATACTCAAGTCTAATACAATGTACACATCCTCTGACAACAAATAATTTTATGTTCTGTGGTTAAAGGAAAAGTCAACTAAAAATGGTATCGAAAAAAATTCTCTTCACCGGGTATCATTCACTTCCTGTCTTGACTCCCATCCCACCATGGAAGGCATGATACTGTCTGCTAATGGTGAGCAGAAACCACCAAACTCAGGATTAGAAAGACTTTGGACTAAAAAATAGGTTT
Organism: Halichoerus grypus; assembly: GCF_964656455.1. Lineage (NCBI taxonomy): Eukaryota > Metazoa > Chordata > Mammalia > Carnivora > Phocidae > Halichoerus > Halichoerus grypus. The sequence goes on from NC_135713.1 coordinate 169,703,085, forward strand.
CCCTGAACTGGTGTTCAGAATGAAAGAATTCTGTCCCAAACTACCCTCGTTTCCTGAAGGCCTTTAAAGTTTGTCTTTTTTTTTTTTTAAGATTTTATTCATTTATTTGTCAGAGAGAGAGCGTGCATGAGCACAAGCAGGGAAAGGGGCAGAGGGAGAAGGAGACTCCCCGCTGAGCAGGGAGCTAGATGCAGGACTCGATCCTGGGACCCTGAGGTCATGACCTGAGCTGAAGGCAGACGCTGAACCGCCTGAGCCACCCAGGCGCGGCTAAAGTTTTTCATGTTAAGATGAGTTAAAGCATTACAGTGTTTGCAGGGGTCCCAGCTCCACCTGTGTGTCCCACTGAGCAACATCACTCTGCTTGTCCTCCTCACTCTGTCGGGGTCCCCCGAGCCTCCTGGACAACAGCACACACTCACACCACTTCCCCCACTGCCCGGCACATATAAGAAGGAGGGCCTGAGGGCCTGCCAGTGGCCAGGAAGCGAAGGAAGAAGAGCTGGAAGGTCAGGAGGGGAGAGGGGAGAGGAAGGAGGCTACTTAGCACAGGGGTGGATCCCTGTTAAACTCCTGCAACTTCATTTTACAGATAAAGAACCGGCGCGAAGAGGTGGCGAATCGGGCAAGATCACGGAGGTGGCTGGTGGGGGAAGTGAAATCCCCCACCCAGGTTTCTGGTCCCAGATTCAGCGCCCATTCATCCAGGTTATGGGAGGAAAAGGAAGCACCGAAGATCACCAGTAATGGAAAGGGTGAAATGCAAATCAAACTGAAAAACTCTCCACAGGAAACTGAGAAGACTCTAAAAAAAAAAACAAAACAAAGAACCAGTCCGTGTCAACCCGTGACAAACAGTAGACCCGGGGCACTTTAGCATCCCGGGTGTCAGTCTGGAGCACGGCTGGCGGGGGCAGACCCTGCCCTCCCCACGGACACGCGGTGTGCCCTGGGCAAATTTCTACACCTCTGCAAACACCCGCTTCCTCAGTCATGAAACGGGGATAACAGTGGTATCACCCTCATCCAGATTTTGTGAAGATCAAAGAGTCATGAGCCATGGCAAAGAGCTTTCTCAGCACAGTGCCTCCCGCCTAAGTGCTTAACCAGCATTTGCTGGTGCTATTATTATAATTACTATAGAGCTACTACAACCAGGGATAAATTCGCTTTCTTACTAGAAAAATGCAGTAAAAAAAAAAAATTCGCTGGTGCTTTTCTATACACGGAAAGCATATCTATTTTTTTTTGGGGGGGGCGGCTAAATGGGTAGATCTTTTAAAATTTCCCACAGTAAAAAAAAAAAAAAAAAATTCCTTTTGCTTTTGTCTTGGTGGAGCATGCTTCCTTCTGACGTCAACTTTTTCCTCTACTGGGGGAGAAAGTCCCAGTCTCGGTTTCACAGCTAAAAGAAGGGCTGCTTCTTAGGAAAGTGTCACAGACTCCCTCCATGCTAACGGGCCCAGACATATGATGAAACAATGAAACAGTTACTGATTTCTGTACTTCCTTGCTTTTGTTTTCCTTAGGAAGTCACCTGGGCTTGGATGATAGCTGAGGTTAGGAATTCTTAGTCTGAAAGAGTTCAGATGCCAACATGTTTTTTCTCCATCTGTAAAATGGGTACCATGAAGTTTGATCAGTCAGTATGAGTGGGGAACTGCAGGTTCCCGGGGTTACGTCTCCGGCCCTCGGGTGATACACCTCTGACCACTGATCAAATGGCCCAAAGACAACCACCGCCCCCCTCCTCATTTCTGAGGCGATCTCATTCAGAGACCCAGCTCCTGAAGGGTTTTATATTCCTGGTTATTTTTAGACTCATTTAGTTTGTTCAGACACGGTCACCACATGGGATGCAGCTGTGGAAAGCAGCTGCTGTGGTCTGATTTCCAGTCAGTATTGCTTGACATTTCTTGTCAGGTGATTTCTAAAATTTCTTGTGTTTTATTGGGGGTGACCTCAGGAACTTTTTTCCCTGGGTTATAAGGTGACATCAGAGCTGTGAATGTGATAACCTGCTCCGGGTTGGGGATCGATCCAGAACCCCGCTAGAAAGGAAGATTTCTTTCCACTCTCAGGACCCAAACTTCTCAGCCCCAGAACAATCAGGTCTGGGACAGGAGACAGTATGGTGGGCTCTGGTCCTGACAGCTTCCTGAAGGCCCTCCCCTCAGTCTTGCAGTGAGTGAGGAGCTGCAGTCTCTTGGAGTCTCAGGAAGAAAGCAGAAAGGATGAGGCAGCTTACTGGCCTGACAGGAGCCTACCTTCAGTGACAACAGCTACCATGTCCCAGAGGCTGGGTCACTCGGCTGGGAGAAAGCTGGACCGGACTGACTGCATGCTTCCTCCCACTCCCTCTCGCCATCTTTTCTTCCCTACACACGCTTACCTGCCTTTCTCTGGCTCATTCAGCCATCAGTCTCTTGGCTCACCCCATACCCCCATCTGCCATGATGCTTTCACCTTCAGGCCTTTTGCACATTCTGTTCCTGTCTAGAAGATTCTCAGGCCCTTTTCTGGACCAAGTGCTATTTCTCATTTGATTCTCAACATCAGCATCACTTTGGGGAGCCTTCTTGATCCTCCAAGACAGGATTAACTGTCTCTTTGATACACTTAACACCTCAAACTTTAATTGCGTGTTTATTCATCCAGTCTCCCCATTAGACTATAAACTCCTAATCTGGATCAGGTCTGGTTCACGGATGTATCCCCACTTCCTAGTCCAGTGTCCGGCCTGGCATATAGCAGGTGCTTGGCAAATGTTTGCTGAATAATGCTCCAGACTCACCAAGAACTCCCTCCCTCCCTCCTTTTTTTTTTTTGTCCCCTATGTATTTTTAGACTATATCAAACTCTTTGTTCTTCAAGTCACCACCGTGTTCTAGTTTATCACAGTACCTACTCAAATCAAGTCCTTTGTCAATTCTGAGTTTGAAAAAAATCTTCAGTTGCGCACATATGTACAAAAATGTGACACTAGAGACCCCTAGACAGTGTCTGTGTCTAAGAACCGTACATAAACAAACAATGAAAATCGTAGCTGGATAGGGGCGCCTGGGTGGCTCAGTCGGTTAAGCGGCTGTCTGGCTCAGATCATGATCTCAGGGTCCTGGGATCGAGCCCCGCATCGGGCTCCTTGCTCAGCGGGGAGCCTGCTTCTCCCTCTGCCTGCCACTCTCCCTGCTTGTGCTCTCTCTCTCTCCCTCCGGCAAATAAACAAATAAAATCTTAAAAAAAAAGAAAAGAAAATCGTGGCTGGATCACTGAAAAGAGCTAGAGACTGTTCACTGTATCCTGGTCATCCTCCCTCGTGAAGCCTCCTTTTCGTAAGTTCTGACCCTTCTTTTTGAAGCCGAGTTATTCTCGACAAGGAGATAGCATTGGTTAAACCAGGAAAGACCTTCCCTGGACCCTCTGGAACTGGTTTTCATTTCCTTTCAAGAGACTTCTTTCAGTAGAGAGGAGGTTTCCAGTTACACACAGCCTCCATGGAAGTCCCTTCTACCCACGCACCCTTCTGCTTTAAGCAGATAGGGACTGACGCGGGAGCAGTGGTTACCGGCCGGGACAGCCCGAGCACGGCCGCTTCTCCACGGCGACTTTTCCCCAGCCCTCGCCGTCCCGTGGCGTCCCCAGGTAGGGGCAGACGCGGTGTTAGCAGGACAGCAGCTCTGGAGGTGGCACGGGGCTCAACTCTGCGCTCTAACAAGAGCCACGGGAACAGGGTCCCCGCCCCAGCGCAGGGCCGCGGAGCGGGAGGGATGGCACAACGCCGTGGCCCGCGCCGGATGCTGGCAAGAGGACTGGCTGGTGGTGGCTAACCACGGAAGGGAGGGGCCGCGTGGCTGTCCGAGGGCGTGTGCAAGGGGACAGACGTAGCTGAGTGTCTGGCCTCCTGGGACACCGCTGGGCACCAGGGCCTCTAAGCCGAGGGGCTGCCTTCTGTCCTCATTGACTTTACGGTCTAGAAGTACTGACAGAAAGGCAGCGGCAAGACATCTGCTGCGCCGGTCAAGGAGAAGCAAAAGCAAGACACCTTGATTCCTACGGCCACAAAGTGGGCCTAGTTGGCCGCTGCCACATTTAAGGCTTGTACCTCTCCTGCCCCACCTGGCCCGTGTTTTGGGGGAAGAAGGTAGCCTGACGGCAGGAGAAGCGAGATACCGAGGACCCTGTTGCTACCGCAGGTGGCAGAGAGTGATAAGAGAGAAAGCGCAACGAAGCTGGTCCCCGCAGATTCAGGAAGTCGAAAGGGAGAGAAGCTGGCCCTTAGCTTACGTAGAACTTGGGGGGGGGCACGTGTGTGGGAATCATGGGGACGGGTGGTATGGCAGGCTGAATAATGGCTGCACAAAGATATCCACGTCCTAATCCCTGGAGCCCGTGAATGTTACCTCACAATGGACAAAAGGACATGGCAGATGGGATTGCTAAGGCTCTCGAGATGGGGAGGGTATCCAGGATGGCCCAGGTGTGCCCTAAATGCAGTCCCAAGTGTCCCTGTAAGAGAGAGGCAGAGGGAGGCTGGACACAGAAGAGAAGGCCACGCGACCATGGAAGCAGAGACAGGAGTGCTGCGGCCACGGGCCAAGGGATGCCAGCAACCCCTAGAAGCTGGTGGAAGCTCGGCGCGGACTCGCCCCTCGAGCCTCTGCAGGTAGCACCGTGCTGCGGACTCTTAGATCTGGGGCCCAAATCAAATCAGTGACACCGATTCTGGACGGCTAGCCTTCAGAACTGTGAGAAAACAAATTTCTGTCGTTTAAGCCATGAAGTCTGTGGTCACGTGTTACAGCAGCAGAGAGAAACTAAGATCCAGTTTAGATGTGCCATCTGATGACACTTCTGATTCAGTTCCAACAGGCATCTTATGGTGGCATGAGAGAGACAGACAAGCATTTCATATTATTATATTCACTACGTAGAGCCAGGATCAAAGTTCTGAACACATGCACACACACACACACACACACACACACGGGTGCACACACACCCTTTCCTGGCTTTGAATCAGCAACTGCTCTCATCTAGCTCTGCAGCGTTAGGTCGTTTCTGAGAAAAATTCATAGTAAATAGAACAGGTCACTGTGAACTGAGATAAAGAATCGTGAACCAAGCTCCCCCAACTTAGTCAGGGGGGCTTCCAGAAGGCATCACGGACACACAGTGGAGACAGGAGTGGGAAGCAGAAGAGGGTAAGGAATCACTTTCGAGAGCAGGCAGCCTGGACAGAGGGGAGCACACCCCCCCAGAAAAAGGAAAAGGGAAGGCCCTCTTTTGCCGTTCTAAGAAGTTGCTCCCTCAAGGAGAATAAAAGGGTAAAGGAACGCCTGGCGCTTTTTCTTTCCACCTTGAAACCCTTTTGTCGGGATAAGCGTTAGCATCTTTGGTGTGGGGTTTATTTTCAAAAAGAGGACTATGGGGGCATCGAACTGCCGAGTGCGCTGGGTGACTGTGGCCAGGATGGTGTGGTGGCAGTGGGGGGGCGCTGCCTTCTGGGTGGGGGGCACTTTGGGCTCCTGCGGCATTTTGAGGGGGAGTAGGTGCCTTTGGCTTAAGGAATGGCTTTGGGTTTAGGACGCAAAAGTGTTTCTGTGGTCCTTCTAAGGGAGGCCAGAGCAGGGGCACAGGAGGTGAGCAATCCCCCAAGTGAGAGAGAACACTCTCCCCACAGCTGTGGCGCCATATTCCAAGAAGCTCTCAGAGACAAGGCTCCTGACTGCGGAAGAGATTCTACAGGCCACCTTCCAACACATCAGCCAGCAACGGGGGACCAAGCAGCCTGCTCCCTGGGCACTGGCCCCACAACGCCAAGGGCTCCCCGCGGTACCTACACTTCAACAGTAGTGTCTTAGGCCCTGGATTCAGTATCAGTCGGCATCACTTCCCGAACATTCATGGTATCCACAGCGCTAGAGGTTTGTGAGGGTTTGCAGAAGTCTGTGGCACAAGGCTCAGTTCTGGGAGGAACAGACGAATACAACTACACCCAAACCCAAATGAAAACGCGGGGGACAGGATCTCAGGCACTGACCCCAGGAGGAACTAGCAAAGGAGCCGGATGATCTATATTCACCAAGCCCCCAATTACACAGTATCTGTAGTCTTGGGCAAGTCACAGACCTGCTTTAACCCTTTCTGGCCATCTGTAAAATGGGTTTACTATAGTAACAAGTGGCTCAGATTATTAAAAGAACTAAATGAGATAATGGATATGAAAGCTATTTATTTATAAAGATTCTATGTTTAAGTAATCTCTACATCCAACATGGGGCTCACACTCACAACCCCAAGCTCGAGTCGAATGCTCCACTGACTGAGCCAGCTGGGTGCCCCTGAAAGCACTTTTAAAACAGTAATTGTGTGGGCGCCTAGGTGGCTCAGGTGGTTAAGCATCTGCCTTCGGCTCAGGTCATGGTCCCGGGGTCCTGGGATCAAGCCCCGCGTCAGGCTCCCTGCTCAGCGGGGAGTCTGCTTCTCCCTCTGCCCCCTCCCCCTGCTTGTGCTCTCTCTCCCTCAAATAAATAATAAAATCTTTCAAAAAAATAAAACAATAATTGTGGTCTCAACATATGCTATAATGTGCAGCATAAGGAAATATTAAAAAATTACACTGATGAGGGTAGAAAAATTAAAGACCGTTAGGGTAGTTCCATGAATATCATTTCCTTGTGACTCATCAGAATACTCTGGGACAATAATTAGAGACATCATTCAAGAGAGAAGAACATCCTGATATTGACTCTTGGCCACATGGGTTTTGGTCTGCTCCTTACCGTTGGCACTCTGCCTTCGCTCCCTTTGAAGAACTGATGCACCCCTACTCCAAACATGGGTGCTGCTGCCCATCACAGCACCTGGCTCCCCAGCCTCAGGGCATGTGATCTAGACCCTACTCTCTGGCCTCAGCGCAGCAGCCAGGGCAGAGGGCACGTGACCCAGTGTGAGCCAATCACAGGCTTTCCTTGGAGGATTCATCTATTTGAATTAGACAAGGTTTTCTCTTTCCTTTAGGTTGCTATGCTGGCATAATGCAAGCCTGGAGCTGCCCGTGGCCAACATTTCCCCTGTGTAGAAGCAGCCTGTCGTAGGACAGAATGAGGCCAACGCAGAGACTGGGGGGAGTGGAACAGGAGAGTCAGGTTAGGGAAAGAGAAAGGATCTTGACAGTAAGCAAGTCCTTAGTTCTAGTGCTTAAACCCCCAGGGTCCTTCAACTCTGAGTTTCTTTCAGGATATTCAATTTTGGGTTTAAACTGGTCACATCATCTGAAAGAGCTCTGATTTATAGAGTGGGCTTACTCTGCAATACTAAATAAACCCCGATGAAGGGCAAATAAGAATGTTGTTGGAAAAAGATTCTACAAAGGTCATTGTTTTTTCCTGAAAAAAAAAAAAAAAAGGGATCAGCTCAGCATTTAGAGATATTAATCCCCAATTTTCTAAACCTGGCTCAGCACTAACATCCTTCCGTATTAATCAAACAAAAAGGCCATGCGCATGCATAATGATGCACAGTAGCAGGGGCTCTCAGTGAAGGTTTGACTAGATTATTTTAATACCTGACAAGCATGATCAGCATAGGGAAGTGAATTCAAAATATACACAGACAATACCGATGAAATGTGCAGGAGAGTGACTGGGCCAACATGTCAGCTTCTAGAGGATTAAGCACCAGATATTGTATTTCTTCTTGTTTGCTTACTGAACAGGAAACACTGGTGTCTCAACAGTAGTATCAGGAACCCCAGAATGGTACTATCTCAGAGATCACTGCATTTTCAGCTTACACTCGCTCTCCATGGCCACCCCACTGTCCAGCTGCTAACTGCCATCACGGAAGGGCCCGTCTCTTGTGGAGTCTATCTAATCCACTGTCCTCCTACAGGAGACCAATGCTTTCGAGGTCCTGCCCGGTACCATCCTGCCTCCAATATGGCTGCTGAGAATTCCACTGACCACTTCCAGCTGAAGGGGCAAGAAGGCAGTTGTCTGAACCAGGTATCAGAATCAGAGGAATGATAAAAATGTGAGTCCTTTCCTGACCTCCAGCTCTCTCTTATCTTTCAACCGGTACGTTCTGCCATCTTCTGAACTTCTACACAAGCTTATGTCTGCTGCTAATGGTGACTGCCCAGTTCCAGGAATTTAGAAATTAAGAGACTGTTTATGGCAAATGAAACAGTGTAGTGCCAACATCTTATGATGACCCGTGGCCTTAAGAGAGGTGCCCGCAGTGTGTATCTGGGTTACTCTGAGAGGCATGAGTGGGGGAATATTAAAAGTTGAAGAGAACCATTATTAGGTAGCTAGTGTCACCAGAAATTCTATGTAGGTCTTAAGAGTATGTAGAGACTGATGTGCCCATTTTGCCACAGCAGAGCTGAGGCCCTCCGCCCCCATTACTAGGTGTAAACCATTGCTATTTAGCAATGTCTACACTAAGATTATGTTGTGTGGTGGCTACAAAATGAATGGGAGATATCCTCTTCAAGAAGCCAGCCTTGCACCTTGCTTCCCTGGTCAACGAATTCAGTCAATAGTTGGGTTTTCTGCCTTTGTTCTTGTTCCTTGACCTCCTTGAAGCACCTGGCATGGTGGCTTTAGTGCACTTTCTTGCGTGGCTTCCATGGTACAGCATATTCTTGCCTTCCTAGTCTTTAGCCATTCCTCCTGTCTCCTCCTCCCTTCCGTGTCTTTGGGTAGTTTCTATATGCTGATAACTCCCAAATCTGTCGTTCATTCGGATCCCAAACCTTAGATTCAGCTGACTCCTGGACACCTCCACTTGGATAAGAGGCAGTTGGGTTCCCACCCAACTGCTCAAGCCAGAAGCCACCAGATGCTCCTTGACTCCACCTTCTTTCTTTCATTCTGCAGCAATCCTGTAGATTTTTACCTTTTTTTCCCTAAAGGATTTTAAATTTATTTTTATTTATTATTATTCTTTTTTAGAGGGGGAGGAGGGACAGAGGGAGAGAGAGAGTCTTAAGTAGGCTCCACACTGGGCGTGGGGCCCGACACAGGGCTCAATCTCACAACCCTGATTATGACCTGAGCTGAAATCAAGAGTCAGACAGTTAACGGACAGAACCACCCAGGTGTCCTTAGATTTTACCTCCTAAATCTCTTCCAAATCCACCTCTTCTCCCTTAATCCTTACTGCCACCTCACTATCCAGGCTTTTATCGTATCTCACCAAAATCACTGTTAACAGCTTCCTCTCTGCTCTCCCTGCCTCCCATCCCATCTTCAAGCTACAACCAGAATGATCGTCCTAAAATATGGATATGTGCGTTACAAATCTGATCTCTTGCCTGAAACCCTCCTTTTGTTCCTCACTGACCTCAGGAAGAAGTCTGAACTCCTTCCGGTGTCTCTGTGATCTGCTTCCCTCTCCAGTTACCGGGCTTCTCACTCCCTGCCAAGCTTCCTCAGCCCCAGCCCCACTCAGCTATTTTCAGTTCCTCCATGCACCATGCTCTCTGTTCCCTGCCGGGTGTCCCACTTGCTTTGCTCTCTGCTAGCACACTCTTTCCTCTTCACTCCTTCCCTGTTTGAAGTTTATCCTAAGGAAATAATCTGAAATGCCAACAAATATTTATTACAGGATGCTCACGACAGCACAAATTACAATAAAAAAAATTGGAAACTTCCAAAATGCCCAACAAACACAGTTTTTAAACATTTGCACAAAGTTTTGTGTTAATGGGAAATTACTTGAGAGTGTATTAAGTGAGAAAACCAAGTCATATAACTTGCTTTCTATCATAACTTCATAGATACTAAAATAGGAGTAGTAGTTATTTCTGCACGGCAACATAACTGGTGATTTAGATGTTTTTCTTTAGATTTTTCTATGTTTTCCAAAATTCACCCATGAACATGCAACAATTACTTTCAAAATTTGGAAAACACACACACACATGCACATATATAGTTTTTATGGTTCTGGATCATTTTAAAAAAGAACATCTATGAGCAAGATTATATGAGTACAGATGTAAACAAAGTGAAGATTCTTCTTCTCCGGGAGGAGTGCTTTATAATATGAAAAGTTTCAGTCCTTAACTACTATGGTATCTAGAAGCTTTCAGTGAGTCTTGTAATAATCTGTTGCAAAGGGTGAAGCAAAAAGACAGCTGATGAGTATGGGGGAAGCTTCTGCTGATGCTCCCCTGACAAATGCTAGGGCTAATACTAACTCCTCATTTTTGGATGTGTGTTTCCATTATTGCAAAAATCCGCCCCCTTTCTACCCCCCCCCCCCCCGCGGATACGGGCATATGTTTTGGTGTTGTTGAACCAGCTGGATGGCCACAAGAAGAAATGAATTGAGTGAACGAAACATGGTTAACTCTCAAAATCCCCAGCTGCTAGGCTTTGGTCAGCAGGAAACGACAGGTGTCATCCTAGTTCATCTGTGTGCCCAGCGACAAAGAGAGAAGGGAACGTCAACACACAGAAGTTTGCTTCTCCAGAAAAATGAAAATCATTCAGCTAAGTCCATACAGCTGTATCCAGGGGCCATTTGTGATATGTTGGTCTTTGCTGAGTAACAGGAGACACCGAGTATGGGCCTGAGAGTATTACATAGAAGCGGAGTTTCCCACTTAATGAAGCACGTATGCTATTTCCATTGAAGGCCCTTTTCTGTCTTCATGAAATTTGGAGTCTAATCTACAAGCAGTGTGAAAAAGGGAATGGTATGCTTTTGGGAAAATGAGACAAAACTTCTAACTTACACAAAGATGTCAATTTAAAGCATAAAATTGAAAACACAGCATCTTTTGCTCACTTAAGTTTAACTGCTTATTAAATTTTCACTTTACGCTCTGTGGAAAACAGTATGGAGGTTCCTCACAAAGTTAAAAATAAAACTACCCTATGATCCAGCAATTGCACTACTGGGTATTTACCCAAAGAATACAAGAACACTAATTCAAAGGGATACATGCACCCTGATGTGTATAGCAGCAGCATCTACAATAGCCAAGACAGGGAAGCAACGCAAGTGTCTGTTGACAGATGAATGGATAAAGAAGAAGTGCTATATGTATACAATGGAATATGATTCAGCCATAAAAAAGAATGAAATCTTGCCATTTGCAACGACATGGATGGAGCCCGAGAGCATAATGCTAAGTGAAATAAGTCAGAGAAAGACAAATACCATATGTGGAATTTAAGAAACAAAACAAATGAGCAGAAGGAAAAAAAAAGAGAGGGCAAACCAAGAAACAGACTTGCAACTATAGAGAACAAACTGATGGTTACTGGAGGGGAGGTGGGTGGGGGGATGAAGGAAATAGGTGATGGGGATTAAGGAGTGCACTGGTTGTGATGAGCAACGAGTGGTTAAAATAAAAACTTTTAAAAATTTAAAAAAAGCAAAAAAAAATTCACTTTATGACCTGCCACACAGCATTTGTTGCAAAGCATATAGTAAATAACTAAGTAATCAAGTAAATAATTAAAAAAACATACTTTCCCAACAAAGATTTCAATCTGTTCGAAGGGAGAGAAACAATACATTGCACTTATATAGTATTTATATAAAACCCTCTAACATTTAGATAATATCTTTGGGGATCTCAGAGTGTCTTCCCTCCAGAAATAAGACGGTAGCAACTGAAGGGAGAAGGGCAAATTTCTTTCTTTCTCACACTTAGCTCTCTTTCTGCAGAGTCTGTCCTCAGAGCTGAGAGGCAGAGCCCAGTGAGAGACCGGGGAGCAGAGCAGATTACAGGTCTCTCAGGCTATAGACTCAGATTCTGCTATTTTCTGGGTCTGGAGCAAATGAAACCAGCATGAAATCACAAGTCATAACTTGATGAGGGAAAACAAAAGAAGATCCTAATGTGTCAGGTCATTTAAAACTCCAAACTGACTTTTATTATTACAGCTGGATAAAGTGAGTAGCTTCTTATTGGTTTAGATATTAAAATGAACCATAAATATGGATGTTTGGGTTAAGTGAGTGATGAATCTTTTGTCTGGCTTAATTTCCCAGATTTTTAAATGGATAATTCTAAAAGAAATGCCAATTTATTAGTTTCTCAGAATTAGATTTGAGTTGGAAAAAGAAATGATAGTATGAATAAAGAAAATATTACTATGTCACATATATTTCATTTTAAAGTTTGAATTAGTTCTTGGAATCTGATCTGGATCTGATCTGTAGAATTTTCCATTTGACACCCTTAAATGTTGGCAATATTCCAGCAATTGTTACTGATTCGTTTTAAGCTTCATTACTCAGGATTTAATTTTGGTGGTTTGAAAAAAAAAGTCCCATGAATTGCATCCTTTCACAGTTAGAAATCGAAGGTTCACACTTCTTGTCAGCAGGAAGTGGAGATCGGGAAGAATTCTATTTTTGGAGTTGAAAGGCCACCTTTGACCCAGAAATGTGCCGTTCGGATGAAAGCTGTTTTCTCTGTTCTGTCTTACTTGATTTACCCAAGGAATGGAGAAACATTCAAGAATACAATTTCAGCAGACTTGTTTCCTCCTAGGGCCCTGGGAAACCCTTGTATCAACCACATCTGAAGAATTTCGGATTTTCAGGTGTTTATTTTGGTCTTGTGTGACCCATGTAACAGTTATTTAGATTATTCAAAACCTTCCAAATTGAAATCTTGACTGTCTTGCAAGATATAAAAGTCAGAATTTATTCTTCTGAATCAGGGGATGGGAAACTAAGGCCCACGGGCCAAATCTGGCTTACTGCTTGATTTTAAATAAAGTTTTATTGGAATACGGACATATCTGGTGCTTGCTTCGGCAGCACATATACTAAAATTGGAATACGGACATATCTGTTCATTTACATACTGTCTATGGATGCTTTTGTGCCACGATGGAAGAGCTGAGTACCTGTAATAAACATCGCACGGTCTGCAAAGCCTAAAATATTTACTATCTGGTTCTTTATTTTTTTTTAAGATTTTATTTATTTATTTGAGAGAGAGATAGCAAGAGAGAGCACGAATGGGGGGCAGGGAGAGGGAGAAGCAGACTCCGTGCTGAGCAGGGAGGCCGATGCAGGACTCGATCCCAGGACGCTGGGATCATGACCTGAGCTGAAGGCAGACGCTTAACTCACTGAGCCACCCAGGATCCCACTATCTGGCTCTTTACCGAAAAAGTTTGTCTACTCCAGGTCCTGATGATAAATTGAGGAATTAAAAAGAAAGTCTATAGAAATAGTGATGCTAAAGAGCAGGAGCTTTTTTTTTTTTTTTTTTTTTAATTTTATTTATTTATTTGACAGAGAGAGAGAGAGAGAGAGAGTGAGCACAAGCAGGGGGAGTGGCAGGCAGAGGGAGAGGGAGAAGCAGGCTCCCCACAGAGAAGGGGGAGCCCCATGTGGGGCTCGATCCCAGGACTCTGGGATCATGACCTGAGCAGAAGGCAGTCGTTTAACCAACTGAGCCACCCAGGCGCCCAAGAGCAGGAGCTTTAAGTGCCAGTACCACAAATGTTTAGTTTTAGGGCCTAACTGCTTTGCATAATTGGCATGAGACGTATCCGTGACAAGCAACATACTAAGACTCCAGTTATGAAACGAATGGCTTGAACTGAGAGTTGGCCACTAAGTAGCACAGATGTTGACAGAGAAAGAAACGAATCCATAGGGAAAGGTATGTAATCCTAGTACACTACTTGGCTCTGATGGAAACAATGTTTATAAAATTACAGAAATGTAAAGGCTAGTTATGGGTTTCAGCTTTAGAGTCAATCATCAAAGTATAAAACAATGTAAATAGTAACAATATAAAAGTAAAACTATAGGTGTCAAAAGTTCAAGCAGGGGCACCTGCATCTTCATTTGACATCATGGTTAGTTAAGAGAGGTCATGTCTGAAGTTGAAGTTCAGCCTTTAATATCTTTGAAACTGGAATGCTCCTTACTCTTGATGCTTTATTATTATTTTTTTAGTATTTTATTTATTTATTTGACAGAGAGGAACAGTGAGAGACAGAGCACAAGCAGGGGGAGCTGGAGAGGGAGAAGCAGGCTCCCCACTGAGCAGGGAGCCCAACGCGGGGCTTGATCCCAGGACGCCGGGATCATGACCTGAGCCGAAGGCAGACGCTTAACCAACTGAGCCACTCAGGCACCCAACTCTTGATACTTTAAAAGTCTAATTGTCAGTGTTATTTTTCCTTAGGGGAATATAAAATAATGGTGCATCTTATAACAGATGGCATCTTAAATTTGATAATGCAGTGTTTTGAATTATAAAAGTAACGAACAGTAAACTAAAGATTATGAAAAAACTAACAATAATCAGAAGGAAGTGGCTAAAGGAAGCTAAATAAACTATCATCTTTTACAGTCAAAGGCCAATCTTATGTCTAAATATGATAAATTAAAAAAAAATGGCACCATAGCATGTTGTTCATTTTATTTATTTTTTTAAGGATTTTATTTTTAAGTAATCTCTACACCTAACATGGGGCTTGAAGTCACAGCCCCTAGATCAAAAGTCACATGCTCCTCTGAGCCAGTCAGGTGTCCCCTTTTCATTTCTAAATGTTTTTTTAAAAAGCCACACCGTATTAGTTTCTTGTGGCTGTTGTAAGAAATTAATGGCGTAAATGTACTCTCTCACACAGTTCTGGAGGCCCAAAGTCTGAAAGCAAGGTGTCGCCAAGGCCACGTTCCTCCCAAGGCTTTAGAGTTCCCTGACTCTGCCGGCTTCTGGGGGCTGTATCACTCCAACTTCTGCCTCTGTCCTCACATCACCTTCTCTGGGTGTGTCAAACCTCCCTTTGCCTTTCTCTGATAAGCACATTTGTGGTGGCACTGAGGACCCACTTGGATAATCCAGAGTAATCTCCCCATTTCAAGATCCTTAATTTAATTATTTTTGCAAAGACCTTTCTTCCAAATAAGTAACTTTCACTGGTTCCAGGGATTAGGGCATGGACATACCTTTGGGAGTCATTACTAGCCTACCCATGCATGAGTTTGGTTTTTAAAAAATATAAATCTTAAGTCATTCTACAATTTGAAGTCCTTTGGTGGCCACCCATAACTTGTGGGATCAAGTTCAAATGATGTATTGGTTAAAAATTAGTCTCTAAACCCGAAGCACAAGACACAAAAGAAAAACAGATCAACTGGACTTTAACATTAAAATCTTTTGAGCTTTATGGGACGCCTGGGTGGCTCAGTCGTTAAGCGTCTGCCTTCGGCTCAGGTCATGATCCTGGGGTCCTGGGATCGAGCCCCGCATCGGGCTCCCTGCTCCGCGGGAAGCCTGCTTCTCCCTCTCCCACTCCCCCTGCTTGTGTTCCCTCTCTCGCTGTTTTCTCTCTCTCTGTCAAATAAATAAAATCTTAAAAAAAAAAAATCTTTTAAGCTTTAAAGGACACCATGGAGAAACTGAAGAGACAACTCACAGAACGGGAGTGAATACTTGCAAGACATATATCTAAGGAACTTGTATCTAGAATATACAAAGAACTCTTAGGGCGCCTGGGTGGCTCAGTTGGTTGGGCGACTGCCTTCGGCTCAGGTCATGATCCTGGAGTCCCGGGATCGAGTCCCGCATCGGGCTCCTTGCTCTGTGAGGAGTCTGCTTCTCCCTCTGACCCTCCCCCCCTCACGCTCTCTCTCTCTCAAATAAATAAATAAAATCTTTAAAAAAAAAAAAAAAAGAACTCTTAGAGCTCAATAATAAAAAGACATAACAATGAAAAAACGGGCAAAGGATCTAAATAGATGTTTCTTTGAAGACAATATAAAAATGACTGGGGTGCCTGGGTGGTGCAGTTGGTTAAGTGACGAACTCTTGGTTTCGGCTCATGTCATGATCTCAGGGTCAGAGATTGAGTCCTGTGTCAGGCTCCAAGCTCAGTGTGGAGTCTGCTTGGGACTCTCTCCCTCTCCCTCTGTACCCACCCCCACAAAATAAATAAATCTTAAAAAAAATGGCCAATAAACCCATGAAAAGATGCTTTACATCATGAGTCATCAGGAAAATGCAAATCAAAACCACAATGAGATACCACTTCATGCTGACCAGGATGGTGATGATAAGAAAGTTAATAACAAGTATTGGTAAGGAATAGAGACACTGGAGCCCTCATACACTGTGGGTGGAAATATAAAAATGGTGCATCTGCTTTGAAAAATAATGTGGCGGTTCCTCAAAAAGTTAAACATGGAGTTACCATATGACTTAGTAATTTCACTCTTATCTTAGGTATATACCTATGAAAAATGAAAATAAGTCCACATAAAACTTCTACAGGAATATTCATAGAGGCATTATTTATAATAGTCCCAAAGTGGAAACAACTCAGATGTTCATCAACTGACACAAGGATAAACAAAATGTAGTATAGTCACATAATGGAATATTATGGTGACAATAAAAAGGAGGTACTGATATGACATATTGCCATGACATAAATGAACCCTGAAAACATGATGCTACATGAAAGAAGCCAGTCACTAAGACCACCTATCATGTGACTCCATTATATGACATGTCTAGAATAGGCAAATCTACAGTGACAGAAAGCAGATTGGTGGTGGCCTGAGGTTGGGCAGGGGGAATGGGGGGGTGACTGTCAAAGGGCATGGAGTTTCTATTTGGGGTGAGGGAAACATTCGAAGTTGATTGTGGTGATGGTTGCACAATTGTCAATGTACTAAAACCCACTCCATTGTATGCTCTGTACATACAGAGAGACAGTATATGGAATCAGAGAGTACGGAATCAGAGAGTCTACGCCCCCGTCCCAGCTCCAAGAGAACATGCGGATGGACGAGACGGGGCACGCACAGGCCTCGCACAGTCCCTGGCACATGGCGGGGACCCTCCGTGCGCAGTGCTCTCTGCTGGGCGGTGGAAGCTTTATGGGACTTGGCCCCTGGCCCATCTCTGGCCCCTTCCCGTCACTTCAGCCCTCCTCTAGGGCAGTCCCCCCACCCTGCACGCAGCTAGACTCAGGGCCCCTGAGACAGTGTCAGCACATCCTGCTTTTACT
The DNA here is from genome assembly GCF_964656455.1 of Halichoerus grypus. NCBI lineage: Eukaryota > Metazoa > Chordata > Mammalia > Carnivora > Phocidae > Halichoerus > Halichoerus grypus. Next base: position 169,720,100 of record NC_135713.1, read on the forward strand.
AGAATGCTCTTTCTCCCCTGTGTCAGCTGGCGAGTTCCTCCTTTCTTCGCCCTCTGTGTTTCCTCAGCGTTCCCTCTTCGGGGAAGCTGTCCCTAAAGGCTCTGAAGCCTGCCTGCTCTTCTCGCCGGTTAGCCGTGCTGCTCGGAGCTCCGCCAGCCGTGGGCACACACACGTCCGACAGCACTTCACCGTTCTCCATGGCATCTGTCCACCTGCCTCGAGTCTCGCGCGTCTCTGCGCTCGGGCCCGGCCCGGCGACAGAGACGAAGAGACAGCGGGTGCTGAAGAGCCACGGGCGGCCTGGCAAAACCTCTCCAGGGCAAAGAAAAGATTTACCCCCCTGCTCTCCTGACGGCACAGCTCCTCTGTGTCCCTAGGGCCGGGACGCCTGGTACGACCGCTCTGGTGCTTCAGCTCCCGTGCGCCCCGCACCAGCTCCCCACAGAGTGACAGGGAAGCCAGGTGCACTGCTGCTCCTGCGACACCGCGCAAGCCCCTTCCAGCTGTGCCCCAGTCAGCTTATTAACACTTCACTGATGCGTGTGTTCAGACACGTGTACTTAATGCGAAGGGACAGCTAAAGCCCAGAAACAGCAGGCTGTTGACACTTTGCGGCATATGGAAAATACATTTGCAAACCCTGTAGGAGGTAATGCTCAAAAAGAACCAACCGTTTGGGGACAAGAAGGAACGACTGCTTTCTAAATATTCCGCACATCAGAAGCACAGGCAGTAGGACACCCGGGCAGGTCTGTGTGAAACACCCCGTAACACTCAGAAGCCACGAGGGCCCCGACCCAGGCTGGGACGGCGTGCACCACGCACAGGAAATGGGGGGCGGTGATCTTCACCTTCACTCAGGCGGTTATAATCCAGGAGATACTTATTTGTCTGGTGAGAGTGACTTTCAGTATGAGGGCTGCCATGGGGCACGGCTCCAGGGGTGCCCTTCATATCATGGTCCAGGTGACAGGCACCCCCTTAGGTGGCACATGGCAGAGTCTGTGTGGCTGTCAGAGGCGGCCTTGCAGAATCGTAATGAGATAATCCTATGTGTATTCAAGCAAAAGGGGCTTGCTTCTTTTTATATGGCACTGGCCTTTTTTTTTTTTTAAACAACACTGTTCAAACTGTACATATGACTTAATGAAACCCTGATTTACTTTAATTTTTTTAAAGATTTTATTTATTTATTTGAGAGAGGGAGAGTGCGTGCGCATGCATGAGCAGGGGGAGGGGCAGAGGGAGAGGGAGAAGCAGACTCTCTGCTGAGCAGGGAGCCCGATGCGGGGCTCAATCCCAGGACCCTGGGATCATGACCTGAGCCGAAGGCAGATGCTTAACTGACCGAGCCTCCCAGGCGCCCCAATAATGATATATTGTAAAGGAACCTCCAAACACGAGGAGGGCTTAGTTGGCAACAACTTTTGTTATTAGCCACATCTTAGGGCAGGACTTTCAGCAAATATGAGCAACCTTCTCCTGTCCCAGTGTATTTTGTTGGTTAGGGTTAGAAAAACAATGTAAGGCCATTAAGTGCTCAGACACCCCAGGAAAATATACTAGACGTCACTTCTGAAAGTCCGTACATTCACATACGGACAGATGAGACTCATCGACACATCCTTCCAAGGCGTCATACCAGTCAGGCACCTGCTTTTCCTCATCTCTATTACAACAGAGAAGGGTCGATACTGGCACGTGCACGTCAGCCCCCTCTCACCTTCTATGCTATTCTGAGTATTTTTAGTTTGCTGTGATTTTTCTGTCTCAAAAGTTCCTCTCTTCCTTGTAACAGAGCTGCTCCTGGGCCCACCTGCCTTAGGGTACTGACCTGGGGTCAGAGCTTACTGTAGGAGGAAGACTGTCCACCTCGTGAGGTCCCATCAAGCATCACCTCCGTTCTGACCTCTCCTACCCCCCCCCACCCCGCTAAAGGCTCCAGCCTGGAGTCTGACCTGTCCATGCCAAGTGGATAAGAACGTGGGCCGAGGAGCTGGAGAGAGCAGAGTTGCAATCCTGACTCTGTGGCTTACTAGACACAGGCGCCTCTGGCGAGTGACACACCCTCTGCAGCTCTCGGTGCCATTGGTGGAAAAGTGGGAGCAATACCCAGCTCCTGGGGTTCTTCGAGGGCTAAAGGAGAAAACGGCATGAAGCCGTGGCTCAGTGGGAGTGCCCAGCCATCAACAAATGGTAGCACATCGTCTTCCTCTACTGTGCTTCCTTCTGCATTTATTCTGTCCCCGTCATTAGACTGGGAACACTTTGAGAGATCAAATATTTGCTGAACTAATGGGGAAATGGATGTGAGAGGAATGGAATACCCTTCCACTTCCTGCCAACAAGATGCTCCTGAGGAATTACGGCACTTCTGTCCCGATCTGGCCCCTAGTTAGTCGTCCACACTGAGGCTGTGTTACATCCGCCAGATGGTAGATTTTCATTAGCAAAGACAGCAAGGTAGGAAAGGTTAATTATGATATGTTCTTATTGTGATACATTACCTCTCGGCTCAAATTTTATATGCAGTTGACCAAATAAATGACAGCCCCCCCCCCAATTTCTGAAGGTACCCATGTGCTTTTCTTGTTGTTCTGTTGTCTCTGTGCTACACCGAAGAACAGAAGTAGGGTCACATGCTTCCCCCCCCTTTGCTTCTGCTTGTAGGCTATTAGAATTTAAGGTCTGTTTCTCTTTCCTTGGCTTTTTTCTAGAGGACTTGGGATACTTGGGGGTAGGCTTCTGAAGCCCTGGACAAGATTCCTGTGATCATTAATTTCATTAAGTTGGATCAGGGCGAGCTTAGAATGAAGACTCTTGGGATTCTCTCACACTCTTGGCATAACAGGCACCGAGGCCCTCACAGACCACGTGGCGCCAGATTTGGTCACGGATCCCCTCCCCCTGCTCCCCCTGCTCTGCCCGCCCGGCAGCAAGCATGCGGGCTGCCTGTGTGGGAGAAATGGCTCTCCCGTTCTGGATTTAGGCACGTTGAGGGCTGAGCAGTACCTCAACCACTCTCCAGTTTTCCTTTGGAATTCGGTAATGAACTCATTAAATCACCAACTTGTTGTGACAGGAAGTCATTCAGATGCTGATGCTATTGCCATGGAAACCATCCCTCCGCTTGGAACTCTGTCTGTCTCTGCTGAGGAGCACTCTGGCTCCATAATTACTGTCATCCCCAAATAACACAGAGCCATCACGGCTCTGAGCAAGTCCAGAAGCAGGGGCATACAGAGACTCTATTCTGCTTTCAGATGAATCCTTGCTGGTTTTAGTATTTTTAGCACACATTTCTGCTCTGTACCAGTTGTCTTTTTAATTCCTACATGCTGGCTCCTTTCCAGCACCTTTCCTAGAGAAGCAGACAAAGGATTTTCCTGGGGCGGGGGGGCAGGGATAGCTGTCAGGAATACTGTTTAAAGAGAGCCTACTGCTTTCCGCAAATCTTTGTGCTTCCAAATATGGAAAAATGAGTTCTCCTGCCTTTTATGAGGAACCCCAAGAAAGGAAACCCAAAGGTTTATGTTTATGGATAGATCAGTGATGCCCAAAGGCAAGTTCAGAGATGCAACGCAAAGTACAAAGTGATGCTGCCTTTACTTTGTTTGCACTGGGGAGACTACTGTTGAGCTTCATTGCTCAAGGCTGAGCAAATCCCAGAAAAGGAGAACCCCTCTTATCCCAAGTAGCAATCAAATCTTTCTTGTCTGTTATGGCACCTGGTATACAGCAAATCTTTAACCACAACCATCACTTGCTTAGCATCTGAGACACTGGGCTGGGCATTTTATATTCTGTTTCATGATGTAAATTAATCTGCATGAAAATCCCATGAGGCAGGTATTTTTTTTTTTTTTTAAGATTCTACTTATTTATTTGACAGAGAGACACAGTCAGAGAGGGAACACAAGCAGGGGGAGTGGGAGAGGGAGAAGCAGGCTTCCCGCAGAGCAGGGAGCCTGATGCGGGGCTCAATCCCAGGACCCTGGGATCATGACCTGAGCCGAACGCAGACGCTTAACGACTGAGCCACCCAGGCGCCCCGAGGCAGGTATTTTTATTCCAATGTTACAGCTAAGGAATGTGCCGCTCAAAGCAATTTCGGCGCATTAAATAAATGCCACGTGTTTCCATTCCGCACAGGTGTGACCACATCACGCCTCCTGTGCTCTCGCGTCCACAGGCATACAGGTGCCTTCCACTGCCTTAGAATCACAGACGCTCGGATTAGGACAAATCTTTCGTGATCCCCTTTCCAATGAGCTAACACCTTCTAGGACATCCCAAGTCGTTGTCTGGTTTATGCTTGTGTATTTCCAGTGATGGAGAATTTACCAAGAACGGCTGTGTTCGGATAGCCTGGTTCGAAAGCCCCTCATGGTCTGCTCCTAACACGAGGAAGGAGCAATCACTGGTGCTTCTCCCGAGCCCCAAACTGAGGAAATCTGGCTCTGGCCAGAAGTCTGTCCTCTAGCATATCGGGGTGTGGACGGGAGAAGAGGGAAATGAGGAAGGGGGTGGAGCTAAGGCCAGAGCGGGGGTGGGAGGGTTGGGGGGTGGAGGAGGGTTAGGGACTGTTTGAGCCGAACCAGGAACTCTGGGCAGATCCCGGACTCTGAGGTCTTCGTTCACCCCCTGGGAAAGAGACCTGCTCTCCAACGCCGGAAGGAAGCTGCTGTTTTGGATGAGACTCCGTGAGGGGATGTCTGGCTCTTCTTTCGGTGTCACTTTTTACTTCTATATATACACATACACTCTGCCCAGAATGCATAACTTTGTCACAAATATGAACACCAGCATTTAAAGACAGGCAGTGAGCAGCGATCCCTGGGCCACCTTCTGAAAACGTGAGCAAGGTCATAGGAGGAGCTTGACACTGACCTTCCAACCTCATGAAGCCTTATGGTGAGTGGTGTTAAGGGTACTGCTTTCTGCTCATGGGAGCTTTCTGTTCTTATAAACGTCCATTTGCCTCCACCTTAGACTATGAACTCTTTGGTGGCAAGGTCTGTGATGTATGCAGATGTTTATGATCTGTGACTTGGGGCAGGTCTCTTTCATCTCCCTCACCTGTCAGGTGAAGGATACTGTTAATTCCGTTACCTACCTTACAGGAGTACTGTAAGGTTAAAATGTAAAGTGCAAAAAATCTACAAAAATGTTTCTAACTTAGTATTCTAGGATAGTGAATATTTTATAGACAATTTAATTTAGAGCCCAATATTTATAACGTTAGGTCAAATCTCCTTGTAATTACCAATGAAACAAAATGATTTTCAAAGCTTCCAGCAATGATTTAAGCAATATTTGATACCAAAAATTTTCAGTAGCAGTGACTTTTTCTTTTTTTCCTTTTCTTTCTTTTTTTTTTTTTTGGTGTTCACTGTCTCATGATCTAACCTGTTGCAAAGATTAAAGCAAAATTTTCCACACTTAATCACAAAGGATTAGTAAGGCCTCTGTAATACTGCATCATTAAAAACAAGCAGGTCACAGAGCCCAACATTTTCAATCTTTATGGATTTGTTTTCTAAGTAATTTTAAAAGGTACTTATAAATATACCCTACCTTACTTCTAAAAAGCATCTGGGGGATAGCCTATAATAAAAGGAACAGAAATAACAAAAGTGAAGTAATTTAAAAATAATCTTTTCATCCAATTCACAGCCATTTCTTCTTAATAATATCTGTGAAACAGAATGAGTGCAGAGTTACAAATGAGATCTCGTATAATTTCTGACACTGAAAATATTTTATGCACTGTAACTAAGCACGGAGCAGCTGATGTCTGGTGATAAATGACTTCTGGGTGGTGGGGGTCTATGCAATGGTCTAAACTATAGGACTTGAAGAAAGAGAATGAGCACTAATGAAATTATGAAGTGGATTAAATCAGTGTGCAGCACATGCCCAGAGCCCATGGTTTATTTCCGTTTGGATGTACCATCTAGTCTTAGGCAGAATATGTTAAGAGAACCACACAAAGGGGAAATGAGTCACTCACTAAAACCCAGAAAAGCTTAGGCTAACCGGCTAGACAGAGACTCAACCATGTCTTTTTCTGCCTCTGTTCTCCTTCTCTATCCTGAGAGCATCACCTCGTCTGAATCATGGGAGAGAACTGTTTTTGGCAAATATACATTGGACATATGCAGACTTCCTCCTGCTCCTTCTTCATGACACACCCACCCCATATCCAGGAGGCTTTGGAATGCATGTGGTTTTTAAAAAATTCAGCAGTCTTACCTCCATAATTATGTTTGACCTAGACCAACATTAAAATATTTTGTTCTCCCTGAGAGGGCAGCAGTCAGCATGAGGTACCATCTTTCCTTGGATAATAGCCCATTATCCTTTCCCTCTCACCCGTAGTCCTACTGGGATGAAAGCCCTGGCAGAGGAACCTGGTCTTGCTCATATACTGCTACAGTGCCCCGCATGTTGTTGGTACTCAGTAAGCATTTGTTGAGGGAGCTGAGTATGTTCAGTCTCTCTTCCAATGGCTACCTGCTTTTTCCTCAGCTTATAAGCATGTTCAGGTCTCTTCCATTAAATAAAAGGACAAAAAGCCTACCCATTCATTTTTTTCCCCCACCAGCCATGAAGTGCCCCCAAATTAAGATTAACTATAATGCCTCCTAGCTACTAATTTCTCTCTCATCACACCTTATAGTTAAGCTTTTTTTTTTTTAAAGACTTTATTTGACAGAGAGAGAGAGAGAGAGAGAAAGCACAAGCAGGGGGAGCAGCAGAGGGAGAGGTAGAAGCAGGCTCCCAACTGAGAAAAGAGCCTGACGTGGGGCTCGATCCCAGGACCCCGGGATCATGACCTGAGCCGAAGGCAGACACTCAATGACTGAGCCACCCAGGTGCCCCTACAGTTAGGCTTCTTAAAAGAGTAGTTTACATACGTTGTCTTTACTTCTGTACTACCTGTTCTTTAACCTTTGCAATCCATCCATCTACGTCTGTCCATCCATCCATCCATCTCCTCCTGGCCATCCTCCCATTCATCTGCTCTTCTGTCCACCTATCCTTTCCCTCCCATCTATTCGTCTGTTCTTCCATCCCCTGCTTCCTCCTCCTGCCTTTGCTTCTGTAAATATGTATCAGCGGCTCCTATGTACGGGTACTGTGCTGGACACTGGGAATATGGTCGTAAAGCAGACACGATCTCTCTAGTGGAAGGTGCTCTTGATCTGGTGGGAGATCCATGTGTACACTTAAGCTTCTGAAACTGAGTTGCCATTCCCTTGGACACTCAGCAGTGTGCTATAGTAAGAGAAGCCATAGAACAAACCTGGAGAATCTTCCAGGAAGATTTATTCCAAATAAGTAACTGGAAAAATTTAACATCCAAATTAATGCCAACATCTAGAATGACAGAATGAAAAGTAGTGTTAATTGTTAAAATAAAACAGGACTTTAAAAGAAACATGCCAGTGGCGCCTGGGTGGCGCAGTCGGTTAAGCCTCTGACTTTTGGTTTTGGCTCAGGTCATCTCAGGGTTGTGAGATCGAGCCCCACGTCTGGCTCCGCACTCAGCACAGAGTCTGTTTAACACCCTCTCTCCCAAGAAAAAAATAAAACAAGACGAAACCAGACAGAGAGACAAACCTAAGGGACTCTTAATCACAGGAAACAAACTGAGGGTTGCTGGAGGGGAGGGGGGTGGGGGGATGGAGTAACTGGGTGCTGGACATTAAGGAGGGCATGTGATGTAACGAGCACTGGGTGTTATTAAGACTGATGAATCACTAACCTCTACCTCTGAAACCAATAATACATTATATGTTAATTACAAAATTTAAAAAAAAAAGAGAAAGCCATTGTAAGCTCACCTCCTGGCTGTTTATGAGGAAGAATTGTTGTAACATAAAAGCACTTACACATAAGTAGTTTTGATATGAAATATGATTTTGTTAGACTGATATTGAATTACAGCAGAATCCTATTTTTAAGAGAATTATACAAAAATGTTAATTTAATGAAATAAAAATGACCATTAACTAAAATGAAATACATGGGGGAAAAAAGAGAAGGGGGAATAACCTAGAAATAGCAACTAATCACAATGTGTACACTTTTTTGGATTCTGCCTCAAACAAAATGTAAAAGAAAGTCATTCACAGCACTTGTGTTAGATTGGTTGCAATAATAAACTCAATGAATGGCTTTCCTGACTTCAAAAACATTTAAAAATAAAAATGCCATATGATCCAGCAATCCTACTTCTGGGTATATGACCAAAAGAATTGAATATATATGTAGTGGAATATTACTCAGCCTTTTAAAAAAGAAAATCCTGCCATATGAGAAAACATGGATGAACTAGGAAGACATTGTGCTAAGTGAAATAAACCAGAAAGACAAATGCTTCATGATTCCACTTCTATGAGATATCTATAATGTCAAAGTCATAGAAGCAGAGAGTAGAATGTGGGTAGCCAGGGGCTGTGGGAGAAGATAAAGGGGAGTTGCTGTTCAATGGGTATAAAGTTTCAGTCACACAAGATGAGTAAGTTCCAGAGATCTGCTCTACAACATTGTGCCTACAGTTAACAATACTATATTGTACACCTAAAAATTTATGAAGAAGGTAGATCTCATATTAAGTATTCTTACCACAATAAAAAAAAAACAAAACAAAAAATGCTGTAAGGAATTATTGTAAGGAATTGTTAAATATGGAAAGAATAAATCATGGGAAAAAAAAAGACCCTCTCTCCCTCTCCCCCACTGCTCTTCTTCTCTCTCTCTCTAATAAATAAATAAAATCTTTAAAAGAAACATGCCATAGGCCATTTCAGGATATGATCCTAGTGAATGTTGAGTTTGCTCTTTGGTTGCTAGGGCAATTCCTTAGAAAAGTCTGAGAAGCATTGATAAGTAGATAACTACCACACCAGGTGACACATTAGTCTAGAGGTAAGAAGTATAGGTGCTGAGTGATCTCTGAGAATGAACAGGACAATTCTGGGGAGGGGTGGACAGGATTGCCTTCACAGAGGAGTTGATATCTGAAATTGCTCTTGGAAGATGAGTGGCTTACCAGGTGGAGAGCTGGGAGGACTATTGCTGTGGGTAGAGGAAGCAGGATGTACAACATCAAGGAGTTGTGAATGGATCTGATGTGTAAGAACAAGGAGTCTAACGGCAGCTGAGAAAGGACGTAGGTTTTATCTGTACAGTGCAGAACCCTGGTATTGTGCTAGAAAATTCCAATGCTGGAGACCATTCTCTACCCTTGAAACTCTTTTTTTCTCTTGGCACCACTGTATTCTGGTTCTCTTACTTCCTTGACAATTTCTTCTTAGTCCCCTGTGCTTATTTCCCCTCTTCAACACCCCCCTCTCACCCCTTGAATTTTAGTGTTCCCCAGAGTTCCTGTTGGGCCATGTTTTTCTTCTGGTTCTCTGCACATGGGCTGTTTCGTTCACTTCCACTGCTTCAATTTCCTTTAAGGAGCTGGCTCCCAAATCTTCTTCCCCGGTGCAGACATTGCATGGATAGCTCAACCTGAACTGCCTTTCAAAAGGAGTAAGTCCTAAGCTGTCTACATCATCTTCAGTGCTCCTCCCCTCCTTTCTAAGGCCAGTCTCTACAGTCTAGACTAACAGAGCGATGATCTACCCAATCACTCAAATAAAAACTTGGGAGTCACCGGTTGCTTTGCTCATCACCCAGAGCCCACCAGCTGTGCTGACTGGCTTCTGCTAAATATATCCTTCCTTTTCGATCTCCACCAGGGATTCTCAACTGAGCCAGGAGTTCTCCCATTCCCTTCACCCCAGCTGAGAATCACGGTGCATAACGAGAGAGATTACTGATGGGCACAGGCTGTGCAGCTGGACCATGTGGAGGCGGACAAGGGTTAGAATCATTGCCCTGACCATATCCCTCTTGGCCACAACTGCAGCAGCTAGTTAACTGGTCCCCCTGATACCAGCTCCTTCCCCCTGAAGCTGCCTTCACCATTCCAGTTATCTTTTTGACACAGAAGCCTCATTTAAGGCAAGGAGTTCTTGAAACTGACGAAACAAAACTAACACAGAATAAGAAGGAAATATAAGTCAATATTTATCTGGTCTTTGGATGGGTAAGACTTTTTAAAGTATTCATGCAAAGGCTAAGGGAAAAGGCAGATGTGATTACCTACAAATGCAAAACTTCTCTAGAAAAAATAATGCAATTTAAAAAGATGGGCTAGGAAAACATTTGCAACATATATGAGGGTTAATAGTCCTAATATCTAAAGAGCTCTTATAAATTAGTAACCAAATGATGAAGGCACCAAAAGATAAAAAGACACAAAAGATATGAGAGAGGGAGAGTACAGAGGGAGAGGGAGAGGGAGAAGGAGACGCCCTGTTGAGCAGAGAGCCAAACGTGGGGCTTGATCCCAGGACCCTGAGATCATGACCTGAGCCAAAGGCAGACGCTTAACCGACTGAGCCACCCAGGCACCTCAATAAATAAATCTGAAAAAAATATATATATATAATACATCCTTTGGGGTACCTGGTTGGCTCAGCTGGTGGAGCATGTGACTTTTGATCTTGGGGTTGTGAGTTTGAGCCCCATGCTGGGGGTAGAGATTACTTAAAAATAAAATCTTAAGATAAAAAAATACACCCTTTGACCCCACAATTCCATTTCTAGGAATTCCTAAGGAAACAATCATGGATATGAATAAATATATGCCTCAAAGGACAATAATCAAGCATTATTTTTAATACTGAAAACTGGAAACATTCTAGATGCTCAACAATAAGGGTTGACAACTAAGCAATAAAAAATTCTAGCTGATTTTTAGCATGAAATACTATGACAGGAATTAAACGTTGTTCTGGAAAAGAATACTTAGTGACACAGGAAGACATTTCAGAATGTTTGCTCTACATTTTTAAGTGAAATCACAATTATAAAATAGAACATATTAAAAAATCTCATTTTGGAAAACTACCTGTATGCAAAGAGGATATAAAAATGTTAACAATGGTTTGAATGTGTGCTTACAGATTTTCTTTTTCCATGTCTTTGTGTATACGTTTTCCAAAATTTCCACATATAGAGTTACTTTTGTTATCAGAAAAATCTTTTTTTTAAATTTTTTATTGTTATGTTAATCACCATACATTACATCATTAGTTTTTGATGTAGTGTTCCATGATTCATTGTTTGTGCATAACACCCAGTGCTCCATGCAGAACGTGCCCTCCTCAATACCCATCACCAGGCTAACCCATCCTCCCACCCCCCTCCCCTCTAGAACCCTCAGTTTGTTTTTCAGAGTCCATCGTCTCTCATGGTTCGTCTCCCCCTCCGATTTCCACCCCCTTCATTCTTCCCCTCCTGCTATCTTCTTTTTTTTTTAGAAAAAATGTTTTTCACTAGAAACACAAAATTCCCCTGTGTTTTGGCTGCCTATTGTCTCCTGGACCAAGCCCAACTCCCTCTGCCTGAGAGGCAGGGCCTGTCACAATCTGGCTCTTCTCTGGCTTCCCAGCCTGCTCTTCCTGCCCAGAGCCCCACATCCGAGGCCTCCCGAGTCACTAGCGTGTCCACCAGTAGGCCTTGCTGTCCTGAACCTCTGCCCCTCTTTCCTCTCCATCACACGCGAAGGACTGGTTTACTCCTCATTCTTCTAGATGCTCCGGCTGTCCAACGCCTGGTCTTTCAATTCCTCAGGCGCACCAAGTTCTTGCCTCAGGGCCTTTCTAGCAACTGTTTTTCTGCTTGGACGGGTCTTCACATGACCACCTCCTTTTCATCTTTCAGACCTTAAATGTCACCTCTTCATTTGGCTTGCTCCCACCACTCTAGCCAAAGTGTCATCTTCCCTTTAATTCTCTGCCTCCGAGCCCTGTTTATTCCTCCTTAGCACCGATGACAAAACTATTTTTATTTGTTCACTTGGTCTTTGTGTGTTTGCCCCACTTGGATGGAAGCTCCAGGAGGTCAGGGGCTGTGACCCAGGGCCTCACACATCAGCTACACACAGTTCTTTACGGAAGGGACAGACAATGAAAGAGCAACGGTTCTCTAAAGGCTGTCTCTGCGTTCCCATGGGGCCCTGGATGCTCATCTCTACCAACGTCTCCCTTCCTACATGTTTCTAACATGAATGCTGTTGTTTCTTTACTGCTGGTTCCCTGGAATGGATGGGAGGTGTTCTGAGAGGGACACTGGGTCCAGGGGCAGGGGCAGGGCCCGGTGCATCGAAGGTGCTCAAGTGTGTACTCTGAGGGAAGGCACAAGGGGGGCTCCTGCAGGCTTCCAAGTGGGGAGGAGGAAACTGTTCTGGGACTGAGCAATCGCTACAACCCACACAGATGACGAAGTGCTGCCTCTGGGTCAGTCTCAGCTCACAGAAGTCCACTACAAATTAGGCAGACATGGGTTTGTGTCTACGGAAAGGTTTAACTACATTTTAAAACAGATTTTAGCAACTAATTAGTTATTAACTAATTCTTGAGCTTCAAAAAAAAAAAAAAAAAAAGCAGCTGGGGGGCGCCTGGGTGGCTCAGTCAGTTAAGTGTCCAGCTGTTGAATTTGGCTCAGGTCATGATCTTGGGGTTGTGAGATGGAGCCCTGCATCAGGCTCTGCACTCAGTGGGGAGTCTGCTTGAGATTCTCCCTCTCTCTCTGCCCCTCCCCCGGTGCTCACACACTCACTCTCTCTCTCCATCAAATACATAAATAATCTTTTTAAAAAAAGATTTTATTTATGTATTTGATGGAGAGAGACACACACAGAGAAGAGAGGGAACACAAGCAGAGGGAGTGGGAGAGGGAGAAGCAGGCTTCCCGCTGAGCAGGGAGCCCAATGCAGGGCTCGATCCCAGAACCCTGGGATCATGACCTGAGCTGAAGGCAGACGCTTAACGACTGAGCCACCCTGCGCCCCCATAAATAATCTTTTTAAAAAAGCAGGGAAAATAGGGACATTATAGTGTTTTTGGGTCTATCAGAAAGTGAACTGTGCTAAATTCCTTAATCTGAAGAATTTATAGGTTCCTCATGGAGCCTATAAATTGATGATGTTTGTTTCTTTCAAAATGTGATCCCAGAGACCCCAAATATTTTACAGACAAATAGTGCAGGGAGTCACCCCAATTAAGGCAGCTAAAGAATGTCCAATTTCACTATGATGAATGTAGAGATGGTTAGTGACCCATGGGACAAAGTGTCAAACTCGAGGTTTGAGCAGTGCGGGCGTCATTCGGTGAGATTGTGTGAGCCTGTCACTTGCTGGCCTTGGCCTATCTTTGTAGAAGTCAGCCCAACCAAGATGCTCTGTTGCAGCTAGTTAGGGGTCAGTGACCCCTAAAGGTCCAGGCAGTAAATAGTTCAGCTTGGCAGGCCACTTGGCCTGTGCTGTAACTAGTCAACTTGGCCCAAATAACAAACAGTGTGGACGTAATGGATGGGTACGGTGGTGTTCCCATTAAATTGTATTTGTGGACAACGGATTTGAATTTTATATACTTTTCAGGCGTCACAAAATATTCTCCTTTTCATTTTTGCGCCCAACTCTTTAAAAATGCAAAACCATGTCTGTGGTGAGCCAGACCTGGCCTGTGGGCCGCAGTTTGCTGACCTCTGGGCTGATTTTTGACAGTTTATCTGTGTGGGCAGCTGTAGGACACTCTGAGGGACACGGCCCTGATCTCGGGAGAGAGAGTTCCAACACTCGTGTGCCTTGGCCTGCCAGAAACAATTTATTTCTGAGCACAACCAAACTAGAGAGTAACATCAGGCACTAGATGGTTAATGTTTAATTTGATGGAGAAAAAGACTTCACCCTTGGAAGTGAAGAGTGTTCTTTGAGGTTTGATTAAAAGTGACTTATACACAAACAGAGAAAGACATGTATCATATGACCTCACTGATATGAGGAATCCTTAATCTCAGGAAACAAACTGAGGGTTGCTGGAGTGGTGGGGGGTGGGAGGGATGGGGTGGCTGGGTGATAGACACTGGGGAGGGTATGTGCTATGGTGAGCGCTGTGAATTGTGCAAGACTGTTGAATCTCAGATCTGTACCTCTGAAACAAATAATACAATATATGTTAAAAAAAAAAAAAAAAGAAGAAGGTAGCAGGAGGGGAAGAATGAAGGGGGGGAAATCGGAGGGGTAGACGAACCATGAGAGACGATGGACTCTGAAAAACAAACTGAGGGTTCTAGAGGGGAGGGGGGTGGGGGATGGGTTAGCCTGGTGATGGGTATTAAAGAGGGCACGTTCTGCATGGAGCACTGGGTGTTATGCACAAACAATGAATCATGGAACACTACATCTAAAACTAATGATGTAATGTATGGGGATTAACATAACAATAAAAAAATTAAAAAAAAAAAGCAAAAAAAAAAGTGACTTATACACACTTTATGGGAGCACATTCTAGTGGTGCTTTTTCACTGCAGGATAAACAGATCATAAGTAATGTGCTGCTCTCCTCATAGGCTCGCACCTGGGGCTCGAGACAGCCAACAAACACTCTCCGTTCCAGGGCTCAGTGTCAGATAACCATCACTGACAGTAAGACAGCCCAGAAATGTCTGCGCTTTTCAAGGGAAAAAGGCTTCCTCCACAATTCTCACTGGTTTCTATAGAATGAATCCCCAGGGAGATGAGAGGAAATAGAGGTCATTTACAAGGTCCGGCTCCTCTGCTCCTCTCATTTTCTATTTTAAAATGTGCTTCCGTCCCAGATAGTTCAGCCCTCCTGCGTTGGGTGATACTGGTAACCTTACATGGTAGAGGCAGTAGGGTCTAGAGCACAAGACGCTGGGGCCAGACTGCCCGTCCATAACTAATTAGCTGTGATCATGAGCAAGCTACTTAACCTCTCCGTGCCTCAGTTTCTTCAGCTATAAGATGGGGATAATAACAGCACCCACCTTCAGAGCTGTTGTGAGGTTTAGGTGCGTGAGCATATGCACGGTGCTCTCAATAGAGCCTCGCACGGAGTAAGGACTGGGTGAGTGTTAACTCTTTTTACGACTATCTTCATGTGCTTACCAAGTACCTCACGCATGTGTGAGCACACACACGCATGTTCACACAGTTTTAATTTGATCCTCAGCTGGTCAGGGATTCTTCCCTTCTTATAGGGAATAACAAACAGAGTTGTGGCCCAAGGCCAATCAGCTAGGAATCTTCTTTATTTTTTATTTATTTATTTATTTTAAAGATTTTATTTATTTATTTGACTGAGAGAGACACATCGAGAGAGGGAACACAAGCAGGGGGAGTAGAAGAGGGAGAAGCAGGCTTCCTGCAGAACAGGGAGCCCGATGCGGGGCTCGATCCCAGGACCCTGGAATCATGACTTGAGCTGAAGGCAGACGCTTAACGACTGAGCCACCCAGGCGCCCCAGAATCTTCTTTAGACTATGAATCAGATTGTCCTTCAAGGGCTTCTAAATCACTGAATGGGATCTTGAATTGCCTGCCCTTTATCTGTTGGGGAGGTTCCTTCAAAAAAAGGTTGTATAAAAAATAAAAGTTCTTAAAAAAAAACCTCACATACTTGTAATCCATAGGCAATAGGGATCTCTGTTATTTAAAGTTTACTTTTCCCGTGTTTTATTACCATTATCTTTTTATTGCCTCTCATTATTTCTCTCCTTAACACTCTTCCTACTATTTTAAGCTTTCTTCTTTTTGTACTGATGACCTATCATCAGTTTCTGGGAATGTAGACAAATTATATCCACTCCTAGCCATGGAACTTTAAACAAAGTCTTTCTTTTGTCACCGCCTGTATTTGTCACTGCTGAGCCATTGCAATCCAGTGACAGAGCAGTTACCCCCTAGTGACCCACATTCAACTGCAAGAGGGTCTGCGACAAACTGAATGTGTCTGTTGTTAAAATATCAAGCTATTTTGGGAAAAACCTCCTCCCTCCTTGATGCATAAGTATGGTCATTGATTCAAATGGCCAGGGCAGGTCACCAGAGAGAAGAGTTTCTAGTTTGTAAGCACTGCTGAGACAAAGCCAAAGAGACAGTAGGATTCCAGGAAACATGCTGCCAGAAGGAAATGTACATTAGGGAGAGTTTGAACTAAGAAGAAATGTTAATACTCAGAGGCATATAATAAATGGTCCATATACAAAACTTTTACACCTCAAGTTGCAATTCTGACTCTCAAGATGAGCTGGTGGCTCATTCAGGGAAAAGCTACATTTTTGCAGATATCAACAAGCAAACTGGCAACATTTAGAACTAGTGTAAGTTCTGTATTTTTCATTTCTCCAATGTTTTCCTTTCTTTCTCAAATTCATACATGTTCTTTGTAAAAATTTTGGAAAATGGGGGAAGGCATAAGAAAGTAGAAAGGAAATTTTACTCATAAGACTATCTCACCATCCAGGGGCGCCTGGGTGGCTCAGTCGTTAAGCGTCTGCCTTCGGCTCAGGTCGTGATCCCAGGGTCCTGGGATCGAGTCCCACATTGGGCTCCCTGCTCGGCGGGAAGCCTGCTTCTCCCTCTCCCACTCCCCCTGCTTGTGTTCCCTCTCACGCTGTGTCTCTCTCTGTCAAGTAAATAAATAAAATCTTTAAAAAAAAAAAAGACTATCTCACCATCCAGAGAAAGAACCATGGTTCATATTTTGACAGAGTAACATAGCAATATTCATATCTCACATGTCCTTCTACTAATTAACTTTTGCTGTAAAAAATTATTTTTTTCTTTCAATTTTCCCTTATCAAGCAGTATATGCTCATTGAAATAAAGCCAGAAAGCACAGAAAAGTTGACACAAGTACACTAAAGCACCTAGCACTGGCCACTTTGGTATATTTTCTTTTTTTTTTTTTAAGATTTTATTTGACAGAGAGAGACACAGCAAGAGAGGGAACACAAGCAGGGGGAGTGGGAGAGGGAGAAGCAGGCTTCCCGCTGAGCAGGGAGCCCGATGTAGGGCTCGATCCCAGGACCCTGGGAGCATGACCTGAGCCGAAGGCAGACGCTTAACGACTGAGCCACCCAAGCACCCCGGTATATTTTCTTTTACCCCTTCTTTTTTTTATTTTTTTATTTTTTTATTTTTTTTATTTTTTTTTTTTAAAGATTTTATTTTATTTATTTATTCATGAGAGACAGGGAGAGAGAGAGAGGCAGAGGGAGAAGCAGGCTCCCCGCTGAGCAGGGAGCCCGATGCGGGACTCGAACCCAGGACCCTGGGATCATGACCTGAGCCGAAGGCAGACGTTTAACCATCTGAGCCACCCAGGCGCCCTACCCCTTCTTTTTATGCCTATATTCCTTTTCGAAGTTTTGATCACAATTTGGATATAGAATTTCATACCTGAAGTGTTATATCATAAGCACTTTCGTTCATTTATTTATTTGTGAGAGAGAGAGAGAGCGTGTGAGAACACAAGCTGGGGCGGGGCAGAGGGATGGGACTCGATCCCAGGACCCTGGGATCATGACCTGAGCCAAAGTCATGCTTAACCGACTGAGCTGCCCAGGTGCCCCTGTAAAGATAAGCTTTAATGGCTGTAAAAAATTTCATCATATGGCTATAGTAGTACTTGTTTACCTATTCTTCTAATGTTTACATTCTAATTTTTCACTATTTATAAATAACTGCTATATACAACTTTACACATAGATTTTTGTCCACATTTCTGATCATTTTCTTAGGACGTATTTCTTGAAAGGAGATTGTTAGGGCAAAGGATATGTGCATTAAAAAATTAGTAATGTTGGGATGCTTGGCTGGCTTAGTTGGTGGAGTGTGCAGCTCTTGATCTTGGGGTTGTGAGTTCAAGCTGTACAATGGGTGTAGAGATTACCTAAAAAATAATCTTGGGGTGCCTGAGTGGCACAGTCGGTTGAGCATCCAAGTCTTGGTTTTGGCTCAGGTCATAATCTCAGGGTTGTGAGATTGAGCCCCGTGTTAGGCTCTGTGTTCAGCGGGGAGTCTGCTTGAGATTCTCTTGCTCTCCCTCTCTTTCTGCTCTTCCCCCGCTCATGCTCTCTCTCTCTCTCAAATAAATAAATAAATCTTAAAAAAAAACAACAACACTACACTGACTTAAAGGAAAAAAGTGTCTTACTGTTTTGTTAACATACCTTTGATTATTAATGAAGTTGAAATGTTTTCAAATGTTTATGAAACATTTCATTTTTGTTTTTTTTTTGGTGAACTGTCCATTTTCTTTGTTGTAACAGGTATTTCTAAATACATAAATAATGAATTCGTGGAGGATGAGGTTCATCTAAAGCTCTTAAGTCTGTGCCCCAGCCTGTGCACTTGAGAACCAGTGGGAACCATTTCCACACTGAGTAATAAGCAGTACGGGGAAGGTCTGCTTTACACAGGAGGGGCCAAAAAGTCACTCAGGTCTTTCTCTCTCCTCCCTGCCCCTCCACGGCAGGCATTCAACCTCATCTTAAACTGCTATGCATCAATTTCAGGTGAGCTACTTAATATTTGATTCAGTGTATTTAGGTTTATAAGCCCTTTGTTGATTAGGTATGATGCTTATTTTTGTTTACCATGGTTCCTGCTGGGCTCAAGGTGACGCGGGAACATAAAAGTAGCAGCAGCTAGTGAGATGTATCACCAACTGATTAAAATCTGCTTTGCTTAACTTTCTCTGTAACAATCTGGAAGTCAACGTGCTGCAAACTGACAGCAAGCAGGCAGCTGCTAGAAGCCCTTCCCGCGTGCCGCTGGTGGCTTCCACTGACCCGCACGGAGGCTGGGAGCAGAGCCTGAGCACAGAAGGAGTGGGTCCTCACACCTCTCCCTCTCCTTCCCTTCCTGACTTGGTCACAGGGGGCTGCGAAGGGGGCTATCAACTAGCGGGGAGATTCTTCTTACCCATGCTCTCGAGATTCTACTTCACTCACACAAATCTGGACACGAAGCTGACATCAGCTTCCTTCAGAGTCACTGAGGAAATCTCGGTCAGCACGAGGTCCCTTCCCTCTCTAAGCCGACACCATATACTTAGCAATTACAGCTAAGTGGCCATCCGGGTAGTGCTGTGGTGCAGGTACAAGCCTCCCCTCTAACCGAGCTTACGGACCACCTGCGTCCTTCCTTCCCTCTGATGGCTCCGTAGAGCTCCCCGTGCTCGGTGTGAGGATGACTCAAACACCTGCACGGTGTGCTCCCTGCTCTCCGTGAACCTGTAGCGCAGGGGGGAGACACATGAGCCACAGCGCTAACTATAAAACGAGAGGAAAAGTAACAGTGACCACGAGAGAGAGCAAACGGTCACATGGCCCTTCCACGTAGTTGCACTTTCAGCCGTTACGGAGGAACATCTGACACTGGAAGCCATGTGACTTGGAAGGGGGAGGACTGCAGGGACTCCCGAGGCCTGCCTGCATCCTGTTGTCATGGTTACACGGTGACATGTGGTCATTCTAGAAACAATATACCCCCCAATTGGGGCACCTGGGTGGCTCTGTTGGTTGAGCGTCTGCCTTCGGCTCAGGTCATGACCTCAAGGTCCTGGGATCGAGCCCCACATCGGGCTCCCTGCTCAGTGGGGAGTCTGCTTCTCCCTCTCCCTCTGCTGCTCCACCTGCTTGTGCTCTCTCCTGCTCTCTTTCTCTCAAATAAATAAAATCTAAAAAAAAAAAAAAACCCAGAAAAACAAAAAAACCCAGCATACCCCCCAATCTCACAATTACCCAAGAGTCCATCACCCTGCCCTCGAAATAATCTCATTATCCAGAAAACACTCTCATGTGCTAACCCCGTTCCTTAAAGAGGAGATTCTTCCTTCTAGCAACAGAAGGCATCCACATTTACAATGCAGTTCCCACCTCTGTCCCCCTTAAACTGCGTCGCCGCTGGACTCTGGAAACCTGACCACAGGGAGCAGCAGCTTCGATTCTGCAAACTGTTCAACTCTCAGCTCTCAAACATCTGCCTTGCCACGTCTGCCCCCAAGAGCAGCCATCCTCTACCTGGCCGGCAACACCCTGGCTGTTGGGGACATCTAGCTCTTCAGGCCTGCCCGGAGCTAGAATGTGGCCATCAGTAAACATTCTCAGGTAAGGCCTTTGTTACCAGTGGCATCTGAACAGGGAGTCCAGAACTGAGGGTCGATTCCATGTACCCATTTCAGTGTGTTTCTAATTAAGATCAAACACATTCAGTGATAAGAAGTCCATCCATAGCTTCCCAAATAACTATTCATTTAATACATACTTATGGAGCATCTAGACTGTAGACAGACAGTCCTCCCCTCATGGAATTCTCCATAACTTCCTGCAAGGGACAGATGCGCCCCGTGCTCGAGGAAGTCACGGAAGCCAGGGTGACCCTGCAGGTGAGCAAGAGGAGTGGAAGGTACAGCTGCTGAACTTTTGGGAGGTTAACAGGGCAAAACCACTGAGGAGACAGAAGGTTCTTGTTGAGGGTAAGGGACATGGGGAAAGGGCAACAAATGGGAGGGGGGGGATGGACAGAAGGTAATAAATTAAGAAGGACATGACGAAAGAAGAGGTGAATTGGGTGTCTGTCTAAGCATCCTGAGGACAGGAACCTGGTTTATCTTGTTCGTGGCTATCCCCCCGATGTAGAGAACACTACTCAGCAACTACCATGTGCTCAAAAAATACATTTTGAGTGAATGACTGTATTGGGACAGAACGGATTCTGCAATAATCATGACAACAGTAAGGACATCAGCCACCATCAACTGGGCACCTACTCTGTGCCACACCCGCGCCGGCTGCTGGGCCAGACCGGCCCGGATCCGACAACGTGCGAAGCAGGCGCCGTCATCCTCACTTCGCTGATGAGGAATCGAGGTGTTAGAAGGTATACGGACGTTCGGGAAAGCATGGAGGGTCTTTCGTGCAGACCAGTCTTGGTCCGAAGCCTGTGCTCTCTTTGCTGTGTCATGTCATGCTGCTTCTCAAGCATGGACGTGTTAGTGGCTCAGGTTCCAGGTCCTTCCAGGTGACTCGGCCACTGTGGGGGTCTCACTGCGCTTCGTCATCCAGCCCAAGCAGCCCCATGGGAAGGCAGTGCAAGGGTACCACAAGTAGGCGGGCACAGAGGCATACCTCTGAGAGCGCCCTGTGTCAGGTGCTGTGCCTGCCCGGCTCCTGGGGCAAACGGGGCCACTGTGCCAGGTTCCGTCTCCATGCCCAGAGGACTCAGCTCTGTGGCTCAGAGACACACCCTGTCCAAGCCAGTCATCTCAGAGAGGCATTTGCTAGTTTCAGAAAAGATGGCTGTGACCTGTGGGCGGCTCGGTAGAACCTGTTTGCAAGGCTAGGAAGGCAACTCAAAAGGCATGTCACAATAATGGCCAGAGCCAGCTTCCTGTGACAAGGTTATGCCACCTTCTAACCCAAGCTTGGGGGTTCAGAGCTCCTCTCCCTCTCGAAGACCTTTTCTCTAAAAAACTATTAAAAATTTCCCCTCAGGTATTTCTCAGAATCTTCTATCTCTGTGATTTTTTTTTTTTTTTAAAGGCAGGTTGATAGATACATAGCTAGTATTATTTCGGAAAATTATTAAGACTTCAAAAGACTAGGGCCACATTCAGAACATCTATGCAACTTTGACGCTGTTCAGAAAATTATAATTGGAGACAGAGATATTCCTATAACCAGCACTTAGGCTAGTCTGTGTTTAGAATATGGTTAGAATTATAGTTAGTTTTCAAGGCAAGTGGTTGCTACATCTACGACTTCCCTCTCTGTGGAGAGACTCTGTCTGCCTCCAGTCTCTTCCATCTACAAATTGTCCTCCTCGTGGCTGCCAGAGTTGTCTTTCCAGAACACCAATCTGGTCAGTTCACTCACTTCCTGTGACCTACCAGCCTCCTCTGCACTGCCTGTCAGTCAGGTGGCCACGGGACCTGTCCCCTGTCTGGGGCACTCCTGGGAGTGAAGGACACAGCCCTACCAGGTATTCTGTCGGGGCAACAGGCCTGACCAGGACGGTCCCTGGCAAGCTATGACCTATAGTCATCCCACACAGAAGGTGCTTCTCAGCCTTCCCTGACCCTTCCCCACCCAGACCGGCTTCTGAGAGGTACCTGCCCTTCCTGCCCTTTCCAGCTGCGCACCTCAGCCCTGTTCAGCTTCTCTGCTGGACTAGTGAGTGTACCTGCTTCCAGACCAGCTCCAAGGACAGCCTCATACCCTCTCCAAGGCAGGGGTGGGTGGGTGGGGGGGGGTGTCTGGCTTCCAGGCCCTCATGCAGCTTTAATACAGCCTTTCCTGGATTATCAGCATATATTTATTTATATTTATGTATATTGCCCTCTCTAGACTGTGAGCTCCTCAAGGTCGGGGGACTGAAACCACCCTTGTGGCTACCTTCCATGTATAGAGAAGGGTGTTTCATGTGTCTTAGGTGCTCAGGAAATGTTAGTTGATAATAGATAAATAAATTCCATGACTAGAGAATGTTACTCAATAAATACACCGAGTTCTGTGTTATAAATAAATGTTTATGACTATCGTGTTTTATTAAGAGCCACTGACTATCCTGGTATCATAGAAACTTCAGTCAATTTCCACGTAAGTGAGTGTATGGAAAAATAATATTATTATGAGTAATTTGTTTTCTCAGCAGTGAAGACGGTAACAGGCATATTTCATTTCCATTGTTCATCAGGGTTCGTGTTGCTCTGGGCCAAAATGCTGAACCTGCGAAGTGGTGACTAATATCTGAAACGTTCTGAGTTGTGCTGGGCCCAAGGGCACACAGGCCTCTTAGCTTGAGCTCATATGTGGTGCTCTCAGACCCTCGATAAATTGTGTATCAGAGTTTGCTACAGAGAAGGCACTGGGTGAAATTCTTGTGAGGCCCTTCCCTATCCAACCTGTTTCTTACAATGGTGAACACCCAAGAGAAGTGAAAGGAAGTTCTCCAGACCAAGACTGAAAAATGTCACCTCCCACTGGGTGAGCAATGGGGTACACGCCCAGCAGCGTGAATTCCCTGCCTCGGTAATGTTTTCCCTCTCCCAAAGCCTTCATCTTGAAGTGATGAGCAATGATTGGTAAACTCCTAGATCTAGAAATATCTGCATTTCCAGTTACTTTATAGAGTGGGGAAGTGAATGCAACTCAGTAGTCATCCCACTATGATAGCTTTTCCACTGGTGTTGATCCTCAGCACGCATAACTGAGTATATCAGAGAGGCAGAGAGTAAGATCCATGAATAAAGGAGACGTGAAAGGTCAGAGGTGCTTCTGTGAAGGTGTCACAGGTGAGTCACTAGGTGGTGAGAGCTGTTCCCACAGCCCCTGAGAACCAGAAGAAACCACAGCACAGGGAAATTTGGAACAGGACCAAATTTCCTGAGAGGGATGTTTAAGGTCATTCAAGAAATCACGGAGGGGGCTGGAGGTCCTTAAAAACAGAGCAGTTATTAAGCAGTCGGGGATGAGTTCTGTTGAAACCTGACCATGGCTTTGAACTTGCTGGAATCTTTAAGCTCTTCCCAACCCCATAGTCTCCGGATACTCCATCAACTGCCAGTGAAAGATGAGCAGAGCCCAGAACCAGAGGGGCCCTGTCAACCACATGACTTCTATTTTTAGGCATCACTAACGATGAAAAGCAGTAATACCTGACGTTTTCCATCACTTCACCAGCCTCTGACACTCAAAAACTTGTCCTAATGTGAAGTCAAACTTTCTCGGTTGTGAGTTGGGGACAGAAAAGTGTGCTCACATCAACACTCATCCACAGTGAGCTAAGGTCATCACACTTCCCAAGGCTCGTTGACCTTCTTCATGCTTCCAAAGCCACTGTTGTAAAGTTCAAGAAAATCTAAAAGACTGGATGAAATCCTGCTTTGCCATGATTGCCCAGGTGGATTCTATAATGCCAAGTTTTGGGGTCTGGGGTCTTAAATTGAATATTGAGGAGTTAGGGATGGAACCTGGATGGAATTTTAACACATTGCTGCTGCTAACACACACACACACATCATTAAGATGTCTACAGTGCCATAACTAAGCTTCCAGAAACATAAGCCACCCAGGGCACAAGTCTGTTGCTGGGGAGGAGGAGGTAAGGGAAAGAAGTAATAGACTAGTATTTACTCCAGGCTAGAGAAAGGGGCTGGCTCCAGGGAGGACAGGGTCTGGAAGGGGGAAGGTGGGGCAGAAGGAGAATCAGAAGTCACAGTAACAAATAGGCTTAGAGCATGGAGGGAAAAGGAAATAAAAACACACAAGAAGAGAATTTCTCCTGAAAGTAACTCAGAAACATCACTCAGAGGAGGCCTTAGAAGGGTCTTTCTCCCATTCCTGCTAGAGTAGGTGAGTCAGCGGGACGTGTGCAGGCTGGGCTGGAGAAGGAAGGCAAAGGCAGGTGGCAGGAGGGATGGGAGGGGGGGAGGTTCCCGCTGTGAAGGCAGGTCACTGCCAATGAGCTGGCCAAGTTTCTAGCTAAAGTATATACTTGCAGTCCTCCACCTGGCCCTCCCTCAGCTGTCACCTTTTCACTCTCTATTCCTGTTGCTGCCATCCCTCTGTTCCTTCCGACTGGTTCCTATATCAAGCCTTTCTTCCCTTCCTGGAGCTCCCAATTTCATCAAGTTTGCCAAATGGCCTACAAAAACTGCAAATGCTGGTAGGGGTGAGGGCAGTTCTCTAGAAGGTGGCAGAGGACACGGAACAGGGTTTAAATTAGAATTAAAATTATATCAGAAATGTTCAAACTTGTACAGGTCAAGAAGGGAACTGACAACTAACCTTTCTTATTGACACCTGGTAGGATCCCCACCACCACCTTCTAGCACATTGTAACATGGAAAATTCTTGGTATTATTTTGACAAACTAAGACTTTTAACACCCCCCACCCCACCCACCTATGACCGTTCAATTAATTTGGGGAAATCAAAAAGCGCTTCCATTCCACATGCAGAAAATCTGATTTTGTTGAGGTGATTAAAAACATTACCCTTTTATTCTTTAACAAAGTAACCCACGCAGAGGACTGGAAAAAAAAACCCCACAAAACGAAAAGCAACAGTCCCTTGACCCGCTGCTCCATTTTTTCATGCTTGTTTCAAATTGCTTCTATTTCTAGTTCTTTTGACGGTTAACTCCAATCACTGAATAATATGCTTGTGCTGTTCTTTCTCACTTTATCAAGTTTAGATATTACCCACTGTCTTCCTTTCATGACAGATCTGCGTTTGGATCACTAATCATCTCACACCTCCCTCATCTATACCTTCATCAATACAGCTCTACCATTTTTGATTATCTTTATTACTTTAAATAATAGATGTCTCCTTTGCTTTGTTCCATCAAGAACCCGAGTCTTTCTTGTTCGCCATGTGAAGTGAGGATATCAGCGTCTCACTCTTCGTTTTAGCACTTCTGGCTTCCCTCCAGCTCCCGCCTCCTGTCATCCTTGGGCGATGAGAATGCTTCTTTTGTAACAACTCTGACGATGAGCTCTTGATTTTACCTCCAAAAGGTGCTTCTATCCCAATGTCCCTCCCTCAGTCAGGGCGACCCCAGCTACCAGGTGCTCCGGGCAGATATCACTCCTCTCTTTCCCTTTCACCCTACGTAAGCCCTGTCATCATCATCCCCCAAATGTATCCTCACCATCTCCCCTGCTAAAATGCTAGTGCAGCGACCACCTTCTCTTTCTTGGACCAGCCACATCAAGTCCTTGTCCCGCTACAATCCATCCTCTACAAAATGGCCAGAGTGATTTTTTTTCTGGAACATAAATCAGCTCATATCACTCCCCTTGCAAAAAAAGTCTCTCGCTACAACCTCCTTCCCATTGCCCATAAAGCCTTAAAGGATCTGCCCTGGGCTCTAACTTCCATTCCCTGCTCTCTCTCCCCCTCATTCACACTGCTCCAATGGGACTGGCTCTATCTTTTGACCACCACAGAGAAATACTGTTTTAGGGCCTTTGCTCTTCTATTTGGTAACACCCCAGATCTTGTCCTTCTCATTATTCAAATCCTAACTGAAGTGTCACTCCCTCTGAGAGGTCTTCCATGTGAGCAAAGCAACCTCCTATCTCCAGCTGTGCTCTGTCATCATGTCATCCTATTTTATCTTCTTCATAGACTCTAGACATTATCTTACTTATTTACATGTGTTCATTGCTTCCCCCCTTTCTAGAATGTGAGTGCCGAGGGCTATTTTGTTCACTGTCTCTATCCCCATTACCTAGAACAGTGCCTGGAACATAGAAGGCATTAAAAAAATATTATCAACTCATGTTTTTTTTTTTTTTTTTTCAACTCATGTTTTGTAACATAACTAAGGCTTCTATACTTTGTCTAAGATTAAGTCCAAAAGCTGGAAACCAAGCACTGCTTTATTATTGCAATCATGTAATTATTATTCACTACTTAATGAAGTACTTAAGTAATAACCCCAAATATGTTCTCTCTTGACTGTTTTCTCCCCCCGTGGAACTGACAATTGCCTTTTCTCTTTCATGGTCTTGCCTTTTAAGGAGAGAATAAAACTCTCGGAATCCCCTTTTCCCCAGGTCCCATTCACTGAAGCCCTTGCTCAGAGCTAGACTGATGGTTCAAAAAGTCTACACCACCAGCTGCCACTTGGACTTTGTTTCCCTCCTGATTTGGATCTACTGTCTCTTGGCTCACATATCTTCCTTTCTTCTTTTATTACCGTAGTTTGTTGGAATATATCCTCAGAACATTTCCTAAGAAAGGATGTATGAAAACTCCCTGCTTTTCTGATGTTTTTTTCCCCTTGTTCATTTTGGCTTTTTGTTTTCTTTTCTTTTCCTTTTCTTTCTTCCTTCCTTCCCTCTTTCCTCCCTCCCTCCCTTCTTTTCTTTTTTTAACTTCACACTGGATTGATACTTTGGCTAGGTAAAGAATTATATAGGTTGACAATACTTTCTCCTCAGGGCTTTAAAAACAATTTTCCATTATCTTTTAGCACCCAGTATAAGTGATGAGAATTCACATTTATTCAGTTTTAGGTATAATTTCAGTCCCAATTAAGACTTCCCACGAAAGAAGTCTTACTGTCTTCTGTCTCCATCTGTCTACTGTAAACAGTAGGACTGTTTACAGTAGACAGAGGGAACACAATTGTATCAGTCCTGGCAAGGAATGATTACTCAGACTGACGCATACAAGATGAAATTGTGTAAGGCTGGCAAATTCAATGGAATTAGTTTAAATTATAGCATGTTAAGTAAATAAATTCAATTTTATTTCTTCCAAAATATAGGCAGTGCCTCTACAAATTGTTCCCTTGATCAGGCTACATACATGCCTTCCTGTAAGTCTTCCCTAATACTTTTCTTAGCAAACCTCTTATTTCCAGCACTCCTAGTTCACCTTCATGGTGCCTGGCACAACTGTAACTGCTTTCCACTATCCATTTGCACACTTGGTGTGGTAAGGAACAGGGTGTTGCTTACTGTTGTATCTCTGGCATCTAACTTACCTGTGAAGGCCTGGCATTTTTTGAGCTGGGCTCATTATTAGAGGTTGAGGAAATGAAAGCAAAGGCATACAAGATGAGCTGCAGTTGAAGCCCTGGGAAAATCAAGAAGCTTATCCCTGTGGAGCTTTTTAGGCTCCTGGTCCTAACATAAAGCCAGTAGCTTTCAGAGATCATGAGCTCTGGAGTCAGAGAACTTGAATTTGACTCTGCTCTGTCATGTATTAGCTATGTCATCTTGGGTAAATCACTCATATGTTCTGTTTTTATTTATTTTTATTTTATTTTTAAAATTTTAATTCATTTATAGGTTCTGAACCCCACTTTCTTCCTGTAAAATGGGTAAGTATGTCTCCTTTGTTGTAGAGTGACTTTGAAGAGTAAATCAGATAATTTATGTAAATAAACTGGCACAACAGTAGGACCTTAAGGAGTAGTTGTTACTATTATTGTTATGAATAAAAGCAATAAAAAGCTGACATACAGAAATCAAAAGTAAAGCACTAATTTTGATGAAAAAAATCCAGTTTATATTCTGTCAACGTAAGACTAAAGCACGATGAAGATATTTTAGGGTAAAACTGAAATAATTAACACGGATCTAAATGATCTGAGGCTCCTTTTGGTCCAGACCCAATGTCCTTCACACTTCCTGTATTTCCACCCCCTACCACCATCGGTTCATCTGGTCTATAGAGCTTAACCCATTAAAAAATCTTTAGGCAGGAGCCTCAGGGTACAAAGTCTTACATTCGATCTCTTTTGTATCCTTTTACTCACCGATGAAAATTCTGAATGTGTAAAACAGAAATTAATAAGGTTTTATTATCAGTCTGACTTAGAATACATCTTGTTTGGCTAAACAGTGTCAAGCCCACACATGGTGTGACTGCACACAACACAAGGTGATTTTGGGGGTGACCTATGGATACCGATCTTACTATTTTAGCCTTACTGGATGTGGTGAGGGCTCTGTCTGCTCAGGGGGCCTCCTCTTTCCATCTCATACTGTGGCCTTTACTCACCGTTCCCTCTGGGGTGGTCTTCTCCTAACTTTGTTTTCCCTCTGTTCTCTTTTTAGGGTTCCTGTTCCTTTGCTTTGGAGTTTGCCCAGATGGCTGCCCCTCAGAGAAATGACAGCTGGACTGAAGGGTCAGGAATGAATTCGTCACATAGTCTGGAGAATTCCTAGGATGACTCGCTGCTCAACTACCCCTAGTGGCCATCAGCCCAGAGGGTTCATGTACCCATGGCAAGGAGAAAGAAAATGGGCCTTTTTAAAAGGCAGGTTCCTATTATGCGTAACACTGAGGAAGCATCTTTTTTATTTGGGTTTGTGGTCAATCAATGCCCTCATCTGAGAGACGTGGCAACAGTGGAGGGGTGCAGAAACAAGGCAGACAGGAACCTCAAAGCCACAAAAAGCCTTATACTTGATTCTTTTTTACCTACTAAAGGGAACCCACTAATAGAATCCGAGAAAAAATTGCAATAAATTTAGCTCATTGCTAGGTAGATCAGGGGTGAGTCAGGGAGAAGGAAGAGGAAGCATGTCAAAATGTCTATTTTCTCAAGTGTGCAAGACAAAGAACACTGCAGAGCTCACAAGCTAGCTACTCTGTTCTAGTCGCTATTTAGGTTCCAAGTCCTGGGACCGATGGCAAGTTTTTAAAGCTTTATATTTAAAGGAACCTGGGTTCCCTGACCCTCTTACTCTTCTGTCCAGGATGGACACAACAAAGGGCAGCCCATTCAGGAACCTGTATGAGCCACCTGCCAAGGCTTTCTTAGGACACTGTGATGTTCTAACTCTAATCTTGTATAAAATAAAGATGAAAACATTTTCTAACAGTACAATAAAGAAAATTCTGTAATACATATCAAAAACACCTCAGACCCTATTCAGGGTATCAAAACCACTCAAACCGGACTAAATATGATGGTAGTCCACGTGCCTAAGAAATGTGCTTCTGTGGGTTAATATCCGATTTTCTCAATCTGATCAACATCAGCTTTGGTTTATTATTGCCACTCTTTGGAAAAGAGTAAGTGAGGGGTGCCTGGCTGGCTCAGTTGGAAGAGCATGCAACTCTTGATCTTGGGGTCATGAGTTTGAGCCCCACGCTGGGTGTAGAGACTACTTAAATAAATAAGTATTTGGAAAAAAATTTATTAAGAAGAGTAAGTGATTCAGAGCAGAGATAATGTGTGATATCTAACAATTAATTAAGACTTGTCAGGTGCTCGGATGTTTATTTTATACTTTTCATTTTGCCAAAGGTATACTTTCAGGCTTGAGTTCTGCTCTTCTGAACAGATGCCTATTATTTAACTAACAACAACAGTAAGTTTATTTACCAAGGATTCAGCCTAGTCACAAAATAGTGAATAATATGATCGAGCTTCCACTTGTGAGAGTTGAAAACAGAGCCTAAATAAGAATCCGACAGATGGAACTTTTAACATTCAGAAACAAGTTTCAGAGAGACCCCTGAGTTACCTGTTAGAATGCTCAGGTTTATAAAACAGAAAAAATGGTTGGCAGAAACTGTACCTATGAAGGTAACAGAACATGGCTTTGAAATCTCGTATACATGAAATAAGTTCCTTGGTAAAAATATCTCCCTTTGTGAGTGGTCCTAAGTTCTTTTTTTCAACCATATGAGAGGTCCAATAAACCACCATCAAATGACAGGGGGCGGGGGGGGTCCCAGGGGCAGTGAGTCTGAAGGGCATCAGAATCCCTATGTGTAGGGGTTTAAGAACTGAACCCCGGTCTTCTCAGGACCCCCAGCTACTTCCCAATTACAGAATCACTGCTTTGACAGCTGGTAGAATAAGCACCGCAGGACCTTGCTGACCTGGGAATCAGGATGAGCTGGCTGAGTTTGGGACTCATCTCCTACAACTGGCTTGTCAGGTTCTCGCCTACACAACAGGTGCTGGGAGCTGGTCTTCTTAAACTTGGGCAGTATAAACACTTAAACTTTTGAGTTTAAAATCATAGAATTTAGCATCAAAAGAGAAGCTAATATCTTAAAGATCAGACTATACTTTCATATAATCTTTCTTTCTTATAATTTTTTTTTTAACAATTTGGCTTTTGCCACCAACACTTTACTAAAGGCACTTCCAAAGGCTGTCAAGTCAAATGGACTTTTCTGGGGGCTGAATCCCCTTTCCTGCTGAGGCACTTGACCATGGTGCCCTCTTCTTTCCAAGACAGGACTCTACCCAAGCGTCCTCCTATCTTTTTGAGCTTCTGTCCATGAAATCCAGGAATCCCCTAGGCCTCCAGCCTGACCCCTCTTCTCACTCTGCCATGTTCTCTGTGGTGACTTCCTTTGGCTTTGGCATCAATTCAAACTCATTAAAGTGCCTTCAAGTCCTTGACAATCTGGTCCTTCTTACTTCCCTTTCTGGTAGTTTTTCCTTGCCACTCCCCTCCACCTAGCCTCTCCCGCCACTGCACTGGACTCCTGCTCACTGTTCTTAGACAGGGCCTGTGTATTTTCAAGTATTTCCGTTATGGCTTGGTTCCTGCTTTCTTCTGCCCCAAATACACTGCCCCTCTCCCCTGCACATCCCACCCCAGGCACCAGATCCGAGGTCCACGCTTATTAACAACGGTATTGAGGTATCACTGACATACAATAAACTCCGCATATTTAAAGTATGCAATCTGACAAGTTCTGAGGTGTGGGTGTACCCAGGAAAGCGGCGCCGCACTCAACACACCCACCGCCTCCCAGCATTTCCTGGTGCCCCTCTGTGATCCCGTCTCTCTGCCTCCCCTACTCTCCCTTCTCAGACAACCACTATAGATTAATTCGTATTTCCTACAGTTTTATATAAATGAAATCATATGGTATGTACACTTTTCAGGTGGGCCTCTTTCATCAAGCATTCACGTTGCAAGGAATTTTGAAGTTCATAGTGTGTATACACAGTTCACTTTTCTCACCGCTGGGTAGGAGTCCACAGTCTGGACAGACAGCAGGTGGCTTCTCCATTCACCTGTTAACGGACCTTTGGATTTTTCCCAGTGTCTGGCTGTTACAAATAAAGCTGCTCTGAATATCTCTGTATAGGTTTGTATGTGGCTGTTTACTTTCATTTCCTTTGGTTAAATACTTAGCAGCAGCAGGACTGAAATAGATGGCAGGTGTGTGTTTAACTTTTTAAAAAACTGTCCTAATTGTTTTCCAAAATGATATTGTAAAAGTGATGATACAAATTATTCAATTAATACAATTATCCCAATGGACAATACAGTTATCCAAAAGTTATCCAACAGGACTGAATCCTATCTTAGGGAGAAAGCATTCAGTCTTTCGCTATTAAATATGATATTGCCTTGAGATTTTTCATAAATGCCCTTCATCAGATTAAGGAAGTTACTTCTGTTATCAGTCTGCTGGGAGTTTTATCAGAAATGGACATTGAATTTTGTCAAATGCTTTTTCTGCATCTATTGAAATGTCATATGGTTTTTCCTTTTAGTTTATTTATATGGTGAATTACATATATTGATTTTTGAATGTTAAATCATCCTCAGATGAATCTCACTTGGTCATATGGATTATTCAGTTTTTATATTGTTGAATTTGATTTTTCCTTCTATATACTGCTAGAGTGGAACACTAAATTTTGCTTAGATTTTTTTTCACATCTCCATGCCCAATGAGTATTGCTGTAGTTGTGTCTTTTCTTGTGATATTTTTGTCTGGTTTTAGTATCAGGATAAGGCTAGCCTCATGGGATGAGTTGGGAAGGATCTCCTTCTCAATTTTCTGGAAGAGTTTGTACAAAATTCATATTATTTCTGCCTTAAGAGTATAGAATTCACCAGTGAAGCCATCTGATTGTGAGTTTTCTTTGTGGGAAAGTTTTGATGGCTAATTCAATTTCTTGAATAGACACAGAACTATTCTGGTTATTTATTTCTTCTTGTGTGACCTTTGATAGTCTGTGCCTTTTAAGGAATCTGTCCATTTCATCTAAGCTACCAGACTTGTGGGCATAAAATATTAATAAAGATATATCCTGGTTATCTTTTTAATAGCCTCAGAATCTGTATGCAAGTCTCATCTTGACATTGGTGATTTGTGTCTTCTGTTTTTCCTCATCATCTGACTAGATGCTTATCAATTTTATTTTGGTCTCATTGATATTTGCTTTCATTTTTCTATTTCATTGATTTCAGCTCTGATCTTTATTATTTTCTTTCTTCCATTTTCTTTGGTCTAATTTGCTGTTGTTTTTCCAGTTACTTGGAAAGGAAGCTGAGGTTACTGATTTGAGACCTTTCTTCTTTTCTATTCTAGGTATTTAGTGCTATAAATTTCCACCTAAGTATGCTTTTAGCAGCATGACACAAATTTTTTTTTTTTTTAAAGATTTTTTATTTATTTATTTGAGAGAGAGAGAACGAGAGACAGAGAGCATGAGAGGGAGGAGGGTCAGAGGGAGAAGCAGACTCCCCGCTGAGCAGGGAGCCCGATGCGGGACTCGATCCCGGGACTCCAGGACCATGACCTGAGCCGAAGGCAGTCGCTTAACCAACTGAGCCACCCAGGCGCCCAGCATGACACAAATTTTGATATGTTGTGTTTTCTTTTTTTAAAGATTTTATTTATTTATTTGAGAGAGAGAATGAGAGAGAGAGAGCATGAGAAGGGGGAGGGTCAGAGGGAGAAGCAGACTCCCCGCTGAGCAGGGAGCCCGATGTGGGACTCGATCCCCGGACTCCAGGATGATGACCTGAGCCGAAGGCAGTCGCTTAACCAACTGAGCCACCCAGGCGTCCAATATGTTGTGTTTTCATCTTAATGCAGTTCAAAATACTTTCTATCCTTCCTTTTAATTACCTCTTTGACCCCCATGGGTTACTCTGAAGTGTGTTATTTAGCTTCCAATTATTTAGGGATTTATCAGAGATCTTTTTATTATTTCATGGCAGGGATCTCAGAATCTGTTATATTAATTGTGACTTGTGTCATGGCTCAGACAGAATATAGTCTATCTTGGCAAATGTGTACTTGAAAAGAATGTGGGTTCTGATGTTGTTAGGTCCTATAAATGTTAATTAGGTCAATTCGGTTACTTATTTTCTGTTGATTTGTTCTATCAACTGTTGAGAGAGGGGTATTGAACTTGCCAATGATAATTGTGGATTTGTCCATTTTCCCTTGCAGATCAGTTTTTGCTTCCTATATTTCGAAACTCTCTTATTAGAGGCATAAACATTTAGCTTTGTTATATTCTCTTCATGAATTGACCCATACTACTTTGTTACTGCTATTTTTAAAACAGATAATTATCTTTTAAAAAGAATGAAATAACAAGGAAAGAATTTTATATATTTACTCATGTAGTTCTTATTTCTAATTGCTCTTTAATCATTTGTGGAGATCTGTATGTCTCATGTGGTATATTTTTATTCTGTCTAAAGGATTTCCTTTAACATTTCTTGTACTGTGAGTCTACTGGTAAGGAATTTTTTCAGTTTCTCTGTCTCTGAAAAGTCTTGAATTCATCTTCATTTTATATTTTCTTTTTAGAGAGAGAGAGAGAGAGTGGGGGGGGGATGAGAGGCAGAGGGAGAGGGAAAGAGAGAATCTTAAGCAGGCTCCATCCCCAGTGTGGAGCCCAATGTGGGGCTTGATCTCACAACCCTGAGATCATGATCTGAGCTGAAATCAAGAGTCAGAGGCTTAACCAACTGAGCCATCCAGGCGCCCCTCATCTTCATTTTTGAAAGCTATAGAATTATAGGTTGACAGTTTTTTCCCTAAGTACTTCAAAGATGTTGTTCTGGGGCATCTGTCTGGCTCAGTCAGAAGAACATGAGATGCTTGATCTCGGGGTTGTGGGTTCAAGCCCCATGTTGGGTGTAGAGATTACTAAAAAAATAAATAAACTTAAAACAAACAAACAAAAGATGTTGTTCCACTGTTTTCTTGCTTTCATTGTTACTGACAAGAAATCTGCGACACCTTTATCTTTATTCCTTTGTACATAATGTGTCTTTTTCCTCTGGCTGTTTTTAAAGTTTAATTTTTAGCACTGGTTTTGAGCAATCTGTGATATGCCTTGGTGTAGTTTCTTCATGATTTTTTGCATGTAACTTCTAGGATCTGTGGGTTTATAAAGTTTTTGTCAAATTTGGAAAATTTTCAGCCATTATATCTTCAAATATTTTTTCTGTCTTCCCTCTTTGGTTGGGCACTTCATTTACACATATATTAACTGACTGAAGTTGTTCCACAACTCACTGGTGATCTGTTCCTTTTTCCAAAAATTTCTCTTTTTGTCTGTGCTTCATTCTGGATGGTTTCTATTGCTTTGTCTTCAAGTTCACTAATCTTTATTTCTGTAGTGTCTAATATGCTGCTAATCCCACCCAGTGCATTTTCATGTCCAACACTGTAGTTTTCACTTCCAGAAGTTTGACTGGGGTCTTTCTGGATACCTTCTGTGTCTTCAATTATTACAATGTAGTAACTATTTTAATAGCCCTGTTGGCTATTTCTAACATCTGTGGCAATTCTGGGTTGGTTTTGACTGATTTTTCTTCTCATAATGGATTGTATTTTTCTGCTTTCCTGCAGGCCTGCTAATTTTTGACTGAATGCCAGACACTGTGAACTTTACCTACTTAAATGCTGGATAACTTTGTATTCCTTTAAATAGTCTTGAGCTTTTTCTGGGTTGAAGTTATTTGGAAATAATTTAATCTTTTTTTTTTTTTTTAAGATTTTATTTATTTATTTTAGAGAGTGAGAGTGCATGTGCACGAGCAGGGGTAAGGGGGAGAGGCAGAGGCAGAGGGAGAAGCAGACTCCCCACTGAGCAGGGAGCCCCCCATGTGGGGCTTGATCCCAGGACCTTGAGATCATGATCTGAGCTGAAGGCCTATGCTTAACTGACTGAGCCACCCAGGTGTCCCTTGATCTTTTTTTTTTTTTTTAAGTTTTCATTTATTTATTTTTAGTAATCTCTAACACCCAACATGGGGCTCAAACTCACCACCCCAAGATCAAGAGTCGCAAGCTCTACTGACTGAGCCAGCCAGGTGCCCCAGTTTGATCTTTTTGGATCTTGCTTTTAAGATTTATCAGAGGAAACCAGAGCAGTGCTAAGCCTAGGGCCAATTATTCCCCACTACTGAAGCAAGACCCTTGTGTGTACTATACTCAATGCCCTGTGAATGATGAGGTTCCCCAGTCTGGCTACTGGGAACAGGAACTACTCTTCACTCTCTGTGATGCCAGGCATTGTTACTGCTACCTTTTTGTATAGTTCTTTTGTTCTCAGGTAGTGTTCTAATACACATGCACTGATCAGTACTCAGATGAATATGTAACAGGGATCCCTGCAGGTCTCCAGAGTTCTCTGTGTAGCTCTCTCCTGTTACCCTGTCCTGCAAAGTTCAATGGCCTTAGTCTCCCAGGTTCCACGATGGTTCTCTCCCTCCTTCAGCCATGGCCTGCATATTCCCTCACGGCAGTAAGCTGGGGCAACCGTAGGGCCCATCTCATTTGCTTGTTGTCTCTCATAAATCAACATCCTTTATTGTCTGATATCCAGTATCTTGGAAATGACTGTTTCATGTATTTTGTCTGCTTATGGATGCATCAGACAGGAGAGTAAATCTCATCCTTGTTACTCCAACTTGGCTAGAAGTGCAAGCCTGCCGTTTTAACTTGGAGATCTCTTTATAAGCCTAGTACAAATGCCAGTTCTCTTTGATGAGGCTTCCCCAGAACATTTTCCCCATCTCTTTCTCCCATCGAGAGACATACCCTGACCTCTGTGCTTTAAGTCACTTTCTCTGTACTTCTACAAACTTATTATGAGTTATACACTTGTCTCCCTCAATAGACCACCAACTTCTTGAGGGAGAGAGAATACTTCATGTATTCCCATGCCATAAGATGATGTCTGATGTGTGACTGAACCTCAAGAAATATTTTCCCCCTTGTTTTCTATGGTGCTGGCTAAACCCTGACTTTCATTTTTACCATCTTACTCATTTGTAAGTGTACAATTCAGTAGTGTGAAGTTTATTTACAGTGTTGGGAAACACTGCCAGGACTTTTTCATCATTATGCGAACAGAAATATATATATATTTTAACTGAATGAACAAATTTGGTGCAGACCTTTAATCTTACACATAAACTGTAGAACAAAAAAGGTTGATCTGCTCAAGACCTTAGAGCTAGCTGGTGGCAGAGCTAGGCCAGAAGCCACACGGCCTGTTTCCTGTCAAATACTCATTTCTACTAGGTCTGTTAATTTCATGCATATGCTAAACAGAGAAGACCAAGAACTGTTTTGCATCAGAGAAGCCTCAGATATGGAAAGCCAGAAGTTACTAATTCTGAATGGCATAATTTAGCTAGGCTGGGCTTGTTTTTCCTTTTTTCTTTTTTTTCCCCTTCATTTCTTTTGGTCAGCAAGCAATATAATATCCTTTAACAAATTGTTCCCTGATTTTTTTTTCTGACAAGTTCTCTGAGTCATCTAGTAATATAAGCTGCTTTCCTTTTCTATTTCATACCAAAATTTCTTTTCTCTTTATAGCCTCAGTTGGGTTCTTTTCATTTTCTATGATATCTCTAGGCCTGATACCCTTCCTCCTAAGACCGCGATATAACTCCTTGCTTCATTTGGTAATGATTCTATCTTACCAAAGATGGTGCATGAATTGAGATTTTTTTTTCCCCACTATGAACATTTTATGTGAATCTATATACGTTACTAGTTGCTTTTTTCTGGGAGAAAAGATATTCTAAAATAATCTCGTAACTTTAAAATATATTATTTTTTTTGTTTTTCACATTTAAAATGACAATTATAGAATATGTGCCACTTCATCATTTTTGAGACAAGTTGAAAAGAAGTCTGAGTCTTTCTTACTGCCATTGTGCTCCTTTATAGGTCTCATAACTAAGGAGACATCTATTTAGTCCAGAAGCTCTTGCCCAAAAGGTGCATATGGATTCTGCTGGGCTCCTTTTCCCACTCTCCCAATTCCCAGTGAGAATCCATTTCTCAGCCTTTCAGCTGGGGAGCCGGCTGATGCCCACAGCCTCTAGTTGTGGTTCTGAAGTCTTTTACTTATTCTGCAGCTGCCGATCTGAGCAGGAATCCCTACATCTTGTGTCCCTGTCAGCTTACTGACAAGGGGAGTCTGAAATTACTTGTAGTTCTTCAGTTGTTGAAAAGAAGTAAATGAAAAGCCTCAACCCCTAGCATACAGCACACCCAGGGCTCTCTTGGTAGCTCTCTTAGTTGCTGATTTAATATCTGGAAATCCCTATTCACTTCTGTCCCCAGATGTCTTACAGTGCTTAGAGCTGTAATCTTGTAACCCGTACAGGAGAGAGGTATTCCTAAAGGGAAGGAAATTTTAACAGGGTTCTTCCTTTCTTTCCTATACAAGGAGGGCTCCGTCACCACCTTCTGGTTGGCAAGAGGAAGGGCTGGAAGTGTCCTACAGCCAGTGGGCCCCGGCAGCCAGCCTTGGCAGTCACCGGTGACCTACTGGGGGTCCTCTGAGTGCCAGGCTCTGTTCTGAACACGAGGGCAACTGCAGCCAACAACAGAAGCGTAGTCCCTGCTGACATGGGGCCTGCATTCTAGTTGGAATACATGTGATAAAGAACTGAGTAAAGATACAGTGTCAGTTGGAGATGAGAGCTGGGGGAAAAAGTTAAGCAGGGCAGGGGGACAGGGAGCGCTTGGGGGGCGGTAAACTGCTGTTCTCTAACAAGACGGTCAGGGAAGGCCTGATGAGGTGACACGTGAGCAGAGGTGAAGGACGTCCCTCTCAGTGGGCCTGGGGCTGAGCAACATTTAGAGTTGCTGGTACTATGGGAGGTCGGCATCTCTTTCTGTGTTTTCACATGTGTATCTGTCCTGGGAGGTGGACGATGGTGAATTTTGGCCACTCACTTTTCTCCTGCCATCAATGAGATGCCTTCAGTAATTATAATTTTAAATGGCCCAAACTCTTCCTAATCATAATCTCTAGGCTCTATAGTTGGCTACCTATATTATTCTCACCTATCTTTATTTAATATTTTAAATTGTTATGTACACGGCTATGATTAGTAACCCAGCATACAAGGAAAGCAATCTGGGAATACAGATCAAGGGAACACATGAGAAGGCGTATTTGGGGTCAGGGTCAGGGACAGAGGAGAAGGAGACACACATGTGAGCAGTGGGGAGGCGGTGAGCACTGGCTGTCCGACCCTGGTCAGGAGGCCTCCTTTCCCCAGCTCCCCCTGCCTGTACTCCCCGGGCCAGACCGATGGCCTGCTTATTGGTCTGAGTCTAGCCCTGAGTTAAAAGAACAGAAGCAATGGCGCTCTTTTAATTAAGCAGATATTAAAGATACTGCTTATGAAAAACAAGAAGCAGACGGTACTGACTTCTGGCTTTCATCCACAGAAACAGAAAAAGAAAAAGAAGTTTCTATGCCTGAGACTAGGGTTACACGGAGGTTTCCAGCATCCAGTCAGGCAAATGCCTGGGCAGCTGCTTAGGGCAGATGGGTCCTCTGATGGCTCAGAATCGCAGGGTTTCTGGTGACTCTGTAGCCCGGGCAGCCGACGTGAGACCATCTGTTCGCGAGTGGGCAGGAAAGCTCCCTACCAGCAGGTCGCCGCTGCTGAGGCTGAGACACAAGCCAAACACCCAGCCGGCCATCTCCATAACCTCTGCAGGGCAGACAGGCCTGGCACACCCTGGCCCGGCCGCCACTGAGGAGGAGACCTGGCCCTGGGCCCACGTGCCCTCGACAGCAGGGCCACACGCAACAAGGATATTCGCAGAGGCTTTCTGTTTGGCTGGTGGTTTATTTTTATCCTTTTTTTTTTTTTTATTCAAAAAAATTTTGTTTGTTTTTATGTCAGTATAGTTGACACACGATGTTACATTTAGTTTCAGGTGTATCCAAGAGGTTTTTTTCATAGTATTCAGA
Source organism: Halichoerus grypus (assembly GCF_964656455.1). Lineage (NCBI taxonomy): Eukaryota > Metazoa > Chordata > Mammalia > Carnivora > Phocidae > Halichoerus > Halichoerus grypus. Next base: position 169,759,533 of record NC_135713.1, read on the forward strand.
TGCTATGAGATAGATCATTCAACTCAGAAGGCTCTTTTGTTCTTGTCTACTTTTCTGAACAGGAAAAGAAAATAACCATGAATTCAGAGCCACCTATAATAGGCCTCAAAACCAGCTACCATTTGTTTATTATTAAAATGAAAAAGATTTTTAGAGAAGTAACATACATTTATTGCAAAAGGTTTAGAGTGAAAAAATAAATAAATCTCCCTCCTACCTCTTTCTCCCAGTACGTATCTCCCCTTCCCCTCCAGAGATAGACAGTGTTACCCATTTCCTACAATCAGAAATTGTCTATAATACATACTCATATATGAACACACATAATACATACATACATGTCCCTACAACTTTCTTATTGGCTGTATTTAAAATGAACAAAGGCGTTTTTAAAAAAGACTGTTTTTAAGTAGGCTCCATGCCTAACGTGGGGCTCGAACTCACAACTCCAAGATCAAGAGTCACACACTCTGGGCACTGAGCCAGTCGGGCGCCCCTAAAATGAACCAGGGCATATTAAAGCCTCTGAGAAGAACCACAGTAAAGAAGCCTGTTTCACTTTGTTAGCATACTAACTACTGGTATTTGACCTGGGGTCCCCTCCCTCCCCTCTGGTGTAATTTCTGATCTGTGGAATAGAGCCAGGACTCGCTGCTCCGGCTATATCAGGTGTTTCTGGATAGGTCTGTGCTTGAGCTGTCCTTTTTAAAAATTTTTTTTTAATGTAAAGATAATTCCCATATTTTTCTTTTCTCTTTATTTGCCTTTCCTTATTTTCTTTGCTCCTTCTTTTCATATTGCCTATGCATGGTTCTCTTGATCTTTTCTTTCTGGTTTATTATTTGCTTTGAAGGGGGGCAGCTATTCGCTGAAATGCAGTTCTTGAAGAGGTGAGGGTACCAGGTAGGGTGGTCCTACAAGCTTCAGTTCAGGCTGAACTCCTCGTCACCTCACACCACGTCAACCTCTCTCCACACTGCAGTATCCTCTGCATGAGGCTGCTTCTTCCCTCAGCTGGGTAATGTCCTTTCTCTTTACCCTCCTTCCTACACGGGGGTCAGCATGACTTAGAAGTTTCTTTAGGCCCCACACACTCTTGGACCAATTTGGGGGGCATTTTATTTAGGATTAAAAAAATCTCCACATGAAAGTGGGACTGGAGTATAATTTTCTTTTCTCGTGCTATCCTAATTATTTGTTTTGGGTATAGCACTGTGTTAGCCTAACAAAATATGATGCCCAAATCTCCATCTCCAAATCAATTTTTTTTTTTCAAAATTTTTTACTTGTTCCTCTTGTCTCTGAAACTTGGTTGGAATGTTGCTCATAGATTTTTAAATCCTAAATCCTCTCTTTTAAAAGATTTTATTTATTTATTTGACAGAGAGAGATAGTGAGAGAGGGAACACAAGCAGGGGGAGTGGGAGAGGGAGAAGCAGGCTTCCCGCAGAGCAGGGAGCCTGATGCGGGGCTCGATCCCAGGACCCTGGGATCATGACCTGAGCTGAAGGCAGACGCTTAACGACTGAGCCACCCAGGCGCCCCTCTCTATAAATTTTTAAAGGTGACCCAGATCTAGTCTGTCAATGGTTTATTTTGTTATTTTGATCCCTTTCCTTCTGACTTCTAACCAGAGAACCTCTCAGAATGTTCTTCAGGGAAATTATCTGGAAGATAAAATATTGGTCTGAACTTAAATCCCTCTCACCTTTGGATTTCCACAATTAACCCAGGTTCAAATAAGATCATGTGCCACATCACTGTACTTGTAAAACACAATATAATTTTCAAAGTTACACCAGTGATATGATACTTGACAATAAAGGAAAACAGAGCAGAAATCAAATTAACCTTTCCTCAAGAAGTCAACAACAAATTGATGACTAATACTAAGTCAAAATTCCAAGCCTGAATTTTCTGGGGGCCGGGAGGAGGGATTTTATCTCTTATCTATACTTGACCTTTTATTCACAGAATAGGAACATCCAGAATAAATTATTAAAAATCTAGCGTTTTGACAGCCTTCATCTCTTTCTTCCATTTATAATTTTTAAAGACATTTAAAATTCTTCCATATATTAAAGATAGGAGGGACTGCAACTAGAAGTTTTACCTCAGAATGCATATGTGAGGGAAAGAAAGCAATTGATAGTTCTAGAACCAGGTTCACATTTTCTACCACTTACAGAAGTATTTTAACAGGAGTTGGAATTTGCTAAACAAGGACCCAGATTGAGAAAAATACTTTAATTTCCCAGGCGAAGAAAACTATTCATTAGTACAGGCATCCAAATTAAAATCCCTTGAATTGTCCTTACTTTGCTAGAACTAAATAGTAGAAGGAAAATAAGCCTGCTAATTCGAGTGGCAGACATTACTGGAGAGATGCCTTTGCCAGGTCTTTCCCTTCCATTCTAAATGCCTCAGTATTTCTCTTCCCTCTCTTTGGCAGATGGAAGGGAATTTTCCAAAGGCTTATCTGTTTACCATTGTTTCGGGGTAATTCCTTAGTTAGGTTCTTATTTTTTTTCCACGAGGTGACCATTACACATTTTTTTTAAATTTACACCATTGAAAAGCATTTAACTACATAGATAAAGATCTACTTTGATCTAGAATACAAGGTTTAATAACAAAATAAATGGTCTGTGCAGCGCACTTCTAAAGTTATACTGCACACGTTGATCCGCAAAAATGAACACAGTCAAATTAGACAGGGGGACATCTGATTCTAAATATGTCTTTGCTTAGAAAAAGAAAAGCTATGTCTAAACTAAAGAAAAAACCAATACTAATAAAGAAGACTCGATTACTTCTGGCAACTTAGGAAGTGTCGTGTAGGAAGAAATGGAACTGGAGATTGGACTCATTTCTCAGTCACTGAGTTTTGAGAAGTGGTTTTTCCCTGGCATCAGGGTGGTGGGGAGGCAGAGACAGTCTGCCACAATGGGAAGAAGATCTGCCTTTGGAGTCAGAAACACCCTACCCCAAATACTCCATGATGTCCTACAAGCAAGGAAAACCCCATCTGTAAAACAATTTCAATAAATAACCAGACAAAATCACTCCCCTGCTTAAAATGATCATTCACTGGTCCACAGTGCCCTCCGGATCTGTGCTGTGTATATTTCTCACATCACTGTTCAAAACGCTCCCCCTCCCCCACCCCCCCCGGCCGACATCATCTAGGTTTACTGTGACTATGCCATGTGCCACCCAAACTCCATGTTTTTGTATAGGTTGTTGCCTCTCTCAGAAATTCCTTTAGTCTTCATGGAACAATATGTCATCTTAAACCTGTCTTCTAATTTATAGTCACATTAGACACACTCACTGATTAAATTTGGAATAAATGAGAAGCTGTGACAATAAGAATATAAAGTCATTTTTCTGTCTTAACTACGTTTGGATTGGCAATGAAGAAATCACCGGAGGGGAAATCTCTCATTGTTGGTTCAGCTGGAGGCTGGAAAAGTAGAGGCTCATTCCCAATCTGGAAACTAAGCTTGGATGCTAATTTTGCCTTCTGTGAAACAGATGATTTAAGTTGTTCTTATAAAGGAAAATAACTCAGTACACTGAAATTGGCCCAATACAAGTTCAGTAAGAATTATGATGAAAGATTTCATATGCTGAAAACGTGCCTCAGTTACAAAAATCAAGCTTTACCTCTTGAAATGATTCACCAGGACTCCAACAAGTTCTCCAATTCGACTCTCATGGGTTGGCTGTTTGCTGAAGAGGCAGACAATGAGGTCTTTGTTGTCTTTTGTATGGAACACTACAAGTTGGTCCTTTCCATTGGAGACGCTCAGACCAGTCAACTACAAAGGGACAAAGCATGGAAAAATATTAGGATGGTTCCCAAAAGAATAAATTTAAAAATATATTTTGTAATTTAATAATTATTTTTGATCAGTGACCCTGATGACTTCAGTTTTTACCAAGTCTTATGGAACAAGAAAGATGGAAGGAAATAATAAAGAGAAGACTAAAAACTAGTAAAACTGAAAACAGAAAAATAAAGAGAAAAATCAATGAAAACAACAAGCTGGTTCTTTCAAAGGACCAATAAAATTGTTAAGCCTCTAGTCTGAGAATAAAAGTGAGACGACCTAATTACCAATATGGAATGAAGGAGGGGATACCACTACAGACCACATAGACATTAAAAGGATAACAAGGAAATATTTTCAACAACTCTGTGTACATAAATTCAAGAACTTGAACGAAACCGAATAATTCCTTGAAAGCCACAAACTACCAAAACTCAGCCAAGAAGAAATAGATAACCTGAGTACTGCTTTATCTACTAAAGAAATTAAATTTGTGGTTAGAAACCTTTTGAAAAAAGATGTGCCTGGGTGGCTCAGTCATTTAAGCATCTGACTTCGGCTCAGGTCATAATCTTGGGGTCCTGGGATCAAGCCCTGCAGCAGGCTCCACGCTCAGTGGGGTGTCTGCTTCTCCCTCTCCCTCTGCCCCTCCCCTGGTTCATGCCCTCTCTCTCAAATAAATAAATGCAATCTTAAAAAAAACTTTTGAAAAAGAAAACTCCAGGTTCAGATGGTTTCACTGGTGAATTCTACTGAAGGTTTAAAGAAGAAATAACACCGGGGCACCTGGGTGGCTCAGTTGTTGGGCATCTGCCTTTGGCTCAGGTCATGGTCCCAGGGTCCTGGGATCGAGCCCCGCATCGGGCTCCCTGCTCTGCGGGAAGCCTGCTTCTCTCTCTCCCACTCCCCCTGCTTGTGTTCCCTCTCTCACTGTGTCTCTGTCAAGTAAATAAATAAAATCTTTAAAAAAAAAAAAAAAAAGAAGAAATAACACCAATTGTCTATATGTCTTCTTAAGGGGAAGGGAACACTTTGTAACTCATCTTATGAGGCCAGCATTATCCTGACATCAAAAAAAGGTAAAGGCAGTACAAGAAAACTGTAAATCAATATCCCATAGCCTTCATCAACATGGATGTAAGAATGGCCAACAAAACATCAACAAATCGAATCCAACAATATAAAGAACAGTAATATACAATGACCAGGTGGAGTTTATCTAAGAAATGCAAAGCTAGTTCAATATTCAATAATTAATCAGTGTAATCCATTGTTGGAACAGAATACATAAGGCATATGATCATACCACTTGATGTGGAAAAACTGATGAGGGATAGAAGCAGAAAAATGTTCACCTTTATCCCAGAAGGCTGACCTATAGCCTGCATAGTTTCGATAAGGATCAGATACGTGCTGGTTGTTACATTCTTAAAGGGTCTCACAACTCCCTATACACCTCACTGATAGTTATTATCAAACTGAATGATAAGCACCAGAGAAATCTTGTGAAAGTAGTTTCACGAGTAGAAATTCAAAGAAACAATTTATTTTTATTTTTTTGAAGATTTTATTTTTAAGTAATCTCTACACCCAACGTGGGGCTCGAACTCACAACCCCAAGAACAAGAGTTGCATGCTCTACTGACTGAGCCAGCCAAGCACCCCTTGAAGAAACATGATCTAATACTCCCTGCACGTGTCCTCCCCCTTGAGCACTAAAGCATATACCCACCAGTTTCATACAGCAAACATGCAGCTCTTTCTGCCCATGGGTTCTGTCCCCGTGCTATTTAAATAAGCTTACTAAGGGACACATGGGTGGCTCAGTCGGTTGGGTGTCTGACTCTTGATTTCGGCTCAGGTCATGATCTCAGGGTTGTGAGATGGAGACTGGTGTGGGGCTCTGCACTCAGTGGGGAGTCTGCTTGAGATTCTCTCTCCCTCTCCCTCTACCCCTTTACCCCACCGTGTGCTCTCGCACTCTCTCTCAAGTAAATGGATAAATCGTAAAAAAAAAAAAAAAAAGCTTACTAAGTTGCACCGTAAAATATCTGAAGAATTCTTTCTTGGCTGTTGCACTCCATGACCCGCCAACAACCCACATGGGGATTGTGGAGGGAATCTAAGAGCCTCGGTGTGACTTGTTAAGTCCCTTTTATTCCCCCAGCCTCTACTTGTTCTTTTCCAGAGATGTCCTGAATAGTATGACCCTTCTGAATGTGTTTTGTCCTAGGGCTTAGGAGACCCTCTTGCCTGTGGCTGTACTACTGGGAAGACAAACTCCTGCTGCCTGGCTGGACACCAGTATCTTGGCCATGATGGCGCTGGGCTCAGAAATCAGACCCTCCCTGTTTTGCCTGTTCTTTCAATACCTGGATTCTTCTCAGTCACAGGACGGCCATACATGTCATTAGGATGGTTGCACATCTGAAGACTCCCATGTAAGGTTTCCTCCTAAATAACCTGGCGTGATCTCTCAATGAGCATAAAATCTAAGATACATCTGACCATGTGCTTCCCAATAGGGACCAGTGGGAGCTATTACCCAGTTGACCGCTCCCTTGGGGCTGGATCATGGATAATGCTCTTGAGAAAGTTGCTCAGATTAGATAGGAGCGCCATACTTTTGGTTTTTCGTGTCTCTCATTTGTCCTTCCCCATGGGCTGTTTGGCATTCTCCATCCTGCTCTTAGATATATATGTCTAAGCTAGAAGTACTTATGCTTAATATGGTATAAAATAGCTGCCCCGTCTTAACAAAGGCCATGGCCTTTACCCCATCCATTAATACTAGATCTAGAGGCTTAAAAGGGTATTATTATTGGTTGCCAAATATATCAACTTCCCCAAATGGAAAGAGGCAGCCCCAATCTCTGTGGTGATTCAGTCCATTCACCAGCACCTACTGTAGTCTAGGATGTCACAGGGAAGTGAAGGGAGGTCAACATCCCTTCTCAGGTAGTACAAAGGTGTCAGAGTGGTCCAGATCAGAGACGCCTCCTGCCACTCTGAACCCCAGGAGCCTTTAGCAATGTTCCTGATGGGATGCCACTTGGAAGCTGAGAAGGATTTTGGTAATGGACTCCTAATTAGTTAATGTACTCTCCTCGTTTTGTAGGAATTAACTATGGGATCAGCTTCCTTGATCCCAAAGGATTCTCCTTTGGGCTGTCTCCTAACACAAGGGAGGCAATTTGGACAAGAGGATTTAAAGAAGAAGTGCCTCCTCTTCTTCTGTAATGATGCTTGGCCTCAATAATCTCTGAAGGATGATAAAACAAAAAGGCCCATTAATGGGTCTTTAAGGTTCAATACTATTTATCCATTGGACCTTTTTGTAGGTGGCAGGGAAAATGGACTGAGATCCCATAGGGTCAGGCCATGGCCCTGTACCAAATCCCTGATCTGTCCAGACTCCTTTAGGGGCTCGAGGACACTCGTCTCCTCACCTCTACTCCTCAATCCACCATCAGCTAACTGCCTCAGGTCCTTCTGTTAACCCACCACCTTCCCTGTGTTTTGTCATGTTCTTTGTGTCCCCCCTCCCTTGTCTCTCTTGTAAACAGGTTGTTGCCAAGATCCTGTATATGTTTTCCTCTTTTTCCTGAGTTACTGGTCTTCTCTTTGTTTGCTTCTTCTTTTGTGCGTCAGATCTGGAATATATCTTGAGAGGACTGGATGAATGTCGCCTGACTCTTGTTGCATGGGGGGAGTTTTCTCCCTCATTCATTTCCGGGATTAATTGTTTGTGTGCCTACACGCTCACTCTCTCACTTTCTCACTCTCTCTCTCTCTCAAATAAATAAATAAATCTTTAAGAAAAAAAGAAATTCTGCTTTTCTCCTTGTTAAAAAGACAAAGTTTTCTTGGACTGTTGGTCTGCTCTTCATAAGAAAATGTAAACAGAGTTTTTTTTTTTTTTTTAATTTTTTTATTGTTATGTTAATCCCCATACATTACATCATTAGTTTTAGATATAGTGTTCCATGATTCATTGTTTGTGCATAACACCCAGTGCTCCATGCAGAACGTGCCCTCCTCAATACCCATCACCAGGCTAACCCATCCTCCCAATCCCCTCCCCTCTAGAACCCTCAGTTTGTTTTTCAGAGTCCATCGTCTCTCATGGTTCTTCTCCCCCTCCGATTTCCCCCCCTTCATTCTTCCCCTCCTGCTACATTCTTCTTCTTCTTTTTTTCTTTCTTAACATATATTGCATTATTTGTTTCAGAGGTACAGATCTGAGATTCAACAGTCTTGCACAATTCACAGCGCTTACCAGAACACATACCCTCCCCAGTGTCCATCACCCAGTCACCCCATCCCTCCCACCCCACCCCCCACTCCAGCAACCCTCAGTTTGTTTCCTGAGATTAAGAATTCCTCATATCAGTGAGGTCATATGATACATGTCTTTCTCTGTTTGACTTATTTCGCTCAGCATAATACCCTCCAGTTCCATCCACGTCGTTGCAAATGGCAAGATCTTATTCCTTTTGATGGCTGCATAATATTCCATTGTATATATATACCACATCTTCTTTATCCATTCATCTGTTGATGGACATCTTGGCTCTTTCCACAGTTTGGCTATTGTGGACATTGCTGCTATAAACATCGGGGTGCATGTAGCCTTTCGGGTCCCTACTTTTGTATCTTTGGGGTAAATACCCAGTAGTGCAATTGCTGGATCATATGGTAGCTCTATTTTCAACTTTTTGAGGAACCTCCATACTGTTTTCCAGAGTGGCTGCACCAGCTTGCATTCCCACCAACAGTGTAGGAGGGTTCCCCTTTCTCCGCATCCCCGCCAACATCTGTCATTTCCTGACTTGTTAATTTTAGCCATTCTGACTGGTGTGAGGTGGTATCTCATTGAGGTTTTGATTTGGATTTCCCTGATGCCGAGCGATATTGAACACTTTTTCATGTGTCTGTTGGCCATTTGGATGTCTTCTTTGGAAAAATGTCTGTTCATGTCTTCTGCCCATTTCTTGATTGGATTCTTTGTTCTTTTGGTGTTGAGTTTGATGAGTTCTTTATAGATTTTGGATACTAGCCCTTTATCTGATATGTCATTTGCAAATATCTTCTCCCATTCTGTCAGTTGTCTTTTGGTTTTGTTGACTGTTTCCTTTGCTTTGCAAAAGCTTTTTATCTTGATGAAGTCCCAATAGTTCACTTTTGCCCTTGCTTCCCTTGCCTTTGGCGATGTTTCTAGGAAGAAGTTGCTGCGGCTGAAGTCGAAGAGGTTGCTGCCTGTGTTCTCCTTTAGGATTTTGATGGACTCCTGTCTCACATTGAGGTCTTTCAACCATTTGGAGTCTATTTTTGTGTGTGGTGTAAGGAAATGGTCCAGTTTCATTCTTCTGCATGTGGCTGTCCAATTTTCCCAACACCATTTGTTGAAGAGACTGTCTTTTTTCCATTGGACATTCTTTCCTGCTTTGTCAAAGATTAGTTGACCATAGAGTTGAGGGTCCATTTCTGGGCTCTCTATTCTGTTCCATTGATCTATGTGTCTGTAAACAGAGTTTTTTACCTTTTCTTTATCTGCCCAGAAAACCAAAGCTTCTATGTTTTGTCTTTATCAGGTCTTTGATTACTTAAGAAGGTTAAAACTTCTCAATGTTAAAGGAGCTAAGTTTTGCTAACAACCATACAGCTTCATGTAGAATCTCTTACTGCCAGCTTGGTTAAATGTAAATATTAAATTTATAATGATCTGTAATCCTATTTAGGCATGTGCTTAAAACTTCCTGAGGGTTTTATCCAACTTCCCAGAGATTTGGATTGTAAATGAAGTCTTTTTGACTAATTAGACTTGTTTATTTGGTATGTTAAGTTACATGGGAAGCACTGTCAAACAAATGATGATAAATCTTCTTAGGTTATGCTGTATGGGTAAATGCTTACCTGTTCCAGAAATTAATGAAATTCCTGAAGTTTTAATATGTTCTGGTATAAGGTCATCCTTGAAATTTTAATTATTAAAATGCTATGTGTCACAGGAATAACTACATTTCCTGTCAGCTACATTATAATGAACTCTCATATCAGATCTTCAACCATGTCTATTTTTGAGTCTTTTGTCATTTATAGTTATTGTTCTGATGCTCTTGTGGAATGAGTTTTGTCTTCAATGAGATTCAGGAAAAGGACTTTTTACAAACAGCGGTTTTTGATATCTTTAAAATCTTTTTTTTTAAGATTTTATTTGAGAGAGAGAGAGAGTGCGTGCGTGCAGTCGGGAGGGGCAGAGGGAGAAGGAGACTCCCTGCTGAGCAGGACCCTGGGATCATGACATGAACCGAAGGCAGACGCTTAACCGACTGAGCCACCCAGGCGCCCGATATCTTTAAAATCTTAAAACTAAAATGGATCAGAATATCCAAAACTAACAGAAAAAGCTGCATCCAAACAACCAGAATTAGTAATATGGGGCTAAATTGAGGAAAATGATTATAGTTTTTGTGACTCTTATTTGAAACACTGCTGGTTCTCTAAGGTTTGCTCTTCCAGATTTAAGGAAACTTTCTCTTAAGATTTATGGAAATGTGATAAAGTATTCCTTTGTGAACAAATTGAAACATTTAACTCTTCTCTTTACTGGAAGCCTCCAGAATTCAAGCTCTCAGGAAGTATTCTTTCTTTCATGGCAATTACAGTTATTTGCATAAGTTCAATAAGACTCGTTCTCCTATCATTTCTCAGCCTTTTGGTTAAAGATCAAGTGAAGAATCTCTTTTCCTTGTAGGTTCCTCAAAAAGTTAAAAATAGGGGCGCCTGGGTGGCTCAGTTGGTTAAGCGACTGCCTTTGGCTCAGGTCATGATCCTGGAGTCCCGGGATCGAGTCCCGCATCGGGCTCCCTGCTCAGCAGGGAGTCTGCTTCTCCCTCTGACCCTCCTCCCTCTCATGCTCTCTGTCTCTCATTCTCTCTCAAATAAATAAATAAATAAATCTTAAAAAAAAAAAAAAAGTTAAAAATAGAACTACCCTATGGCCAGCAATCACACTACTAGGTATTTACCCAAAGAATACAAAAATACTAATCCAAAGGGATACATGCACTCTGATGTTTACAGCAGCATTATCTACAGTAGCCAAATTATGGAAACAGCACAAGTGTCCATCAATTGATGAATGGATGAAGTGGTATATATACAACGGAATATTACTCAGCCATAAAGAAGAATGAAATCTTGCTATTTGCAATGACATGGATGGAGCTAGAGAGTATTATGCTAAGTGAAATAAGTCAGAGAAAGACAAATACCATATGATTTCACTCATACGTGGAATTTAAGAAACAGAACAAATGGCTGCACACCTAGGTGGCACAGTCTGGTTAAGCATTTCTTGGTTTTGGCTCAGGTTATTATCTCAGGGTTGTGTGATCGAGCCCTGTGTTGGGCTCTGTGCTCAGTGTGGAGTCTGCTGAAATTTCTCTCTCCCTCTGCCCATCCCTGCACTCTTTTTCCTTCTCTCTCTAAAATAAATAAATCTAAAAAAACAAAACAAAACAAATGAGCAAAGGAAAAAAAAGAGAGACAAAAACCAAGAAACAGACTCTTAAGTTAGAGAACAAACTGATGGTTACCAGAGGGGAGGTGGGGGGGATGGAGGAAATAGGTGATGGGAATCAAGGGTACTTGTGATGAGCACCAGGTGTTGTATGGAAGTGTCGAATTACTATACTGTACACCTGAAACTAATATCACACTGTACGTTAACTAACTGGAATTTAAATAATACTTAAAAAACAAAAACAATCTGTTCTCCTTGTAATAGGACACCATTGGAAACACTGGTTATATTACTAAGGCTTTGACAGGAATGCCGTATGTGAGAGAGACAGTCAAAGACTCAGATATGACCAGACAGCTTTAAGGAATTAAGGCTGACTTTATGGAGCCAATAAAACCCTTCGGAGATGCTGGTCTGATGCCTTGCTTACAGGGTTCCCAGCAGCCCTACCAGATGAGTAAAGAATGTTACTTCCTGGCAGGTGCAGGAAACCTCAGGATATACACCCAAATCTACAGGTATTGCAGGCAAGTCTGATGACAACTATTTGGCGTGGCTCTGCCCTCGAGCAGCTACTGAGAGTTCAATCTAGAGATTCCTTATATAAAGTTCCAACAAAGCAGATTTTAAAGGATCTGTATGATCAATCACTATTCTTGCTGAGCTTATATAAATAATTAGGCCAAGTTTGTTAAAACTGGACTTGATTTACAAACGAATCAGTCTTGATTTGGCTATCTGGAAATAAGGGTGAATTTAGAGAGAAAAACTATGTTCCAGTAATGCATCCTTATGGACATTAGATTCTACTTTTGTCTTTAAATGTTTGTTGTTTGCCTAAGCTAGACAACTTGAGGTCAACTTCAGAGATATTGCCATAATAGCTCATGTATAGACAGTCCTCTTGCTTATTGCTCTGTGGGGATAATAAAAGGGACCCCATGGGCATAGGATTATTTAAACAGCTGGTCAATGGAATGGACTCCCCAACAACTGTGTAACTCAGCTGTCACTTTGATCAATTCTTTGTGGCTGAACCCCACTCCCTGGGGTTAACTACGGACTTATGGAATAATGGGTGGCCAAGCCCCGGGTTACCCTGGATGTGGGAAGATGACAACGAACTGGACAACGTGCCTTCATATTCCTGTAAACTGGTGGAAGATCTCAAATTCCTCTTTAAACAATGAAATAAGAACAAATGAAGGTCTTTTTTCTTCTATTTATCATCTACATACCATACCTAAGTGGTAACTCTTTTCTACAATGGGTACAACATTATGCTGAGCTACAAAACCAATCTTTGTGCTGGATTTGTAGCTTACTGATCATATCAAGCACTTAAGGCCTCCTTGGGTACAGATTGGCATTATTTACAACAATACATAACCGATATGATACGTCACCCCAATACCAGCACAGACAGGGACTTTTCTATCACTAAAAAGAACGTTTCTTGCTGGCCTATGGTAAATGTTACATGGGACTCATAAGAGGCCTTTCTCCTAACCTCAAACTATCTAAATTTTAACTGAATATGCCAACCCACAGATAGGCTGATGACAACAAATTTCCCAACTATGTAGTCCTTTTTATTGATATACCCAGGATGGATATATGTGGCTTACTCGCACAAGAGGACAACTAAGCCAAAAGGCCCTTTTATACTGAGAACAGAAAAACCATACCCTTGATTCATGGCCCAAAAGTACTCACCAAATGGGGTGGATCCCCTCCCCCTGAAGCCTGTGACCATTCCATTATTTTATAGGCAACTGACTGGTTTGTTAGTGACTGGACAAGGCGACCAGGCACCAGATGGCTAGCACCTAATGGAACACAGTGGTTATGTGGGCCAATCTGTGGCCGTGGATTCCACCAGGCTGGGTTGGAAAATGCACTATAGGTTGTGCTGGGAAGCATGGCCATAGCACTAAGACTATCGCAAGTCCATATCTTCCGTATCTAAAACAACGGACAAGATCCGTGTTTCACTGGTGTGACCATCTGACATCTATTTTTCTTCCATCAGGTTTAGAAGATGTCATATGGCACATGGAGGCCTTTGATAAATAGACAGTTAAGGCCGTAAATGGTTCTCAAAAAAGCATTACACTATTAAACACTGAAATGATCCAAGTGTATAAAGCAGTTCTAAAAACAGAATGGGATTAGATGTCTTAACAGCAGCACCAGGGGGGACATGTGCCATTATTAAAGCAGAATGTTGCATCTACATTCCAGATTATGACAAAAATATAACAGGATTACTTACTGATATGAATAATCGAATTGGTGCTTTTAAATACCCTACATTGTCACCTAATGATTGGTTACATTTCTGGTCGGGACGTGGACTATGATCCACGCTAAAGTGTCTTCTCATTGCTCTTATTTTCTTTCTTTTTTTTATTTTTAAGATTGTATTTATTTCAGAGAGAGGGAGAGTGAATGAGCAAGCATGAGCAGGGGAGTGGGGGGGGGGGAGAGAGAGAAGCAGGCTTCCCGCTGAGCAGGGAGTCCGATGCGGGGCTCAATCCCAGGACCCCAGGATCATGACCTGAGCCGAAGGCAGACACTTAACCGACTGAGCCACCCAGGTGCCCCACTCTTCTTATTTTCATTATAATAATAATCCTAGCGGCACCTGGGTGGCTCAGTCAGTTGAGCGGCCAGCTCTTGATTTCGGCTCAGGTCATGATCTCAGGGTCCTGGGATTGAGTCCTACATCAGGCTTCGTGCTCAGTGGGGAGTCTGCTTGAGATTCTCTCTCTCCCTCTGCCCCTCCCCCCACTGGCATTCTCTTTCTCTCTCTCTCTCAAAACAAATAAATAAACCTTTAAAAAAATAATAATCTTAATGTGTTGTCCCTCTCACTTTGTTCTCTCCTATTGTTGAGATATGTGTAAGCAGGTACTAACTCCTTCACTCAGCTGACAGACGATCCTTCCTACTCGAAACAAATTCACCCTGATGTCCACTCTGGACTCTACAGCAATGGCCTTCCATTATAATTACCTGTAGGGACAGACAGTGACCAATTTCAGTCCATAGGTAGGGACATCTCTACGACCCCTGTCAGCTTGAAGAAGTTACAGAAGATGAGCCCTTCGCCCTTTAACGACCTTAAAGATTTAAGGACCAAAAACTGGTCAGGGGGGAAATGATGAGGGATGGAAGCAGAAAAATGTTCGCCGTTAGTCCAGAAGGCTGACCTAAAGCCTGCATAGTTTCGATAAGGATCAAAGACGTGCTGGTTGCTACATTCTTAAAGGGTCTCATGACTGCCTGTACACCTCACCCATAGTACATGGCAAGCTGAATGATAAGCACCAGAGAAATCTTGTGAATATAGTTTTTTTTTCTAATTAAAAAAATTTTTTTTTAGTGAAAGTAGTTTTACGAGTAGGAATTTGAAGAAAAATTTATGATCTAATCCTCCCTGCACATGTCCTTCCCCTTGAGCACTAAGCATCTACCCACCAGTTTCAAACAGCAAAAGTGCCGCCCTTTCTGCCCATGGGTCCTGTCCCTGTGCTATTTAAATAAACTTACTAAGTTGCATCATACAATGTCTCGAGAATTCTTTCTTGGCTGTTGTAGTCCACAACCCCGCAACAAAAGCACTTGACAATACTCAACATCCATTCGTGATAAAAAGCTGTCAAGAAGCCAGGATTAGAAAAGAACTCAACCTGGTAAATCACATTTACATAAATGCCGCAGCTAACATGACACTTAGTGGTGAAAGACTGAAGGTTTTCTGCCGAGATCAGAATCAAGGTAAGGATTTCCATTGTCACTGCCGCTGGGCAACATCATACAAGAAGCCCTAGCTAGTGCAATAAGGCAGGTTTAAAGAAATTTAAAAGAAATTTAAATGGAAAAGGAAGAAATAAATGTCTCTATATTATTTTGATTACATGATTATCTACATAAAAAAATCCCAAGGACTCTACAAAATAGCTCCTAGAACTAATAAGTAGGTTTAGCAAGATCACCAGTTCTTGTTGGTCACAAGGCCAACACACAAAAATATTTCTACATACTAGTAATGAACAACTGGAAATAGACTTTTAAAAAATTTAAACAAATTTTACCTATAGTTGACATACAATTTTGGAAACAGAAATTTAAAAACAAAACCACCCACAGCAACTCCAAAACCAAAAATACTTACATATAAACCTAAAAAACATGTATAGGATCTATATGTTGAAAAATAAAGAATGCTGATGAAAGAAATCAAATTAAACTGTTGATGAAAGGTATAAAAGAAAAATCGAAATGAACACAGAAAAAATATGTTCATGGATTGGAAAACACACTATTGTCAAGATGCCAATTTTCCCCAAGAGAGTCTACAGATTTAATGCACTCCCAACCAAAATTCCAGCAGAACTTTTTGTAGATATCAAGAAGCTGATTCTAAAGTGTGTATGGGAAGGCAAAAGAACTAGAATATCCAAAACAATATGAAAAAGAAGAACAAAGTTGAAAGACCCACTGTAGCTGATTTTCTTACTAGAAAGCTACAGTGATGAAGATAATATAATTGTTAAAGGGATTATCAAAGGGATAAAAGCATAGATTGGTGGACCAAAATGAAGAGTCAGAATTAGACACAAATCTAGCCAACTGATTTTTTATAAAGGTACAAAGGCAATTCAATGGAGAAAAGATGATTTGGACATTTGGGTAACTTGGACATCCACAGTCAAAAGAAATAAACGTCAACCTAAATCTCACGCCTTACGTAAAATGAATTCAAAGTGGATCACAGATATAAATGTAAAATGTAAACCCATAAAACTTTTAGAAGAAAACAGAGGAGAAAATATCTGGGGCCTTGGATTGGGGAAATATTTCTTAAAAATAACACCAAAAGCGCAACTCATGAAAGAAGAAAATTGTTAAACTGAATCTCATCAAACTTTAAACTTTTGAGAAAGACACTGGCAGGAAGATGAGTATGTAAAGAACTCTTAAAATTCAACAAGAATTCGATTTAGAAATGAGCAAAAGATTTAAAGTCACTTCACCAAAGAAGACATTAAGGTGGCAAATCAGCACATGCTCAACATCACTAGCTATTGGGGAAATGCAAATTAAAGCCACGATGAGGTACCAACACAAATCAATCAGAATGGCCAAAATAAAAACAAAAGTGAATCAACGCCAACAACAAAGTGGCAACACCAAATGCTGGTGAGGATGCAGAACAGCTGGGACTCTCATACACTGCTGCTGGGAATGTGAAATGATACAGTCATGGGGAAAGCAGTTGGCAGTTCCTAAAAGAGTTAAACATAGAATCACCATGTGACCCAGCAATCTCACTCCCAGGCACATGTCCTAGAGAAATAAAAACCTATGTTCACTCAAAAACGTACACAGGACTGTTTATAGCAGCTCTATTCACAGTGGCCCCACACTGGAAACAACTAGAATATCCATCAGCAGGTGAGTGGAGAAACAAACTATGATACATCTATACAATGTAATGCTACTCAGCAAGAAAAGGAATAAACTCATGATACAAATTACTGATATACAACAACGTCGGTAAATTTCGAAGGCATTATGCTGAGTCAGCCCCAAAAGGTTACATACTGTACGAGTCTGTTTATGCCATATTGTCTAGAAGACGGAACTAAAAAGCATGGACAACAGATTGGTGGTTGTCAGAGTTTAGCATCAGGGGTAGTCTGACCCAGGGGAGTTTTTTGGGATGATGGACACCTGTGTATCCTGATTGTAGTGGTGGTTACACAAATCTATGCATTTGTTAAGGGCATAGACTTGTATACCAACCACCACCAAAAGCCAATTTTATTACATGTAAATATAAAAAATATAGCTCCTTGCTTATTTCGATCCCCAGATAGTCTACTTTGGTCAGTAAGGCAGAAGCCTGAGTGATTTCTCACTCTGTGGGTTTGTTCTCCTACTGCAGAAAATACCAAAGTGCCACCTCCTGGCCACCACAGGTGCTGTCAGCCTGGCAATCAACACTGACAAGGTATCCACTGGGGGGAATGCAGAGTGCCAGGCTGCCTGGGATGGGGAGGAGTACCAAAGATGCTGAGGGGGTTCACAATCCAGTTGGATCAGTGGAACAAATAAACAGCTAAAGAACATCTTAACAGTTCATACATTAGGAAGCCCACTTAGTTCCATGTCCGTATTTTACAGAGATGGAAATTGAGGCTCAAAGAGGTTAGCTGATTTGCAGACCTGGGAAATGGAATTCAGGCCTTTAGACTGAGCCAGAACCATGTTCTTTATCACAAGCTTTTTCAAATACCATGCACAAGTGAACATAAGCTGCATAAATAAGTATTCCTAAACGGCAAGTGAGTAAGTTTTCATAGGAGGTTAAGTTCTTAGGTTGATTTTAAAGAATGCCAGGGTCAGTACTTAAAGGAGAGAAGGAAAAATATTCAAAGCACTGGAAATCATTTCACAAACCTATGTAGATCATGAGCTTTCTGAGGCCCCTGGTAAAAGCATATATCAGTCTTCCTGCCACTTAGATGTATCCCATCCAGATGATTTTATATGATTAAATTAAAAATATCATTTTTATTTCTAAAAACATATTAGGTCTGTGATGCTTCACTCTCATTTGATTATTTTAGATGCAAAATTCAGACTTGAATTTATGTAGCACTTCACAGGAGAGCCTGATTAAAGCCTAATAAAATGAGACTTTTAACAGCAGCAACTCTGCCAACATATCCCAGGAGGCTTGGCTGCAGGGGTTCGGGGAAAAGAGATTCAGCGGTGTCTGCTGAAACCATCCAGACGGAGGACCCCTGCCTAGATGCTGCCTAGGCCTGCATGGAGCCTAGGACTGTTTTCTCAGCCCCTCTTCCCACTTCAGAGTGTGGGCTTCTCCTCCTGTCTGTCCCTCTTCCACCCTGTGTGGTGGCTGGATGTTGCTGTGCATGGGAATTCCTCACGTGTAGGCTCAGCCCTATGGGCCATAGCCCCGGAAGAAAAGAGGGAAAATAGCACCCAATTTCTTCTGCTACACAAATAATGAAAGATTAAGCCCTGTTTGTCGCCCATGTAGGATAAATAGCACCCAGAATGTCTCCTTGTGTCCTGGGAGACAGGCTGGTAAGTGGGGAAAAGTAGTGGGGAAAGGGATGACGTGGGTGCTAATCCCAATTCAGCCATGTGATTATTCAATCATGTGACTGAATCATTTAGTTTCTTGGGGCGTCTGTCTTCTACAAAATAAGGATCATACTAGATGCCTTATCTACCTTATAAGATTATGGTAAGGATCGAATAGCAGCAAAGATAAATAAGCAACACCCCATCAACCTTCAAGGGCTTTTGCCCTCTCATCTAAAAGAAGATATGACAGCAGTACCTGAAAACCTTTAGACGAGTTCCATGGAAATGGAAGGCGTTGTAGGGAATTATATCTGTTAGGGAAAGGGTGGCTGCCTCAGCCACAGCACATAAATAGGTTTCTCTGAACAAAAGAGGAACTCCTTATCAAGGATTCACCCTGTTAGTTGCCTTCTTATTTCTCATAATCTGTGGGATCTCTGTGCTAAGATAAATCTAAACCTTCCTCTTCTTTGATATTCAAGATTCTGAACAGGGCAGATACAGTCTCTGATCATAACCTATCTCAATTCTCGCAGACCCTCCTCAGCAAGGAGGACCCAGCAGTGGACAGAGCTAAAGATCTGGCAGTTCAGAAGGAGGAGGCTTAGTCTGAGGAAGGAGAGCAGGTGTCCTCCTTTGCAATGGAGTATGGGCAAGAAAGCAGAGCAAACTAGAAAAAAAATCTCTACTACATACTTGCACTTGTAAGTACAAAAAGACCAATATTAGAAAAAGAAATAATTCTGAAAGATAAATATAATAAATTAAAAACCCAATGGTTCAAAACATCAAGTTGCACACTTTAAATATATATACAATTCTTATCTGTCAATTATGCCTCAATAAAGATAGAAAAAAATAATGAAAGCAGTAAATAACAGATGCTGCAGAAAATCAAATAATAATAGAAAAAAAAATTCTCAATGTTGAAAGATTTCAGTCTTTAGATAAAAAAGAGTCACAGATACCAGCCCAACTTAAATAACAGGGAATCACATGGAAATGTAGCCCAGAGGAAATTTTGATTCTCTAGAATAAAGGGGATAATATCTTCAAGTATCTGGGTACAAAAAATAAATTTTCTACACAGGAAAATAATATTCAAGTCTACATACTTTTAAAAAACTTGTCTCTTCTGTCTGAAAATGTAAGAAGGCATGGGAAGAGCATAAATATTAATTTTGTCATCATTCACAGGAGGAGATAAAGTAAATCCATTTTATTCTGGGTATTAAGAGATCAGTTTAAATATTTAACAGTTACCATTATTAGAGTTAAAAAGAATGTATAACTTTCTAATCATTAGTAAAAAGAGAATAAATAAAACTTGACTAACACAGCAACTAAAAAAAGTAAAAGGAAAGAGCACAGAGGCATTAAAAATAGAAAGTATCTAAATAATATGATTAATTTTAGGGGCGCCTGGCTGGCTCAGTTGGATGAGTATGTGACTCTTGATCTTGGGGTCTTGAGTTCAAGCCCCAGGTCGGGTGCAGAGATTACTAAAAAAAAAAAAAAAAGAGAGACAGTGTGGTACTGGCAGAAGGACAGACTTATAGATCAAATGGACTAGAATTGAAAATAAACCTGTATATAAAAAAATTAAAAAATAAATAACACAAATTTAAGAAAAGAAAATCTTGTCAGTTTCTGTAAGAAATGTGAATAGGATGCAACTTCTTTATTGGGTAAAGAAGAGTCATAGATTAGGTCAAAACCAAAATTTAACTATACTCTGTTTATAAAAAATGCATCTAAGAGAAAGACATAGCAAGATAAAAAATGAAAGGATGGCAAAGATATAGCAGAAAGAAAGTAGGGATGGGAACAGTAATGACAGACAAAACTCCAAGGCAAAAAACACACAACTGTTTTTTCATTGTTGTTTTATATGGACAAAAAGTATAATTTAAAAAATGAAAACCATCAGGGGCTCCTGGGTGGCTCAGACGGTTAAGTGTTGGACTCTTGGTGTTGGCTCAGGTCATGATCTCAGGGTCCTGGGATTGAGTCCCACACTGGGCTCCATGGTCAGCAGTGAGACTGAAATTCTCTCCCCCTTCCTCCCCCTCCGCCCCTCCTGCATGCTCTCTCTCTCAAATAAATAAATAATAAATAAAGTCTTTTTTATTTTAAAGAAGAGAAAAAACCCCACCCATCTTCATGCACTGAATAATAAAATAGAAAAGCAAATATAAAGCAAAACTGTTCTAATATAAGAAGAATGGACCAGATTGTGATTTTAGTGGGTGACCCAGGCTTTGGCGATTCAAGCTAACAAAAAGCAAACGAGGGTGGAGAGAGGCTGAATAACCAATAGATTTGATTAGCAATTAAATGGAATGTCTATACACATTTAATATGGTCCCTGAAACATTTATCCATATTTATCATGTGTCAGGCAACAAAGTGGCACTCCCTCCCCAGTCACAAAAAGCAGGATATGCATCGGTCATATTCTCTAATCACAGTGCAATAAAGCTAGCAAACTACGAAAAGGTTAATAACGCAACAACTTCATTAGTGAGAAAGAAAAGAAACACCTCTTTAAACAACTCCTGGACTGAAGAGATTGTAGTTGCAATTACAGATAATAAGTTAATGAGAAAGAGAATTTTACACATCACAATTCACGGATGCAGCTAAAGCTATAATCAAAAGAAAACACGCTGTCTTAAATACTTTCATTATTAAATAAGGACGTAAATTAAATATCAAAAAGCTAGAGAAAGAATAAAATAAATCAAAATAAAAATTAGTTAAGATAAAAGCAGAAGTGGATGAATGAAAAAAACAACATCTATGATAAAACCAAGAGTTGGTTCTTTGAAGAGATCAATAAAAGAGCCAAACCCCTGGCAGAGTCTAATTAAGAAAACACAAGGCAATCGGAGGGGGAGAAGAACCATGAGAGACGATGGACTCTGAAAAACAAACTGAGGGTTCTAGAGGGGAGGGGGTTGGGAGGATGGGTTAGCCTGGTGATGGGTATTGAGGAGGGCACGTTCTGCATGGAGCACTGGGTGTTATGCACAAACAATGAATCATGGAACACTATATCTAAAACTAATGATGTAATGTATGGGGATTAACATAACAATAAAAAAATTAAAAAAAAAAAACACAAGGCAAAACCACAGAAACCTAACATTACAAATGAGAAGGGGAGTTAAGAAAAGGTGTGCTGACTTTAGAAATTAGAAGAGAATGACATTTGTAATTTCATATTAATAAATGAAGAAGTTTGTGAAATGTATGATTTTAAGGAAAATACAAATTACTGAAACTGACCCAAAGAAAGACAAAATAATCAAAATTGATTCCTAACTAGGAAAACATTTTTTTTTTAATGTTGTCAGAAAAACACTCTCCTAATGTTACTGGGCACAGATGATGTTATAGGCAATCTTCCAGGCCCAGGTAATTCCTATGCCACTGAAAATGCTTTAGAATGGAGAAAGAAACCATCCTGACTCATTTAATCCTGGTAGCAAAATTTGAGGAAGATCTCTTACACATACACACACACACACCACACACACAAACACACACACTCTCTCTCTCTCTCTCTCTCTCTCACACACACACACACACACACACACACACACACTGACTACTCTGATAAGGACAAATAAAAACTCCAAAATAATTAAGAAACTGAATTCAGCAGGCTAACACACCATGACCAAGAGGGTAGCCCACAAGCTTGAGGACGGTTCAGTAACAAGATATGTGTATCACTTGGCTTATCAATAGGTCATATTTATGTCGTGTCTGTGTGTTTGTCCAACTAGAATTATCTCCTTGCAGCTGGGCTTGACAGCCTTCATTTTTTCCAGGCAAGTATTTACCAGGCAAGTCTGATATTTCTATCATTTTTATTCTACAGTACTCCATGGTATTCTCCCTATAGTAGGTTGGTAAATATCCAAATGTATTTATACTTATATCATCACTATAATATTGGTTTTAATATTTTTCTGATCACCCAGTAATCTCTGGCAGCAAAGTGCTGTGGATAAAGGAGAGAACAGACTTCCTCCATTATATAATAATATTGTGGGACTAAAAACAAGTATCATGACTGAGCACAGAGATTTTTGCCTGGATTTTTTAATAGAATTTTTATATGAGTGAGACTAAGTATGTTCATAAGGTACCTTTTGCCTCTTATTATTTTTACAAATAGCAGGTAAAACAAGAGTTAAGTGAAAGTTAAAGCATATAACTCCAGTCCCACCAAAATACTCCATACAACTCGACGCATCAGTCAAATAAGATTTTTTAAATTGAGGTATAATTAATATATAATAAAATTCACAGATTTTAAAGTGTATTGGTGGATGAATTTTGACACCCAAGATACAGAACTTTTCCATCATGCCAGAGAGTTCCCTCTGTTCTTTTTAAGTCAGTTCTATATTTGTAAGTCAAATTGGCTTATTTAGCTCTTGAGAGCTAAAAGGATGAGCTCATTACTTTAGACCTAGAAATCCAAGGGTCCACTGTAGTAAGAACAAACTCACAAAATACTGAATTTTGTCCTTTTCCTTTCTCTGTTTTCATGGGTTGTACCATAAGGATTATGAGAATTTTACAAAGAAAACAGTTATTATTTGAAGATGACAAACCAGTCAAATGCTATTATGGTCTTTGAGGAAACATTTAAATTCTTATAATAATATAGAGTTATTCAAGATTGCTTGAAATAGGTGGTTTGGAATTTAAAAGTATTTTTGGTTGCATTCTTGTATTAAGATTTCTTGTGACAGAAGTTAACTTCATTTGATTTCTCTTAATAGGCAGACAATCCTTGGTTTCCAACTTCCAGTTTTCAATAGTCAAAAAAAATCATGTTGAGGCTATGAACCCACAGTTGTTGGATTAGATTCAGTTTGTAGGACAAGAACCAATACCAAGTATAAGCCTATAGCTGCAAAATGGTGCCTTGAGATGTAATAACACAAAAGGTCAGGGGATGGGCTTAACATCCCCCAAAGTCCACTGTAAGCACATGTCATTTTGCTGTCTTCTTTTTGCTCCATATTGCTCTTTATTTCCCTTTTTGCATCTTTATGTCTCTTTCTATGTGTGCGCACATGCTTTGTCAGTGACTTTGTGGGGCCTCGAGGTGCTAGCTGTAAATTCCAGAATTCCAGGCAATAATTTCAAGAAGCTGAAGATTTCCGGAGATGCGTGAATCACAAGAAAAGGCGCTGACATTTTATGACAAAAGACTCTAATAATGTAATAGACCATGAGCCCTTGAGCTCTTGTTACTTTAAAAAGAATTAATCTTTTAAAATGATGATTGAGCCCTTGAAAACCATCAAGGACTAACTAGGAAGGAGAACATATGCCTTTTTTTATGGTGGTTCATGTCTGGTTTTCTCTCTGGGGCCTCTTTTTCCCAGACTTCCTCTTCTCAAGTGGGAGGATCTTGTCTTTTGTGTGGTTAGCGCTTTCTACGTACACTTCTAAGGGACTTCATTATCTTGGTTTTTTTTCCCTCTGACCAAAGATGTGTCTAACACACAAACAGCTTCCATAAAATTGTAGTGGTCGCTTCATTTCTTCACGTGTGTTTGTATTTTGATATATACACTTGATCTTATGGATTTACTATTTTCTTGTTCTTCGGTTTGATTGCAGGTTTATAATATTTATGCTCTTTTGCTCTCAATTAACAAACTGATTTGGCTGCTCAGTGATGGAGAGGACATTCTGTTCATTCTGTTTTCCATTCAGAGACTTGGAAGACAGACATTCTGACTTTTGCAGGACGCCTGGTGACTTTCTCATTTTGTCACTATTCTCTGATTCTCTATTCATGTGTCTCTCTCAATCTCCTTTCTTCTCTCCCTTTCCCTCCTTCTTTCTCCTCTTCCTCTCCCTCCGTGGCCCAACTAGCTATCAATCAGAAATCCTAACTGTGTGGGTTCGTCATAATAGTGCACAGTTTAGGAAGACTGAGAGCTGACCCCCTTACATCACTTGAGAGCAACAGAGTGCTTGCACTCGGGGCCACATGTCAGGGGATGACTGTCCTGGGGCCGCTGTGCGTGAGGAGCCCAAGCTGCTCAGAGAGATCAGGTGCTGGTGCCCTGGGCAGCAGTGTTGGCTGTGGCCCCCAGCCCCAGTGTTGCACCAGTGAGTGTCTGAGGGGGTCCCAGGGTTCCCATCCTCAGTTGCTGAATCACCCCCAGCCCCTGCGTCTTCCCAACCAAAGCTGGATACTGGGGAGCGAAGACGGACGGGTCCCCCTGTGCCATTTCCAGATTCCTAACTCATGGAATCTACAGACAGAATAAAATGGTGGTGGTTTTATTCCACTAAGTGTGGGGTCGTTTGTCACACAGCAAGAGTGACTGGAATAAAAATGTGGAAGGAGGAGCGAGGAGCTCTGACACAGCCCTGAACAGCCAGCACTGGCCTCGGGAGGCGCGTGGAAGCTGCCGGTGGGATTGCGATGGGCTTTAAGGAGGCGGCGGCTGGTGAGCGCCGGGGGGCAAGCAAGGAAAATGATATTTCAAACTTGAGGACTGGAGACCTTTGTTATGAAGCAGCAGAAAATCGGACAACACTGTTGCCCTATGGGAAGATCGAGACTGGAATATGGACCCGACCAATTCAATGATTGAGATAAGGATTTCTAGAAAGAATATCGAAAGTACCATCTGGCTGCTTCTTGAGGTCTATGAAAAAATGTGTGAGGACAGAGTTGATCTTAATAAAGAACTGTTCAGCTTTCATACAAAATTTAAAGGAAATCTAAAGAAGCCAGCGCTTGCTGGGTTTCAGAATACAACTGTTTCTTATTCCCAGATTCTCCAGATGGCAAATGAGTCTCAAATTAAGAAACAGTTTCAGGGCAATGCTCAAATCCAGAGTGGGATTGTAAAATCCTTTGTCAAAACGTCAGAAAGATCTAAGGCAGTGCTTCATAGAAACTTCCAGACAGACTATAGGCTCTCTCAATATCTTCAGGCCACGCCTTACAAAGTTTCTCTATTAAGCAGTAGGGCTCTGACAAGTCTTTAGGACCTTGCCCCACGGTAGCTCGGCAGGAGCCCAAGGTACAGGAGAGTTTTTCTTGCAGCCACATCTGCAGTGTGGTTTCTGTCTAATATAGTGGATTATGAATTGATGCAGAGCAGGTCCACGAATAGTTCAAAGGAATTTTATCAGGTTGGATGGAGAGGGACAGAGATGTTACAAAATGTGACAGAGCTTTTGGACCCCCAACCCTTGGGTTGCAGGAAGCAGACTAAGAAGGCTACTCAGATGCAAACACCATGAGCTCCATTTCTCGTCTCCCAGAATGGAGAGTGTCTGCTGGGGAATCCTATCTCTGCATCGCCATTGCATGTCGGGTGTGGGGGGCAGATAACGTGTGTTTTTAGAGACCCGCACTTCGCAAGTCTTCAGATTGGAGCAGTTCGCTGAGGAACTGCACCGGACTCAGATGATGGGAGCCTGGGCCTCAACCCTGAACTTATGCCATACGGGGAGGAGACTTTGGGGCATCTTGGGAGGGTATGAAAGCATTCTGATTGTCAGAGCAATGGAAACTATTTTTGACCAAGGGGCAGACTGTGGAGGATTTAAAACATATTCACAAATTCTTTGATGTTCCTCCCTCTGAGAGATGGGGTCTATGTCCCCTCCCCTTGACCACAGATTTGCTTTGAACCATGAATATGCCACTGAAGTGACATGGGCAAGTTCCAAGGTGAGGTATACAAGGGATGTGGCTTCTGCCTGATTCACTGGCATGCTCATACTGAGCCCTGAGCCCCCTTGTAGGAAGCCTGACTACCCTGAGACCCCCATGTCGTGAGGAGGCCATGCATCTCCGAAAGGTCTCAGAAGGCTCTCCAGTGAGCAGCCCCGGCCTTCAGGTCTTCCTGGCTCAGGTGCCAGTCAGCGAGTGAGTGAGCCGTCAGGGACCCCAGCCCCCAGCCCTTCAGTCACCCCAGCCTTCTAGGCTTCCCAGCAGAGGCCTCAGACATGGTGGAGCAGAGATGAGCCGTGTGCTTTGCCGTTTCTCAATTCCTGCCCTACACAGAACCCATGACCATAATAAAAGAGTAGTAGTTTTCAGTTTGGGGTAGGTTGTTACATAGCAATAGTGACCTGAAAATAGGGAAATCTTCATTTTGTAAATGCATCATGGAAAGAATGCATATTTACAAAATCACTTTCAACAATTAAAAAAAATTTTACCATGTTAGAAGAACATTTAAGAAAATACTATATTTTAGAAATGTTTTCCAGTTTCATTAAACATAATAAAATTACTCGTTTACTTTCTTGAGGATTCAGTTGTTATGGTGAACATCAATTAGTAAATGTGCTTTAAAATAGATGTGTCTTCAGGGTTACCGGAGTTTATATGACCGCACCTCTGGATCACAAGCTCCAAAACTCATACCAACATGTGTAAACCACGTGACATTCTAATGGTGAAATAAAATCTATCATACAAAATATGGGTCATGAGCAGAAACAACAAATTGTCTTAAAGTCAATATAATCGACTTTACACACAAGCACCTAGTTATGATCAATATTATTCAGGTCAATGAAAATAATTGTAATCAACTGACCAAAGGGCTAAGTTTCTATCATTGATTGACAAGGGCTTTCAACACTTGATTTTAACGGCTCAATGAGGGCAACTCAGTAAAACTCTTCAGTTAAGTTTCTAACACCAATTCCTCTAACTGCACTGAATTAATAACATGGCCATACTGAACTTCAATTTCTCCTAAATATTCCACATCTCGAGAGGGACTGAGAAGAAAATTCACAACCTAGATAATGTTCTCATCGCGAAGCAACTTCATACTCAACACAATTAAACACCGATTCCTTTAAAAACTGTCACACGGGAAGCTGGGCTTGCCACAGCCTCCCCTATTAATTTAAAGCCTTGAATCATTTTTCCCCTTTGTTGTGAGCACGCAATTTTGGCTAGTTCATGTTTAGATGAAATTTGTCAAATTCCTTATTAGAAATGTGGCTGGAATCTGCCAATTCCTGGGCATCAGCCCAGTGGCTAATTGTTCTCTGTTTGTTAAAAATCTCAGGCCTCTTGAAGGTCTCTCTCCTAGAATATCTGGCAGTTTGAGTTACTGGATTTGTCCTGCAACTTGGAATTCAGTAGTTTCCTAAGAAATTGAATTTTAAGTCCAAAAAGAGGGCTCCCAGAACATAGCTCCAGAAATCCCACTTCAACAGATTTTTAATACCAAGCCATCTAGTGGAACAGAACTCAGTCTCCTCTGAGTCTTCCCGTACTTTAATTTTCATATATTGCCACTATCAATATGCCTGCCTGCAAGAGACTGACTGCCTTTTAATTACTGCTTCAGAGTTATTGTTGTGGGCTTAGGAGATCATCAGATTCATCACAAGGGTGCAGCAAATGAGACAAATGGCCCAGGAGGGCACTCCTTGAGAAAGAGCATGCAAAGTTGAGTGCACAAACCCTGTCATGTCTATTCGGGCTATTCAGAAGGTGAAAATGAATTCTGACAAAATTCAGAAGGTAAAAATCCACTTACATTCGATTTATCTCCTATGGCTAGGAGGCCAGTTGCCATCAACCTTGGCTGCATATTACAATCACTGGGGATGGGGCGCCTGGGTGGCTCAGTCAGTTGAGTGTCTAACTCTCGGTTTTGGCTCAGGTCATGATCTCAGGGTGGTGGGATTGAGCTCCCCGTCCGGGCTCCATGCTCTGCACTCAGTGTGGAGTCTGCCTGAGATTCTTTCCCCCTTTCTTTCCCTCCTCCTCTGCTCCCCTGCCCTCCACCCCCCCCCACTCGTGGGCTCTCTCTAAAATAAATAAATAGATAAATAAATAAATAAATGAATGAATACACTGTTAAAAAAAAATCACTGAGGATACTCTGACTTACTTGGTCTGGGATCAGGCTGGACATCTAGAGTTTTTTAAAGCACCCCAAGTGATTTTAACCACAAACAGCCATTGACTTAGGTAAAACTATTAAATAACTAGGTCCCACACAGTCAAATTATTATTTTAAAAAGCTAATTGTTTTACTAATTGAACAGTTTATATTATCCATTTTAAATTCATTTTTCTCTCTCTTAAAATATCAACTTAATTAAGTCACTTTCCTTACTGGTATTTTAATTGAAATTTTTTAACCTTACAAATTAATGATCCTCTTAATGTAAAAAGATTAATTTGCTCATAATTTTAGGCTTATTTTCCTTATCCTGTGTTTGTCAATAAGTTGAATCCATACACACCGGTACCTCTTTCTTTTAGGGATGATGAGTGGTTTTCCATTGTATCCTGGTCATTTTGGGTACTGTGTTATCAGACGCTGGATCTAATTTAAACCTTGTATTTTAGCAGGCTTCTGCTAAATAGGGCAAGAAGGCACCAATGCTTTACTGCTGGATGGGAGTGGGAGTCCAGGCCCCCCAGATGGGTCTCCACTGACACCACCCCGGTGGGGAGTAGGAGGGGTACCTCCTAACCCCTAGGAGGGGGTACCTCACAGCCTCCCCTGATACTATGGAAAGGGAACTAGACACCCATCTTCCCCTTGGTCGGGGTGGTAGTACAGGCTCCCCTTTAGGCCTCCTCAATATCACCCTCGTGGGGCTGGGGAGGGATGCCAGGCAAGGGTAGAGGTCTAGGCTTTCCACTAAGCCTTTACTGACAGACGTGGGCGTGGGGGATGTGATCCCCTGACCGCCGATGTTTTTCTGAAGAAGTATTTATTGTCAAAAAGGTTTCTGTTTTGCTAGGTTGCCCCTTTCCTTGTCCTTTGGCAAGAGATAGCAAGCTTTTCTTGTTCATGCCCATTAGCATTTCTGGGTTGGGGGCTTCTCCAGAGACCTTGCTGCCACGCGGCTTCTCCAGAGACCTTGCTGCCACGCGGCTTCCCGAAGTCCCGAGCTAGTCTATCTTCTTTCCACCTTTCAGAGTCTTATGTTTGTTTTATAATATAATGTCCAGGGTTTTTAATTGTATTTAGTGAGCAGGACAGGGCAAAATGCATCTATTCCATCTAGCCCAGAACTGGAAATTCTAACTCTCTATTTCAGATTATACATGCAAACAAATTAGAAAATGTGGTCTTCTCCTTAGGGAGTTTATGATGCAGCTGAGGAGTCAGAAGGCACATATCACATGAGTGGACAACACAAGCCTTGTTTGGGGAGAAGAGGCTGCAAGTTTCCCTCTTGTTAAAATACTGATCATTCTCAGATGTGAGTGTCAAGCTTAGACCTTTCTCTGGAGCTCTGGATGGGGGTTTCTGCCTGTCTG
The DNA here is from genome assembly GCF_964656455.1 of Halichoerus grypus. Lineage (NCBI taxonomy): Eukaryota > Metazoa > Chordata > Mammalia > Carnivora > Phocidae > Halichoerus > Halichoerus grypus. Next base: position 169,789,339 of record NC_135713.1, read on the forward strand.
GGGAAAGCACAGGCAGGGGTTCCCTGGAGGGCCCATCTGTTGGACCTCGCCACACTGGAGCTCCTCACCTTGCCCTAACCAACCTCCTTCTCAGGGCCCTATTTCAATTAAGTGCCACCAGTCACACCATGTCCCAAGCCCAAAAGAGAGGGCAGGGTAGGATGAAACAATTATCTAAATTAACACATGTAGGAAAAGGAAGCTAGGGCCTGGCACAGACAAAATATTTTTTTGAAAAATGTTAACTTTAAGAATATCTCAGAAACCTCCGATGGCTTGTCTCTTCTATGTCTGGTGCCACTGTATCCAATGACATTATCCCAAGAGTCCCTGAAAAGGCCCATATTTCAACAGCCTCTCCTCTGTTCAGTCCATACTTTGTGATGCTGTCAGAATTAGCTTCCTAAATAAACCTCATCGTGACGCTTAAAATCTGTTGGTCTGCATTGCCGAAAGCAGTAGTTCACACATCCCTTTAGGAATTTGAAAAATCTGGCTGGCTCAGTTGTAAAAGCGGGTGACTCCTGATCTCAGGGTCATGAGTTCAAGCCCCACATTGGGTGTAGAGATTACTTAAAAAAAGAAAAAAATTTTTTTAAACTAAAAAAAAAAATGTAAGCCAGATTATGTCACTCTTGAAAAAAAAAAAAAAGAATTTTGAAAAAAGCTACACATGCCCAGTGCAGTAAAATGCACAAGCATTTACATATGCGTATGAACCCCTGAAACTCTTCCTTGTCTGAGAAGCCATTTCTACCCATCCCACACACATGCACAGCAATTCATGTTTATCTTTGTTTTAGCATTTAGTAAGTTGTACCATGAGGATTTCTTTTCTTTTTTAAAAAGATTTTACTTTCAAGCGATATCTACACCAAATGTGGGGCCTGAACTCACGACCCCGGGATCAAGAGTCGCACGCTCCATCACGGAGCCAGGCAGGTGCCCCACTGTGACAATTTCTGTATGTTTGCTTCACCCACTAAAAAAATAAGCAGATGCTGTGTCTTTCTCACCTTTCTTTCCCCAGTAAATAGCACAGTGCCACAGAACCACAGCAGATAGTAGATGGTCAACATTTACGGTAAGTGTGGAAGACAATGAGAGTCAAAGGTAGACGTGAGCTTAAAGGGTTCTCTCTGTTCAGGAAATTCTGATGGTTCCCATGTGTTCTTCTGTCAAAGCCACACCTTTATTCATAGCCTCAAAAGCCTGTTCTTCCTGGTCGCCTGACAGGCAATTTCCCCCTCACCTCACCTTCTCTGGATGTTCTCATCCACTCTCTGGCTTCAGCTACCACATATTAGTTTCTTCCAAATCTATGTCCCCGTCCTGGATTGTTCTCTAGACTGCCCACAGTCATTGGGCCTCTCTATTTTAAGTTCCTCAAACACCTGAAATGAAATCCATTTAGGACTGAACTTCTTTTCCTTTCCACACTCTCCTACCACAGCCCCGCTTCCCTCCACACTTCCCACCTTGGTGAGTAGCCAGCACTGCCATCTGCCCAAATTGTCCAGGAAAGAAACCTATGCGTCTAGACCCCTTTCTCTCAATGCCTATGGCCTGTTGTTTCCACCATTTAAATAGCTCTTGAATCTGACCCCCTTAATTTCTTAACAGGATTACAGCAGCTTCTTAATTGCTTTCTCTGTCTCTAGTCTTGACTTCTCCAACTCATCCATCAACACCCATTTATTGAGCACCTACTGTATAGTGGTAACAAGAGTCCATGACCCTTCTCTCATGGAATCTCAGATAATGGGGAGTGTGGGGGAACCAGACTGTAAACAACTGTGCAGTGTGACAGGGGGTGACATGGTCTATAAAGAACAAACTAGCAGTGTAAAGGCATAGAGAGGTCTGGGGGGTATTATTCTAGAAAACCCCTTTGAGGTTATTTGGGGCAGGGACCCCATGCAGGCATGTGGGAGAAGAACACTCCAGGCAGAATGAAAAGCAAGAAGGAAGAATGAACAGTAAGGACACGGAGGGCTACTTTATCCTATTCTGGATTCCACAGGCATGGGATTGATGGTTTGTAAGGGGGCTAAGAGCAGCTTACAATTATTGAGTAGTTTACTGTGTGCCAAGAGCTATGCTAAGGACTTTACATGCATTATTTCAGGCTTATTTATGTGTATCTTATTTCAGGCTTCAGCACTCCCCTGAGGTGGGCATTATTGTTAAAATGGGGCATGAATTCAACAAACCCCCATATGCTTCCATGGATCCCACCACCTGTGTTTGCCACACCCCTCTGGTATGTGATTTCTCTTTCATCCTTTACCAGTTATAGTGTAATACTCTCCAAATGCAAGGTAAGATATTCACAACTCAACAAGCTTTGTGGAAGAGTGATGGCACAGTGGACCAGAGATGTAAGGGCAGCCCTCGGATGTGGGTTCCTAAGGAGCAAAGGACTGATCCATCCACAGGAGTCAAAGAAATAATTTAGTCAAGTTAGAAGAGAGGATCCTGAACTAGTTGACTTAACTTACTCCACTAGAGGTACCCCCAACTCTGGCATATTGTAAAGATGTTTTTATTTAGATATAATTCCAATAAAATGATATTTCTTATACCTGGTATATTAGAGAATCAGATGCTCCCTGGGGTGCCCTGGAACTTCATTATAATAATTCAGTGTAAAAAAAGTTTGCTCTGGACTTCAACCAGTAACAGAGAAACAAGCTCATTTAATATCTCTAAGTTCAGGACCAAGTATAGCCTGCCTCCCAGTGATGTGGGGAGGGTCAGGTGAGACAGTGTATGCAGATGTCTATTGTAAGGGGTGAAAGTCATAAATTATGACATGATTTTATTATCTTATACTACCCTTGTTTAAGGAGAATCTTCCAATAAGACAGTCTTCAAATGTAAGACCACAGTCAGTACCTTAAAGAAGATTTAATTTTCGGGGCGCCTGGGTGGCTCAGTCAGTTAAGCGTCTGCCTTCGGCTCAGGTCATGATCCCGGGGTCCTGGGATTGAGCCCCGCATCGGTGGGGAGACTGCTTTTCCTTCTTCCACTCCCCCTGCTTGTGTTCCCTCTCTTGCTGTCTCTCTCTCAAATAAATAAATAAAATCTTTAAAAAGAAGATTTAATTTTTGATGCAGATGACAAGTCCTCACGGCTTTCTAGAAAAAGCACACACATACCCACTGTCTCCCTCCTCTCCCTCCCTCCTTGTTTCTGTCTCTGTTGTGTGTGTGCACACACACAAATATAGTGGTGGAACTGAGTTCTGGGGTAAGTCCAACTTTTGACAGACAATTCTGAGAAATAGCCAGAATAATGAAAGTGAGTATATCTGGGGAACAGAATAATTAGATCAGTGGTTCTCAGACCTGACGACACAGTGCACTCACCTGAGGGCTTAAACACATGTTGATGTCCAGGTCTAACCCCCGCAGATTCCATTTCATTGGTCTGGGGTGTGGCCTGGGGATCAGAATTTTTACACAACTCTCCAGGCTATTCCAACATGCAGCCAAGATTGAGAAGCCCTGAGTTAAAATGCTACTGACATTTTTGATTTGGCTTTAAAGGTGGAAACTAAATAAAATCAAATTCAAATCTCCTAAATATCAGGTTAGCAATCAAAACATGCTTTTTTTTTTTTTTTTTTTTTCTGGCTTGCCTGAGACTGTGGTACCTTTTCCTATTTGTTCCTTCCTGGAACAGGCAGGTTTGCAATTAAGAGAGAAGCAGTTGTGCAAATAGAAGTACAATGTGGCAGCTCCCTTCAAAGGTGCTGGTTTGTGGGGTTTTTTCTTTCTGACAGAAATGAAACAAAAGGTTTTTCTTTTTTGTATCCCCATGGACCATACTTCGAGAGCCTCTGACGTGCAGAACATAGCCAATACCCAAGCTCAAGTCTTCATTATGTAGTTTCCTGCGGGGTCCCCAGGGCCTACAAGTCACTTATCCTTAAAAGGTTAAGATGAAATATTTTAGAAAACAATTATTATTGTGAGAAAGATGTAAATAAACAAGGGAAATGGGAGAGAGAAAGCAAGAGAGCATTCTAGGCAACTAAGCCAGAAGATGCCTCGTCACATGGCTCACTTTGGCTTTGGTGTCTACAAAATCCATAGTAAAACCCTGCAAAATATGAGAATTGGTCTTATCATTTATAAAATGATAATTAACTCCTTGCATGGGATTCTTATAAAGATGGAGATAGAACAGATTTAAATCACTTAATAAATGCATGGCATCGGGTACGTGACAAATGCTAGTTGTGCAATTTCTTTCCTCCTCTTCTTCTCGAGAGAGAGCAGGAGCTGGGGGAGGGGCAGAAGGAGAGAGAGAAGCAGACACCCCACTGAGCAAGGAGCCCGATGCGGGGCTCTCTCCATCCCAGGACCCGGGATCATGACCCAAGCCAAAAGCAGACACTTAACCGACTAAGCCACCCAGGCGCCCCTTCTTTCCTCTTCTCAAAATAGGATTTTAGTTGCAAGTGTTGTTTGTCACAAAAAGGAGGTGGTGGTAGCAGTTCACCATCAGGGCTTTGAGTCCAAGGTCTCCAAGGGTATGGGGTAACAGAGGAGCGTGTGAAGCCGGCTCCATTCCCTGTGAGCTTTGTGACCTTGGGTGGGTTACTTGCCCTTCCTGAGGGGTGGTCTCCTCCTGAGAGAAAGGTACCATGGTCAGCTGAGCCTCACAGCTGCCACCGGCCTGTGCCGGAGGGGCTGGTTCACTGCTCTGCCTCCCTCACGGGCCCACAAGGCTTTGTGGGCAAACTGTGAGATGTGCTGCTGCATTGCTGGTGCCTGGAAAACGCAGAGCACGTAGTAGGTGCTCAAAAACGTTTAGTGCATCCGAGAGCTCTGATAAGACACTTACATAAAAGGAAGCCTATTGCTGCTTCAGCTTAGTGACATCTATTTCTGCAAATGCAGAGATCTTTTTCTGTATATGCCTCCACTTAGGGCTTGGCTTTAAAAGGATCTTGTTCCTGGCAATCTGACCTCTGGATAAATATGGTGGTGCTGTACTAATTTTCTTATACTTCAGTGGTTTAAAGGCTTTGTGTTTCCTTAACAAGATAGCTCTTTAAAGGAGTCATAAATTGGTTCTAATGATTGTTGCTTTCAGATACTGATTTCGTGCATCTTTTACATTTGTAATTGGATTTCCAAGTATAGTACTGACGAAAATGGACTCTACCTTGTGCCCCAGCTCACTGACTTTTGACATTATAAATCAGTTTGCTTAGTAGTTTAACGTAAGTGGTGGTCTCTAACTGATGTGACAGAAGGCATTTACTTCTAAACGCATGTCAGGAAAGCAATCAGTTGGGTAGCTCTGAAATTCTGACTTCTTCCTCTCTTATTGAAACAGAAAATTAGAGAACATGGCTAAATGTCACATTTCTTAGAAGTATTTTCAAGCCACGTGGCTCATTCGAATCCAATAATAAAATCGTTGAGTGCTAAAAAAAAATCATAAGGAGAGTGGAAAGATTGTTTCATTGCCTAAACCAGCAGAGCAAGAAAGGATTCTTGAAAAATTAAACTGAAACCTTAATATCTGTATCTTTTAAAAATTCTTCTTTAACAGAGACATCACTGTTTTCTAAGAACGGAGGTTTCCAAATATCTAATATTACTAAGCAACTCTCTTTGTTGTAACAAGCAAAAATGTAAATGTTTGCACAAGATGTTTGAAATAATACAGATTCCGGGACCTGCTGAGAATTAATTAGGAAGGTAAATTTATTACCTACATAAATAAATAAACCTGAGTGCCACTCCATGTCTGACATTAAGGGGTTATATACTTTCCATTAAAGAAGACTAATAAATACAGCTTAGAGGCTTGAGGGAGGGGAGCAGGCTGGCGCACACCAGCTCAGGCGGTGCCAGACGTCAGCTGACCACCTTCATTGAGATTACCATGGAAACACCTTCTCCTGGGACACTGCCAGGAGGGGAGGGTGCTTTAGAAACAGTGATGAGGAGCAGAGCCCACAGCGATGGATTTCAGCAGGGCTCACCCCTGTACACATTACAAGGACAATCCATCTTCCAAATGAAATGATAGCTTTCTAGTGAGTCAAGACCAGACAGAGTAATAAAGCATGAAGCCTGGCATAATTACAACCCATTTACCTCTACAAAACATTCACATCACTTCAGATCATTGTCTCTTTTCTCGCCCTTGCTTGCTTGTATTCTGCACAGAACGAAAGGAGGTATTTGTGTAATTAATTGGCTACTTCCTTGGCCATCAAGCCCACACCAATAAAAAGGGACTATATCAAACAGCATTAGTGGACAGATTCAAACATTCTTCAAACCAACCCACCGGGCAAAACTAACAAAATTCACCAACAAAAGGGTAAGAGGCATTCCAGCCTAGGTCGGGTTAAATATTTCAGTTTATACAGTCTCACTTGAAACCAGTGAACAGATTTTATGTTTACGCAGATTAAACTCGATCTTGGCAACCAGCTCCCTGAGTGCTGGCTGTGGTGAGCCCATGTCCCTATGAACTCACACGGCACAAGCTCATTGATTGAGGCGACTTGCCTCAGCCATGGGGTGCAATCTTTTCCAGCCAATTATAGTGATCTCTAGGATGATTCTCAGAGTTAAAGAGGTTGTGATCAAAGTTCTGTATACAATATTACTAATTAGGTAGGTTACTTCTTGACTGTTCTCCATATCAAGCCTAGCAACCCTGAGTCTCCCAGCTTTGCAAAACATTCAAATTCTGACCCTGCTATCCCCTGTAAAAAATTTTAACCTTTCTTGACATTGGAAATGCTTTAATTCAATATCACAACTTAAAAATACAGGGTAGACAGGGACTCAAGGGGGATGATGCTAATCTGACAGTAACACAGAATCCAGCTGGCTAAAACGCTATCCCAACTCTGTACTATTTGTACAAAGAAAGCCACTCTGTGGCTAAGAAAGGAGTCACCTGCAACTTGAATGTCTCATTCTCAGACTGCTGTTTATAATTACCTGACCATGCCATTTGTGAGAACAGTGTTTATTGAAACTCATCTCAAAACCTGTCATGATTTCCTATTTTTATATTTCCTACAAAGAGTGACTGAAATCATTGCTAAATGATAAACCAGCTGAATAATTTTTGCTAATGGAAGGAAAAAAGTTGCCAAATTTATATTTTAATTATATTTTGTTTAGGTTTGCATGAGGATCAGTCTTTGTCTCTTGAACACAAACCAATTAATGACAGAGAGCTGGGAAGTGATTCCTGTAGAGATTAGCTGGGACCCCAGAGTGTGCTGAGCTATGTAGTTTAGGGTAACAGAAGAATACTTGATACTGCTACATGCCTGTCAGAATGGCTAGAATTGAAACAAACTGATAGTAGACAGTGAAAATTGGTGAAGATGAACTCTTATTCACTGCTGGTAGGAATGCAAAATGGTACAGCTACTTTGAGAGACAATTTGGCAGTTCATATAAAGCCAAACTTGATGTAGCAATTGCATGGGTAGGTATTTACCCAGATGATTTGAAAACTGAATAAATACAAAAACCTGCATGTGACTGTTTAGCAGCTTTATTCATAATGGCCTCAAACTGGAAGCAACCAAGATGTCCTTCAATAGGCAGATGGATAAACAAACTATGGCACATTCACACACTGGAATATTATTCAGCGATAAAAAGAAATGAGCCACGGAAAGACATGCAAGAACCTCAGATACCTATTGCTAAGTTAAAGAAGCCAATCTGAAAAGGTTACAAAGTATATGATTCCAATTATGTGATATTCTAGAAAAGGCACAATTACAGAAACAGTAAAATGATCAGTGGTTGCCAGGGTTTGGGGGAGAGAGCTAACAGTTGTAGAAATAAATAAGAAATATCAAGCTTTCCCTCCCTGGCTGCCTGAGGACTGACTGCCATTATGCACAACACAGTAACTATCTGAACCAGGAAGTTCATGACCAACTGACGACTTTAGCAGAAACACCCTCCACCCCAGAAGGGCAACGTAGTACCTAAGACAGAAATTTGGGAAAAACTGGCCAAAACATACAAGACCACACCAGATGTCATCTTTGTATTTGGATTCAGAATGCATTTTGGTGGTGGCAAGCCAATTGGCTTTGGCACGATTTATAATTCCTTGGATTACAGAAGGAAAATGAACCCAAACATAGACTTGCAAGACATCGCCTACATGAGAAGAAAAAGACCTCAAGAAAATAGCAAAAAGAACAAGAGAACAGAATGAAGGTGGTCAGGGGGACGACTGCAAGGGCCAATGCTGGCGCTGGCACAAAGACGTAAAAATTCTGTGGTGACTCTGGGGACCTGCAGGGACTATGTAGACTGTAGACTTTTCGAGAGAGGATTAAGCTGTAAAAACTTAAAAAAAAAAAATCAAGAAGAAAGTATTGGAAGAATTTGGTTATGCAAATAGACTGGGAAAAGAAACTGAAAATAACAGGTATTGATAGAATGATGGGCAACATATCAATATGTAATTATTTGATGGTGATATTTATCTTTATTTTTATGCTAATATCTAGTTGTTCACAGGAAAAACACAGGGTATCTATTCTAAAAGTGGTCAGAAATTTAGACCACAGTGGGGAAAACATAATAGTAGCTTGGCTACAATGAAACATCCAAAGATGATCCACAAGGCAGAGTTGGCTGTACTTATGCCACTTTTGTTGAGATGCAAGGTATCATCTCAAGAATGTGGAAGCGTACTGTGCAAATAAAATTAACACCTCCTGATTTAACTGCTGGTTAATAGGAAATACAGGCACTAGGAGAATAAATTAAATGAACCATGAGGAAATAGACAAATCCAGATGAGACCAGTTCTGGACTCTAGAAAGTCAATGTCATGCATACCATGTGTTGGTGGGAATGTGGAGAAACCAGAAATCCCATGTGCTGGAGAGAATGTAAAATGGAGCAGCCATTTTGGAAAAGTTTGGTAGTTTCTTACAAAGTTAAACAAATGCCATATGATGGAATAATTCCCCTCCTAGATAGCCACCCAAGAGAAATAAAAGCATATACCCATATAAAGACTTACATGCAGATGCACCTAGCAGCCAAATGTCCATCCACTGGTGCATGGAGAAATGAAATACGGTCTATCCATGCAATGGAGTATGACTCAGCAGTGAGATGAACAAACCAATGACATAAGGCACAACCTAGATGAACCTCAAAAACATACTGAGTGAAGGAAGTCACACACAAAACAATACGTGCTGCATGATTCCGTGTATATCAAGTTTCTAGAAAAGGTAAAAGGATAGGCTGAAGTTGGGAGTGAGGATTTACTGCAAATGGGCACAAGAGAACTCTCTGAGGTGATGGAAATGTTCTAAAACTGGATTGTGTGATGTTTGCACAACTGCATAAATTTACTCAAAGTAACTGAATGGTACCTTACAATGGGTGAATTTTACGGTAAGTAAACGTATTAGCTTGCTAGGGCAGCCATACAGAGCCACACAGAACGGATGGCTTAAACAAGTTCTGGAGGCTAGAAGTCCAAGATCAAGGTGTGGAAGGGTGCAGGTCTTCTGAGGCCTCTCTCCTTGACCTGGGGATGGCTGTCTTCTCTCTCCATCCTCACGTGGTCTTGCCTCTTCTTATAATGACACCAGTCATACCAGATTAGGGCCTACCCTAATACCTCATTGTAACCTAATTACTTCTTTGAAGACCCTTTCTCCAAATACAGCCACATTCTGAGGTTCTGGGGGTTAGGACTTCAACCAATGAATTTTGGGGGAGCAACAATTCAGCCATTATAGCAAATAATAATTTAATAATGCTGTTTTAAAAAGTCAACATCATGAAAAAAATGATGTGTGTGTGGAGGTACAGTTCTGGACTAAAAGAGATGTAACTCTAAAATATGAACCTAGGTAGTATTTTTAAAAATAAGTATAAGACATTCTTTGAACAACTGAAGATATTTGAATATGTCCTGGATATCAGATGACATTATGGAAATGTTATTTTCTTAGATATGAAGATAGTATTGTGGTTATGAAGAAGAAAGTCCTTATTCTTAGGAGAATGCATATAGGATTACCTTAGTGGCAAAGCATCATCAAAGAGAGATAAAACAAATATAGCAAAAAATAAACACTCATTGAATCTAGGTGGAGGGCATTAGGGTATTCCCTGTACTATTCTTTCAACTTCTCTATATATTTGAAAAATTTTATAATGCAAAGTCAGAGGGATGGGATTAGCATTGAACTCTGAGGAGACAGGAAGTTCTCAAGACAAGAAAGACCCTCTACTGAAGATTTCCTTTACTCCTTTTCTTCCTTGCTAATTGAAGTAGAAAATGTATCCTTCTAAAGCACATACCCAGTTATAGTTTTCTCTAAGTGAGAAATGGTTAGTGTTTCTACTGTTTCTGCTACGTAAAATCTAGAAGAAAACACTAATATAGATTTTAGAATTTTTAAAGTTTGACATGGAAGAGGCCAAGACACATGGGTATAGCTCATTTAAAATAACAAATGACAAGTAAAGATCTTTTTTTTTTTTTTAAGATTGTATTTATTTATTTGAGAGAGAGAGAGTGAGAGAGCACAAGCAGGGGGAGTGGCAGAGGGAGACGGAGAAGCAGGCTCCCTGTCGAGCAGGGAACCTGATGTGGGGCTCGACCCCAGGACCCTGGGATCATGACCTGAGCCAAAGGCAGATGCTTAAATAACTGAGCGACCCAGGCACCCCAAGATCTTTTTAAAACAGTATTAGCAAACAGGTGACCTGTGGGCCTAGAGATGTGTTTTATTTGGCTTGCATGGCATTTAATCAGGAGACTTACATAAAATACAGCCTTCAACTTTTTCTAGGTGAATCCAAAGACTTGGCATACTGGACTCAGGCATGGCCACATGGACCATAGTGGAGTGGTGACTGCCCCATGACAGGTATGGGCTTCATTCACTTCTGAACCTATTAGACCCCCAAAGGAATCTGACAGTTTGACAAAGAAAATGAATAAATGTTAAGTTGTTGCTTCTGATGAGATCTGCTTTACCACCATGCTCAGCTCTCTCTCCATTCATATGGATGTAGCTAGTGAGAACAATACGTTGGGAGGAAGGTGAAATTGAAGGGAAAGGATCTGGATACGAATGAGTGGTGCTAGGCCAGTTTATCCACATGAGGAAACATGAATGAAGGGCTATAGCCTCACATACACACGAAAATCAATTCTAAGTGGACTGTGGATATCAGTGTGAAAGGTAAAGTAATGAAGTGTACAGAATATACCAGAAAAGAATACCTTCATGACCTTGGGATAGGGAATGATTTCCTAAACAAAAACAAAACTGCATCAACCTCAAAGGAAAAAAGTGGTAAGTTGAGCTACATTAACATAAACCATTTTGTTCCAAGACACCATTCAAAGAATGAAAAGTCAAGTCACAGAGTCAGAGAAAATATCTGCAACACCTTTAACTGCACTTATGCAGAATATAGAAAGAACTAGAAATCAATTTTTAAAAGACAACTGAATAGAAAAATGGGCAAGAGATTTGAACAGGCATTTCACAAAAGGCATCTAAATGACCCCACACAAAGAGGTGCTAGACCTTCTTAGTAATAAGGCAATGCAAATAAAAAACACAATCCATATCTATCAACAAATGAATGGATAAAGATGTGGCATATATACATAATGGAATATTATTCAGCCACGAGGAAGAAGGAAATCCTGCCATTTGCAACAACTAGGATGGACCTTGAGGGCATCATACCCAATGGAAAAAAAAAAAAAAAAACAGACAAAGAAATACTATATGATCTCACCTACATGTGGAATCTAAAACAGCCGAACTCAGGAACAGAGAATGGAGTGGTGGTTACCAGAGGCTGGAGAGTAGGGGAAATGGGAGATGTTGGACAAAGGGCACAAACTTCCAGTTATAAGATGAATAAGTTCTAGGAAACTACTGTACAGCAATGGTGATGATACCTAATAATACTGTATTACATACTTGAAAGTTGCCAAGTGAGTAGACTTTAAATACTCTCGCCATGAAACAGAAATGGTAATTCTGTGGTGTGATGGAGCTATTGGCTAATGCTATGGTGGTGATCATTTTGCAATATGTATCAAATCCACCCGTTGTATACTTTACACGTAAACAATGTAATATATCATTTATACCTCAAGAAGGCTGGGAAAAGCCCCTACAATGTGTAACTACCACATACCTACCAAAATAGCGACCATTTAAAAGACCATCTGTAGCTGGTATTGGGGAGGACATGGGAGCACCTGGAACTGTCAGATGTTGTTGGTGGAGGTGTAAGTCAGTGCAACTGCCTTGGAAACCTGGAATTATCTACGACAGTGTCCCTTCTGGGTATCTGTCCAGCGTAAATGTATGCACGTAAACACTAAAAGATGTGCATAAGAATAAAAAAAAAATCTCAAACATCCATCAATGCATGAATGGATACACAAATTGTGGTATATTTTCACAAGGAAATACTACAGAACAGTGAAAATGAGCAAGCTAGGGTTAGATGAAATAACATGGAGAAATCTCACAAATATATAACGCTGAAAGAAGCCACACAAACAGGGATAATAGAGTTTTACTTCATTTGAATGAAGTTCGAAATGAGCGAAATTATGTCTTTGAGAAGGAAGGAAGAGATAGTGACTTGGAGGGAACACGAAGGGTGTCATGAGATCATGGCCTATGGCCTGTATCTTGACTTTGGTGACGGTTACATGGGTGAATTCACTTTGTGATCATTCATCAAGTTCTACCCTTAAGATTTGTGTACTTTTCTGCATGTAGGGTACACGTTACTAAAAAAGTTAAAATACTTGCCCAGATGTGAACAGCTGGTAGGGGATACACCACATGCCAATAAGATAACCCAAGGGTCTGCTAATCCAGTGATCTCAGATTTACTTAAATTATCCCAAGCCTCATGAAAAAGTTTGAAAATCTCTGTTCTCATGGGATACTGTCACCAAAAATGGAATAAAACAGCAAAGATATATTAAGTTCCAGTTCAGACACTCATTTTCAAAGAGAAACAGGACTGGGACTGTTTTGTGTTTTGACACAGGGTATTAATAATATTGTTCTGACCTGTTAGAAATATGGTAAGAGTGAATAATGGGGCAATGGCAGAGAAGATTTCTAAGTCATAAAGTGAAAAATGGTTATCCTTGTTTTTTCTTTTTGATTTTAATTTTAGTTCTCTCTTTAAATGTTGTTTTTAATTCTTTTTTTAAACTGAGGGTTCTAGAGGGGAGGGGAGTGGGGGAATGGGTTAGCCTGGTGATGGGTATTAAAGAGGGCACGTACTGAACGGAGCACTGGGTGTTATATGCAAACAATGAATCATGGATCACTACATCAAAAACTAATGATGTAATGTATGGTGATTAACATAATAAAAAAAGAAAAAAAAGAAAAGCAAAAAAAAAGAGATTTATTTATTTTAAAGAGAGAGAGCGTGTGCCCACACATGAGAGCAAGTGAGGGGATGGGCAGGGGAAGGGAGTGGGACAAGCAGACTCCACACTGAGCGTGGGGCCCTATGCGGGGGCTTGATCTCACGACCCTGAGGGTCATGACCTGAGTCAAATCAAGAGTTGGATGCTCAACCAACTGAGCCACCCAGGCGCCCCCCTAAATGCTGTTTTAAATTCTGCAACATGTTTTGTTTTTAAGTTGACAGAAACTGATCAGAAACAATACAACAGATAGAGATCTGATGAATTCTTATCTTTAAAAAATAATTTAGGGATACTGCCAGTGCAGTAGAATGTTGACTGCAGGGTAACAGCTTCCTGAGGTGTTGGAGACGTTAAAATATATATGAAACAGATTGTCTCACGAGCAGTCGATGAACTTAAAGTCTGTGGACTTCCCTCTGTCCTACAGAAAACACATACACACGTATCATACATTACCACACACATGATAATTTGAAAATATACCACTCAACCACACGGCTTAAAGAGGAACTCACGATGGAAATGACAAAATAATTAGAATTGAACAACAAGGACAGTACCGCATATTCTAACATGTGAACGTCAGCTCAAGCCATTTCTAAACACAAATTTATGGTCTTTGATGCATTTTTAAAAAAAATTTTTTTTATTGTTATGTTAATCCCCATACATTACATCATTAGTTTTCGATATAGCGTTCCATGATTCATTGTTTGTGCATAACACCCAGTGCTCCATGCAGAACGTGCCCTCCTCAATACCCATCACCAGGCTAACCCATCCTCCCAACTCCCCTCCCCTCTAGAACCCTCAGTTTGTTTTTCAGAGTCCATTGTCTCTCATGGTTCTTCTCCCCCTCCGATTTCCCCCCCTTCATTCTTCCCCTGCTGCTACATTCTTCTTCTTCTTTTTTTCTTTCTTAACATATATTGCATTATTTGTTTCAGAGGTACAGATCTGAGATTCAACAGTCTTGCACAATTCACAGCGCTTACCAGAACACATACCCTCCCCAGTGTCCATCACCCAGTCACCCCATCCCTCCCACCCCACCCCCCTCTTTGATGCATTTTTAAAAAGTAAAATTTTAAAATGAGAGCAGCTAATCCCTCAGTTCAAAAAGATAGAAAAAGAATGAACAGAGTAAATCTAGAGACTGGAGAAGGAAAAACAAGAGCAGAGGTCAATGAAAAGGTAATGAAATCAATACAATAGGTTTCTAGCAAAATTGACCTTGGAAAAAATGAGAAGCAGCACATCTGATCAATATGAGGAACACAGAGGGTCTGTAACAGAGGTAGAGTTTAGAGCTTTCCACCCTGGGCCATCCCCAAGGTTACTGGCTTCCCTGAAATCAGGTGCCCACCCTGGTTTAGTTAGTGGCTTCTTCTCCCCCGAGGAACAGCGAGGGCTGCCTCTCCGAGCGCAAGGGAGCGGGACGTACTCTTCTTTAGATGGAGGAGAGAGCAAATGTGACTGTATGTGTTCCACACACTGTACAGTAATGGTTCGCGTGTCATCATGTGTCCAAATCTCCCCGGGGCTTCAGTGATCACCTGCCTCGTTTACTCCACCTTTCTCTTTGGCTTACCCTCCCTCCTCTATCCTCCTTCACAGATAGCTTTCTTCCTCCCCCCTTTTTTAGATTTTATTTTTAAAAAGATTTTACTCACTTGAGGAGAGAGTGCAGTGAGAGGGCATGAGTGGGGACGGGTAGGGGCAGAGGCAGAGGGAGAAGCAGACTCCCTGCCGAGCAGGGAGCCCGATGTGGGGCTCGATCCCAGAACCCTGGGATCATGACCTGAGCCGAAGGCAGACGCTCAACCGACTGAGCCACCCAGGCGCCCCTTTCCTCCCCCTTTACTGAGTATATATAACACGCATTCAGTAGAGTACATAAATCTCAAGGAGGCTGCCTGATGAATTTGAACATATGTATACACAAGTGTAACTACTACCAGCTCAAGCTACGGAGCTGGTCATTTCCAGCTCCCAGAAGGTTCTTTCTTTCCTCCCTGCTCATGTCTCTGTGTCTTAGCTGTTCCTTGTGCCCCAAATACTTTTCCTCCAAGTAAACATACGGCTCATTCCTTAGGTCCTTCAAGTCTCTGCTTAAATGTCAACTTTTCAGTGAGGCCTGATCACCCTATGTGAAATTACAACAACTCTCACATCCTCTATCTTCCTTCCTTATTCTATTTCTTCCCTTATCCCCTCCTAATGGATTATATGATGTGCATGTGTGCATATACACGCATGCATACATACACATATATACACACATATATACATAAACGTAGAGTCCGCTGCTCCCCACTGAAGTTCCATAAGGGCAGAAATTTTGACTATTTTAATGCTTCTGTGCCACAATACCTATATGTCTGGCACATAATAAGTTCTCAGTAATCACTTATTGAATGAAGAGTTTAGTCACTGAGACTGTAAAGGTTGTAACGAGACAATCTGGTTATAGCTGGCTAAAACCCCAAATGAAGGTAATTCCTGCACTGCTGTTCTAACTCAGGTGTAACTCCCCATTATGCAAGTCTCCTGAAGTCTCTGTTCATCACACCTCTCCTGATGACCCACCCCAGGGTGATCTGTGACCAAGGTCCAAAGATGACTTGGGCCTAAGGACAGTAGTCAAAGATTGTAGTGGTGAGATCAATCATGCCCTAAATGAACTGTAGTAATTATCCATGCTATACTAGGAAAAGTCAGGGAAGAGGGTACACAGATGAACAAGTGCTTGAGAAGGAACTGCGGTACCAACGTGGGTCATGCAGAATTGGTTGCTATGGTGAGGACTCTGCTGGAGACTGTGTTGGATACGTTACTGCAGGATGACACTCCAGTGGTTTCCTGGGTTGGCCCATGTAGACCCCAGCCTCGCGCTAGCCTGTGCTGTCTGGCAAGGATGCTGTTAGGAAGAAGACACCCAGAGAGAAGTAGAGCCCCAGGAAACGGCAGGAATGCAGACTCTCTAAGCACTCATTGCTGTGGGGGCTCCAGGATAACAGGGTCCCGGAGAGCGGCCTTAAATGCTGAATGGTAGCCTTTCCTGGGTCTTTGTGAGATTCTTCTCCCTTACTACCATGTGTATCCTCGTTAAAAACAAAACATTACTCAAGAGAGTGTATGGTCACAATCTGTTCCTTGGAGCCAGAAAAGCTTAAGTGAGACAGGAAAGGAGCCTGTGCAGAAGGAGGAGTGTGGGACCCTCAGCTGTCTGCTCTTACTGACTACTCTTACTTCTGGAAACTTTCCAACTTGCTTCTGAAACACAATGTTCCTATAGTTCTTTTCTTTCCTAGAATAATTCATAACCTATGGAACTGAAGGGAAGCCACAGCTCATTCAGCACATGAAAGAGAGGAGCAAATGGAGGCCCATTCAGAGATTTCCTTCTTACTCCATTTCCTTCAGCGATTCTTTCCTCACCATTTAACAGGGAATGTTCTTGAATCATCTGCCCCCTTTCTCTCTCTAGACTCATAATTTCAGCCTCCAATTATACGTGGATCCGCTTTTAAATTTTTATCTTAAGTGCTGAATTCTTTCCCCCCTGTATTAGACTTCCAATTTATCTGTGGATTGTATACTTCCAAGTTTCACTGGTGCCTGAAAAAACTCAACATGGTTAAAACCAACATCATCTCCTTTCTCCTCTCCCACTTTCTGCATTACTCTTATTAGCATTATCATTTTTTTTTAAAGTTCCTTGTCTTAAACTGTTTTTTAATTTCAAAATAGTCTGATCATGCAAACAGTATAAAGAATAAAATAACAAAGATTCATGTTTTCATTATCAATACTTAATATTTTGCCATATTTGTTTCAGACTCAAAAACCATTTTACAGATATGGTTGGAAGTCCCCTATCCCATTCAACCTGGTCCCTCCTAAGAGGCAGCCACTCCTCCAAGGTTGGTTCCTGTCAAAAGCAGACCCCGAGATAAAGGCTGATAAACACACAGAAGTGATTTGGGAGGTGCAGGGACGCTGGCAAGGTGTGGGGAGGTGGTACGGGGATGGGAAGACGGCCAATGGGGCCCAGTGTTAAATCAGCTACCACCTGTGGGTAGGCTGCAGGCAAAATGAGTTCTGGCAGCCTAAGGGCAGCCTTTGGACAAGGATGTTGGCTGATGGAAGTTAGGCTGGTGTGCACAGAAATGATAAGGGAATACAGGGGAACATGGGCAGAGTACTGATAGCATCCATGATAGTGTGTACCCATCCTATTGACATTGTTTACCTTTACTGCGATTGTTAAACATCATTAATTTTTATATTAGATGCTATTATTGATACATTAACAACCATGCTACTGATGAAGGGGAACAGTGACTATAAATGCATACCAGTCAACATGAAAAAGGATGGCAGTTTGGGAAAATAACTTCAGTTCAAAGGGTTGTTTAGCTATTTATTGAATTTGTATCAAGTGCTTTGATTGATCTCCCCTTTAATAGAAGGTAAAGAAATAAAACACAGTCCGCAATTTATTTTTTGTTTGGTTCCACACTTCATTTGACTTTGACAAAACCTGATTTTCTCCTGTATCTTCCTTCATCTCCTACTTTAAGATTGCAGTTATTAGGCTTAAACGATGATTGATATGTGAGATTACAAGCATTTGCTATGAAGACCATATACAATCAAGAGTGTCTTAGAATATAATTTTCTTCTTAGCTGCAATCCATTAGCTTTTCTATTGAAAGAGAGAAGGATGCATGTGTGTGTACAGGGCGCAGGGGGTGTGTGTGTAATGGAGACAAATCGCAACCCCATAATCAACCCTGCAGTGATATTCTAAATCATTTAGCAAAGCCAGGAAGAGTTTGCCTTCTTTGTACCTCACAATCAACAGGACTCCTGATTTAACAATACAGAACTACAAACATTATGTTTCCTGTTCCCTTTTGCAGAGACCAAAAGGATTTAAAATAATCTTTAAATGATACTCCTCATAGATTCTACTATTGGACAAATAGACCTCCTTCCTTAGGAACTAGCATACAGAAAAATCACCTGACACTCAAAAAGATCTCCTAGTCAGAAGGATCTTTCTCAAGAATCAGAACAGACAGTCACTTGTAAAGCAGACCACATATAGCAGGAGAAAAATTAAAAAAAAAAAATCATATTGAGATTCAAGGAGATATCCACCAAATTTCATATTTCAAATGAGAAATGATTACAGAACTTGAAAACCCCATGGAGAACAACTGAGTGGGTTTAGATCAGAGGCAAAATATACTGGTGAAAAGAACTTCTGGAAACAGCATAAATTTTACATCTGAAAGAAAGGTAATGTTTTCATGAAGTAATTCTCTACTGTTTTTCTCCTAATTCCACTTCCCTATAAAAACGAACCTCTTGAAAACAAGTGAGAAAATACATTATGTGCCACAACATTTAAGCAGTAAGTAGGATTAAGAATAGAGAAAGGTCATGTAGAATACAGAGTCCTTATGCTTGTTTTTAAAAATGTCTTCATTAATCTATTGGAAACTTTGGATCCTTTTTTTTCTTCTTTTTTTTTTTAAGTACTCTCCATACCCAACGTGTGGCCTGAACTCATGATCCCAAGATCAAGAGTTGCATGCTCTACCGACTGAGCCAGCCAGGTGTGCCTGGATCCTTCTTATAGAAAATAGTACATTTGTACAAAACATAAGATTGGCATAAAATTTCAGGGATTCATGGGCTCCCTAGAGCCCGAAAGGTTGTAGTGATCAGTCTATTGACCCACAGTGGTCCAAGAACACCATGTTAAGACTCCTTTATTCAGAAAGCAGAGAACACTTACATTGTATAGAGGAATAGTCTTCATCACCTTGTACTGTTTAGTGGGATCCATCTTATACAGGTGACGATCGGTGACAAAAATCGCTCGGTCTTCCACCTTACTAAATCGATTCACCTATAAGAAAACAAACCAATAAGCCATCATAGCTCATCAAGAATGAAATCAAATTATCTACCAGGAAATTATCTAATTAGGGGCAGAGGTGGCTAGCTGTGGAGACACATTCTTTAATAGATATATACCATTCTACAGGAGGAACAGAGATCTAAAAGGACTTGCAGTTTCCAGATTTGTAGAATTTTACAATTTAAATTTCACAATTTTATAATTTAACAGGAAAAACAAGAAAAACACGTAAGAATTAAAGGACTAAAAACATTGACCCAGACACTATAAAGAAAATAAAAAGACAACCCAGAGACTAAGGAGCAAATGTCTTGCAAATCACATTTCTGATAAGGGACTTGCATCTCTAAAAGAATAGAGTATGTATTTTACCTAGAATATATAACTCAATAATAAAAAGACAAAAAAACAAATAAAGAATTTGAATAGACATTTCTCCAGAGAAGATATACAAATAGCCAATAAGCACATGAAAAGATGCTTGACATTATTAGCCACCAGGGAAATGTAAGTCAGAACCACAGTGAGATACCACTTCACACTCACCAGAATGACAATAATAAAAAAGACAGATAATAACAAATGTTGGCCAGGATGTGGAGAAATTGGAACCCTCATCACACTAATGGTGGGAATATAAAATGATGCAGTCACTTTGGAAAATAGTCTGGCAGGTCCTCAAGTGGTTAAATACAGAATTACCATATGACCCAGAAATTCCACTCGTAGGTATATACACAAGGAACTGAAGACATATCCACACAAAAACTTGGGCATGAATATGCACAGCAGCATTAATCATGATAGGAACAACCTAAATGTCCATCAACTGATGAACGGATAAATAAAATATGATATATCCACACAGTGGAATATAATTTGTCAAGAAGAAGAAATAAATATTGATACATGCCATAACATGGATGAACCTTAAAAACATGATGCTAAGTCAGTCAGTCCCAAAGGACCACATTGCAAGAGTTCATTTACATGTAATATCCAGAATAAGTAAATCTGTAGTAACAGAAAGTAGGTTATTGGTTGCCTAGGGCTGGGGGAGATGGAAGCTTTGGAAGGATGACAGCTAAGGGGTGGGGGATTTCTTTTTGAAAACTGATTGTGGTAATGGATCTACAACTCTGTGAATACACTAAAAGCCAATGAATTGTATACTTGAAAATGGTGAATGGTATGGTATGTGATTATATCTCAATAAAACTGTAAAAAATGTAAGCTCTATTTGAAACGACTGATTCTGCCCCTCTCCTAATGCAATGGGTAGGTGTATTTCAGACCAAATTCCCTAAAGTATATTGAGTATGTCATTAAATCTACATGTTCAGCGGCGCCTGGGTGGCTCAGTTGGTTAAGTGTCTGCCTTCGGCTCAGGTCATGATCCTGGGATCCTGGAATCGAGTCCCACATTGGGCTCCCTGCTCAGCGGGGAGTCTGCTTCTCCCTCTGCCCCTCTCCCACCTCGTTTGGGCTTGCTCTCTTTCTCTCTCTGGCAAAAATAAATCAATAAAATCTTAAAAAAAACCTACATGTTCAAAAATGGACAGTGCCTTCCTAGTGCCTATGAATTATGGCACGAATTATGGAATTACGGCACGAATGCCTCGTAATTACTACTGTCCAAAACAAGAGTGGGCCACATGGAAAAGCAGTAATATCCCCCTCCCCCATAGAAACGATATGAGCAGAAGCTAGGTGGACCCCTGATGTGGGTGTGGTAGAGGGGGTTCCTGCTTTGAGTACAAAGACTAGAGGTTTCCAAGGTCCCCTGCCGCTCAGATTCTAGGATTCCTTTATCTGACTTTCAAGAGTTTTTCTATCTCCCACTATTCACCTTTTCATTTATTTTATTTTTTTAAAGTTTTTTTTTTTTTTTTAGTAATCTCTACACCCAATGTGGGGCTCGAACTCACAACCCCAAGATTAAGAGTTCCATGCTCTACCGACTAAGCCAACCAGGCACCCCACTATTCTCCTTTTTAAACTTTATTTCTTTAAGGGCTCTGTTCCTGTCTGACAGGTTTCCTCATGTTATGCTCTCTCTTAAATGTTTATGATTTTCCACTCTCCTTTTGACCTCTCTGTATTTAAAGATATTGCTCAAATTCTCATTCCATTATAAAACTGCTAAAATTTCTAAAGTAAAAAAAGATCACTCTTTCCTCTAACCTTCTATTACACAGTTATAGAGTGAATATACAGGATACGTATAGAGTTAAGAATGAAATGAAAAATTAACATCGCAACCAAAGGGCACAGGGTTTCTCTTTTAAAGCATGACAATCAAGAATATGACGAGCTGTTGTCTAAGCACTTTTGCTAACATAAAATGCTGGATCCTCTCCCAAGCGTTTTTTTTGGAAAGAAGGATAGGGCAGGTTTGCTGATGTTTATAAATTCCAAGACAATAAAGTTAAATCTAACCTTATCACCTTCTCATTGTGAAATTTAGTTAGTATCTACACTTCTCTACTAAAAGGGCAAAAGTTTTCATTTAATAATTGTAAAGTTTTAGCAGTTTCAAGGACACTGGTAATTTTTGGACCATGGATACTTGTCATGAATATACTCGATAAAACAGTTGTGTAGAACACTGAATTTTTAAACTTGTAGCTGAAGCTGTGTTTGGCACAGGATGTTGATTCTACTTATGAATCTTGTGATAATCTACTATAACCTCACGAATGTAGATCTAAGTAACTCAGCCACTATAAAAGATTATACAGGTTATCTGAAAACTGGAAGTATATAAAAAAAGCTCTTTCCCTTGTAAAATAGCTACAAATAGGTTACCAAAAGAGTGACAAATTTACTTGAAAATGAAGTAAAAATCTCATATTCAACTGTATAATTTTTTTTTTTTAATGAAGATCAAGAAATAGCAAAACTATTTTATGGTAAAGGCCGTCAGAAGAGTGGTTGCCCTTGGTAGTGGGAGGGCTTGGCTGGGAAGGGGCATGAAGGAGCTTTTCAGGGTGATGGAAATGTTCTATATCTGGATAGGGTTGTGATTTACATGAGTGTACACACTCATCAAAACTCACTGAACTCTATACTTCAGATCCGTGCATCTACTTGTATAAAAATTATACCTCAATACAAGTACATAAACAAAACACCATAACATCTCAAATATCCAGGACAGATTCATATTTACTGCCTTCTTATTTCACAGACAGTAATTCTGTCTTCCAGCCAGATTGGAAGTTCCTTGAGGGTCATTATCATCTGACGGCCTTTTTCTTATACCTCACAGCACCCAGTACAGAAGTGGGCGGCCTATAGCATTTACTCTACCCTTGCTGACCGGTTGGTTTTGAGAGCACTTTTAATCCGACAGGACAATTTCAAGAGGTGCTCTTCCCCACATGAGTCAATCAGTGTTGATGACTGGAAAACATGGAAGCACACTGGAGAGGTTGAATAATGTGTGAAAAAAAATGTCCCAAGTGGCAAATGATAGCACTTTTGCTCAATAGCTTAAGTCCCCATTGCCCAGTGTGGTCTTGGAAAACCTCCATTTCTTCACTGAAGAAAGAGGAAGTGGGGACTCTTGCTTTTTTTTTCTGAGATTGGAAGACTATCAGGAAGCGATCTCTTCAATAAAAAGCTCCCTAACATAGCAGGCACTATAAAAGCACATGGATTGCGGGGCGCCTGGGTGGCTCAGTCGGTTAAGCGTCTGCCTTCAGCTCAGGTCATGATCCCGGGGTCCTGCGATCGAGCCCCATGTCGGGCTCCCTGCTCAGCGGGGAGCCTGCTTCCCGCTCTGTCCCCCTCCCTGCTCGTGCTCTCTCTCTCTCTTCTCAAATAAATAAAATCTAAAAAAATAAAAGCACATGGATTGCTCATCTGGAATTATTTATTCTTCTGGTTGGAATTGTTGAGATTTATTTGTACATTTTCTTTTACCCCATAAAGAGTCTTTTCCATGAGTTAATTTTTCCCTCAGAATCTATATTCCTGGAGGGCAAGCCCTTTGCCAGCAGCCATCACTACAATACTCTGTAGACAGAATGCTGACAGGCCAGAGGAACCGTCCTGAGTGGATCTAGGAGAAACCTTTGTGTCTGTACTTGCAACACCGTATTACTTGGTCATACTACCCTTATGAAACCTTTAGATTTACACTTTCATTGAGAAAAGGGGTCTTTCTATAATCAGACACCTAAAAATGTTATTGAATTTATTTTTTCCTATATTTTTAAATCCAGCACATCGCTCCAATTAATTAGAAAAAAGTCATCCTGGTAAGCGTCTCCTTAAATTAAATAATTTGACAATTTTTTTTTTCAAAATTGCACTGTGCATTTTCAAGTACTATATAATGTATTGATATAATATTATATCAGCTGCTGCTGATATTCAAAGGAATGATATGAAGCTCTTGGTTATAATAAGAATCTGAGACTAGTAGATGGGGTTGAGCTAGGTAAGAAACTAACACATGAAAATAATTTCATATAAAGATAAACATAAAGAAAATAAATCTATATAATGGGATTGGGAGAAAATATACATGTGATTCTGTAGAGTGCTACTTTATGAGAGAGTCAGAGAATGCCCAATTTGCAGGTAAATCTTCCCCTAACAGGGGGAATTAACCACAGGACATTTTATAAATAAGGAATTAATTACAAGCTAATTGGGATGTTTCAATCTTAGATTTGGGTAATATTTAAATCAAAACTGAGCACAAGGGGCGCCTGGGGGGGCTCAGTCATTAAGCATCTGCCTTCGGCTCAGGTCATGATCCCAGGGTCCTGGGATCGAGCCCCGCATCGGGCTCCCTGCTCGGCGGAAAGCCTGCTTCTCCCTCTCCCACTCCCCCTGCTTGTGTTCCCTCTCTCACTGTGTCTCTGTCTGTCAAATAAATAAAATCTTAAAAAAATAATAAATTAAGAAAAAAAAACTGAGCACAAAACAATTTCTGAACAACTATAAAGTCATATTTCTCAGTGACTAGAAGGAAAAGCAAAGCAAAACAACAAAGAGCACTCAAAAACCCCTCCCCTAAGTGAAATAGAAGGTGCGCCTGTGGTAACATATCCCCCATCCCTGCTCCCCAGATCCTATTTTCAAGATGCAAACAAAGAAGTTAGAGACTAATCTGAACACACTGTTACCTCTGGTAGGATATACAGCTAACTAAATTAGGTTTGATAAGATAGGATACAGCAGGGTATACCGCTGTCGGTAGGAGAGCAAACTAAAATTTAGGTTTTCAACTGTCTTCTCCCTTCTGCCTCATAGTTTTAGAAATCCATCAATTTGCCAAACACTGCTTTTGTAACCAAAGCGTATTTTTCAGTCTTCAACTTGATAAAAATGGTATCTGTAATTAAGAGTAAAGTAGAGTCTACGTGGTAAACTAATGACTACTCTTGGTAGTAATTATTTACCTCACATAGCAATGATTTCTGCCATAAAAGGGAAAAGCCCTTGTCAGAAGGCTTCAAACAAGGTGACTGTAGAGCTCCCACTTCAGCTTTTTTCTAAGTTGTTCTGCACAACACCAGCCTCATGTGATGCTTTGTGAAAGAAAGGGTTCCAAGTCAGGTTGGTTGGAGGAACCCTGCAAACCATGGCCTCCCCTAGGATATTTGTAACCCATGAATATATTAAAGGCTTTGAGAATTCTGCACTTAAATAGCATATTTGACTGCTTCACCCAGCATTTCCCACATACGATACAAGGGATCCTTTTTAAAAACACATGAATACATTCAACAGAACACTGGTTTGTGAAACACATGGTGGAGGACACTAATCATTTGTATCCATGTTAGAGTTGGGAGACTAGAGAGCATCTAAAGTGGAACGTGAGTAATAAGTAAAAGTAGTGCTCCTCATCTTTGGCAAAATCACATAAGAAATATAGGTGTGTTGCACAAGAGTATGAGAAAAGAAAAGCGTGTCGCATAATTCCACGAGGTCACACAAGAGTCAAAAACAATAGGCCAGCCATGGTGGTAAAGTGAAGAGTACTTTCCTTTTTGTGATCTATCCATGAGTTAATTTGGAAACCAAAAAGGCAAAAACCTCAAAGCAGCAATTTTATTGAAGGGCTGTTTAGAAATATTACATTCCTTTTTATAGAAAAATGTAATTTCTAATGAGAAGAGGTCATACATCTTTACCTTGTGTTTTAGCAACTCAAATCATCCTTAAAACGGATCAAGTGAGTGGGAAGGCCATCATGTACCAAAGAAAGACCTGTAAGTTGCATAACAGAATCGAAGTGGCAAAGAAAAAATTTTAACATACATACATAAATTTGTAAATTCAAACTTAATTAAAATAATGATGGCATAGGAACATTTTTTTTGTTCTCATAAATTCATAAAGCAATAAAAAAATTGGATCACAGACTCAGTGTTAGATGAGCTCTCATCTTTTTCTTCTATGACCCATGCTAAAATCCTCAACCAAAGAAAACTCTCTATCACCTGGCTCTTGCCCAAATCCTTCTGGTGATCTATTTATAGTTTTAGTCAACACCACAGGGAGTCAGAGATAAAGCTCCCCTGAAGAGTCAGACCAACAGAAAACACATTATGGGTGAGAGTAGCTATTTGCAGAAGTCTCCCACCTTAAAGGACATTTAGAACTGTAGCTAATGGAAAGTGGTTGTTTTAAAAAGAATCAAGGCATACACCATTACCTTGATCCCAAAACCAGACAAAGACCCCATCAAAAAGGAGAATTACAGACCAATATCCTTGATGAACATGGATGCAAAAATTCTCACCAAAATACTAGCCAATAGGATCCAACAGTACTATTCACCACGATCAAGTGGGATTTATCCCTGGGCTGCAAGCTTGGTTCAACATCCGCAAATCAATCAACGTGATACAATACATTAACAAAAGAAAGAACAAGAATCATGATCCTCTCAATAGATACAAAAAAAGCATTTGACAAAGTACAGCATCCTTTCTTGATCAAAACTCTTCAGTGTATAGGGATAGAGGGTACATACCTCAATATCATAAAAGCCATCTATGAAAAACCTACAGCGAATATCATTGTCAATGGGGAAAAACTGAGAGCTTTCCCCCTAAGGTCAGGAACACAGCAGGGATGTCCACTATCACCACTGCTATTTAACATAGTATTAGAAGTCCTAAGCACAGCAATCAGACAACAAAAAGAAATCAAAGGCATCCAAATCGGCAAAGAAGAAGTTAAACTCTCACTCTTTGCAGATGATATAATACTTTATGTGGAAAATCCCAAAGACTCCACCCCAAAACTGCTAGAACTCATACAGGAATTCAGTCAAGTGGCAGGATATAAAATCAATGCACAGAAGTCAGTGGCATTCCTATACACCAACAACAAGACAGAAGAAAGAGAAATTAAGGAGTTGATCCCATTTACAATTGCACCCAAAACCATCAGATACCTAGGAATAAATCTAACCAAAGAGGCAAAGGATCTGTACTCAGAAAACTATAAAATACTCATGAAAGAAATTGAGGAAGACACAAAGAAATGGAAAAACGTTCCATGCTCATGGATTGGAAGAACAAATATTGTGAAGATGTTAATGCTACCTAGAGCAATCTACACATTCAGTGCAATCCCCATCAAAATACCAACCACTTTTTTCAAAGAAATGGAACAAATAATCCTAAAAGTTGTATGGAATCAGAAAGGACCCCGAACAGCCAGAGGAATGCTGAAAAAGAAAAGCAAAGCTGGCGGCATCACAATTCCGGACTTCAAGCTCTATTACAAAGCTGTCATCATCAAGATAGTATGGTATTGGCACAAAAGCAGGCACATAGATCAATGGAACAGAATAGAGAGCCCAGAAATGGACCCTCAACTCTCTGGTCAACTAATCTTCGACAAAGCAGGAAAGAATGTCCAATGGAAAAAAGACAGTCTCTTCAAACAAATGGTGTTGGGAAAATTGGACAGCCACATGCAGAAGAATGAAACTGGACCATTTCCTTACACCACACACAAAAATAGACTCCAGATGGTTGAAAGACCTCAATGTGAGACAGGAGTCCATCAAAATCCTAAAGGAGAACACAGGCAGCAACCTCTTCGACCTCAGCTGCAGCAACTTCTTCCTAGAAACATCACCAAAGGCAAGGGAAGCAAGGGCAAAAATGAACTATTGGGACTTCATCAAGATAAAAAGCTTTTGCACAGCAAAGGAAACAGTCAACAAAACCAAAAGACAACCGACAGAATGGGAGAAGATATTTGCAAATGACATATCAGATAAAGGGCTAGTATCCAAAATCTATAAAGAACTTATCAAACTCAACACCCAAAGAACAAATGATCCAATCAAGAAATGGGCAGAAGGCATGAACAGACATTTTTCCAAAGAAGACATCCAAATGGCCAACAGACACATGAAAAAGTGCCCAACATCGCTCGGCATCAGGGAAATCCAAATCAAAACCTCAATGAGATACCACCTCACACCAGTCAGAATGGCTAAAATTAAGTCAGGAAATGACAGATGTTGGCGGGGATGCGGAGAAAGGGGAACCCTCCTACACTGTTGGTGGGAATGCAAGCTGGTGCAGCCACTCTGGAAAACAGTATGGAGGTTCCTCAAAAAGTTGAAAATAGAGCTACCATACGATCCAGCAATTGCACTACTGGGTATTTACCCCAAAGATAAAAATGTTGGGATCCAAGGGGCACGTGCACCCCAGTGTTTATAGCAGTACTGTCCACAACAGCCAAACTATAGAAAGAGCCTAGATGTCCGCCAATAGATGAATGGATAAAGAAGGTGTGGTATATATACACAATGGAATATTATGCAGCCATCAAAAAGAATGAGATCTTGCCATTTGCAATGACGTGGATGGAACTGGAGGGTATTATGCTGAGCGAAATAAGTCAATCAGAGAAAGACATGTATCATATGACCTCACTGATATGAGGAATTCTTAATCTCAGGAAACAAACTGAGTGTTGCTGGAGTGGGGGGGTGGGTGGGAGGGATGGGGTGGCTGGGTGATAGACATTGGGGAGGGTATGTGCTATGGTGAGCGCTGTGAATTGTGCAAGACTGTTGAATCACAGATCTGTACCTCTGAAACAAATAATGCAATATATGTTAAGAAAAAAAGAAGAAGAAGAAGATAGCAGGAGGGGAAGAATGAAGGGGGGGAAATCGGAGGGGGAGACGAACCATGAGAGACGATGGACTCTGAAAAACAAACTGAGGGTTCTAGAGGGGAGGGGGGTGGCAGGATGGGTTAGTCTGGTGATGGGTATTAAAGAGGGCACGTTCTGCATGGAGCACTGGGTGTTATGCACAAACAATGAATCATGGAACACTATATCAAAAACTAATGATATAATGTATGGTGATTAACATAACAATAAAAAATTAAAAAAAAGAATCAAGGCATAAAGAAGAGGGCTTTACTGAAATTATAACAAGTTTACCTTGGCACATGCTTGGGATTGAAAAATTTCTATAAAAGACATTATCTAAACTCAACACCAAAAACCCCAAACAATCTGATTGAAAAATGGGCAGAGGACCTGAACATTTTCCCAAAGATGTGCCGATGGCCAACAGGCACATGAAAAGATGCTCAACATTACTCATCATCAGGGAAATGCAAATCAGAACTGCAATGACCTTACACCTGTCAGAATGGTTAGAATCAAAGACAAGAAAAAACAAGTACTGGCAAGGATGTGGGGAAAAGGAACCCTCATGCACTGTTGGTGGGAATGCAATTTGGTGCAGCCACTGTGGAAAACAGTATGGACACGCCTCAAAAAATTAAAAATAGAAATACCATATGATCCAATAATTCTACTACTGGGTATTAACCGAAAGGAAATGAGAATACTAATTTAAAAAGATATTTGCACCCCTCCCCTGTGTTTACTGTAATATTATTTACAATAGTCAAAATATGGAAGCAATCTAAGAGTCCATCAATAGATAAACAGATAAGGAAGATGTGGTATACACACACACACACACACACACACACACACACACACATAGAATATCACACAGCCATAAAAACAATGAGATCTTGCCATTTGCAACAACATGGATGAACCTAGAAGGTATTATGCGAAGTGAAATAAGTCAGACTGAGAAAGACAACCACCAATGATTTCACTCACATGTGGAAATTTAAAAAACAACAAATAAATAAAAAAACAAAAAGCAGAATCGGACCTGTAAATACAGAGAAAAAACCCAAACTAGGTTGCCAGAGGGAAAGGGGGGTAAGGGGAATGGGCAAAATGAGTAAAGGGGTGTGGGAGAAACAGGCTTCCAGTTATGGAAAGAAGTCATCATGGGAATAAAAGGGACAACGTAGGAAATACAGTCAATGATATTGTAACAGTGTAGTATGGTGACTGGCTGTAGCTACAGTCGGCGAGCACAGTGTAATGTATAGAGTTGTTGAATCACTATGTTGTACTTAAAATTAATGTAACATTGTGTGTCAACTATACTCAAATAAAAAAAAATCTAAGCTATAGTGTGAAGAAATATTATTTTTTATTGAATTTAGAAACACAGAAGCATGACTAAGAATTTTGAGCCTTTATCCAGCAGGATCCAGGGAGAGACATGCTGTCAGACATCAAATTGTCATCATTGGAAAGACAGAATCAGAGACACCAGGCTTTTCTAAAGCGGATGACATAATTCTCAAAATCATTCAACACTCTTCGATTGTTCTGATTACTAATTTGACTTCTCACGTAGCTTGATACTAGAAAGGAAGTACCCTAGAGAGTAGATATGAGAATTCACTAGCATGGTATATTCCTTTGTGAAATTCACAAATTGACATTGTGGCTCATGTACTGTTTTATGTCTGATTCTGGCCCACAAAAGCCACTCTTGATTATCTGATCAACTCCAGATCCACTTATAAAAGAGTTTCTGGATCTGCCAGTTCAGAATTAGACTCCACTTGGTTAACCACCCAACCGCCAGCAAGCTTTCCTATTTCATTCTGATTTTTTTTTTTTTAAAGCTACTCACTATTTTGTTAAAAAGTCTATATTATATTGAGGCGATCTCTTCTTCCTTAGAATGTTTTAATACCTGCCCTGGTCACCAACATTCTACTTTCTTTCTCTATTAATGTGCTTCACGTAAGACAGCATTTGTCTTTTTGTGTCTTATTCACCTAGATAATATCTTCAAGGTCATCCATGCTGTAGGCATGTATTTCCTTCCTCTTTATGCTGAAGAGTATCCTATTGCCTGGATACATGTATTCTTTCTTCCTTTTTTTAGAGAATCCCAAGCAGGCTCCACGCCTAGCACAGAGCCTGACGGGGGGCTCCATCTCATGACTCCAAGCTCACAACATGAGCCGAAATCAAGAGTCGGATGCTTTAACCGACTGAGCTACCCAGGTGCCCCTGATACATGTTTTCTTTATTCATCTGTCCACGGACATTTGGGTTGTTTCCACCTTTAACTAACTGTGAATGCTGCTATGAGTGTTAGTGTACACTCAATTATCTTTCCGAGAGATTTAAATAATAAGAAAAATATTATGTATTTACACATGAGGCCACCATTCCCCTTGCTCCTCATTCCTTGGTGTATGCCCACATTACCATCTGGAATCACTTTCCTTCTGTCTGAAGGCCATTCTCTAGCATTTCCTGTAGTGTGTATTTTTGGATATGCCCAAAGAAGTCTTAATTTCACTTTGGTTTTTAAAAGCTATATTTGCTGGGTGCAGGTTCTAGGTTGACAGCTATTTTTTTCTTTCACTAAAAGAAGTTTTAAAGTTGTTGCTCCACTGTCTTCTTGCTTGCCCTGTTTCTGACAAGAAATCTGATACATCCTCATCTTTCTCCTCTGTTTTTTTTTTTTTTTTCCTCTTTACTGCTGCGTTTAAGCCATCTGATCATTTTGTGCCTTGGTATGGTTTGCTTCATGTCTCTTTTGTTTGAGGTTTGTTGAGTTTCTTGGGTCTAAGAGTTTGCAGTTTTCATTGAATTTGGAAAAATTTCAGCCATTATTTTTTCAAATATTTTGAATTTCCCCCTTCTCTTCCCTCCTCTCAGGACTCCACGTGCCCATGTATTGGGCTACTTGACACTGGCTCATAGGGTCCTAATATTTCGCTCTTTTTTTTAGGGTGGTGGCATCTTTCCCCCGTTTGCTCTGTGTGTTTTATTCGAGGTAGTTTTATTGCTCTTTCTTCAAGTTTACTAATCTTTCTTTTTTTTTTTAATTTTTTTATTGTTATGTTAATCCCCATACATTACATCATTAGTTTTAGATATAGTGTTCCATGATTCATTGTTTGTGCTTAACACCCAGTGCTCCATGCAGAACGTGCCCTCCTCAATACCCATCACCAGGCTAACCCACCTCCCACCCCCCTCCCCTCTAGAACCCTCAGTTTGTTTTTCAGAGTCCATCGTGTCTCATGGTTCGTCTACCCCTCTGATTTCCCCCCCTTCATTCTTCCCCTCCTGCTATCTTCTTCTTCTTTTTTTTTCTTTCTTAACATATATTGCATTATTTGTTTCAGAGGTACAGATCTGAGATTCAACAGTCTTGCACAATTCACAGCGCTTACCAGAGCACATACCCTCCCCAGTGTCCATCACCCAGTCACCCCATCCCTCCCACCCCACCCCCCACTCCAGCAACCCTCAGTTTGTTTCCTGAGATTAAGAATTCCTCATATCAGTGAGGTCATATGATACATGTCTTTCTCTGATTGACTTATTTCGCTCAGCATAATACCCTCCAGTTCCATCCACGTAGTTGCAAATGGCAAGATCTCATTCCTTTTGATGACTGCATAATATTCCATTGTATATATATACCACACCTTCTTTATCCATTCATCTGTTGATGGACATCTTGGCTCTTTCCACAGTTTGGCTATTGTGGACGTTGCTGCTATAAACATCGGGGTGCACATACCCCTTCGGGTCCCTACTTTTGTATCTTTGGGGTAAATACCCAGTAGTGCAATTGCTGGATCATATGGTAGCTCTATTTTCAACTTTTTGACGAACCTCCATACTGTTTTCCAGAGTGGCTGCACCAGCTTGCATTCCCACCAACACTGTAAGAGGGTTCTCCTTTCTCCGCATCCTCGCCAACATCTGTCATTTCCTGACTTGTTAATTTTAGCCATTCTGACTGGTGTGAGGAGGTATCTCATTGAGGTTTTGATTTGGATTTCCCTGATGCCGAGCGATATTGAGCACTTTTTCATGTGTCTGTTGGCCGTTTGGATGTCTTCTTTGGAAAAATGTCTGTTCATGCCTTCTGCCCATTTCTTGATTGGATCATTTGTTCTTTGGGTGTTGAGTTTGATAAGTTCTTTATAGATTTTGGATACTAGCCCTTTATCTGATATGTCATTTGCAAATATCTTCTCCCATTCTGTCGGTTGTCTTTTGGTTTTGTTGACTGTTTCCTTTGCTTTGCAAAAGCTTTTTATCTTGATGAAGTCCCAATAGTTCATTTTTGCCCTTGCTTCCCTTGCCTTTGGTGATGTTTCTAGGAAGAAGTTGCTGCAGCTGAGGTCGAAGAGGTTGCTGCCTGTGTTCTCCTTTAGGATGTTGATGGACTCCTGTCTCACATTGAGGTCTTTCAACCATTTGGAGTCTATTTTTGTGTGTGGTGTAAGGAAATGGTCCAGTTTCATTCTTCTGCATGTGGCTGTCCAATTTTCCCAACACCATTTGTTTGAAGAGACTGTCTTTTTTCCATTGGACATTCTTTCCTGCTTTTTCAAAGATTAGTTGACCATAGAGTTGAGGGTCCATTTCTGGGCTCTCTATTCTGTTCCATTGATCTATGTGCCTGCTTTTGTGCCAGTACCATACTGTCTTGATGATGACAGCTTTGTAATAGAGCTTGAAGTCCGGAATTGTGATGCCGCCAGCTTTGCTTTTCTTTTTCAACATTCCTCTGGCTATGCAGGGTCTTTTCTGGTTCCATACAAATTTTAGAATTATTTGTTCCATCTTTGAAAAAAGTGGTTGGTATTTTGATGGGGATTGCACTGAATGTGTAGATTGCTCTAGGTAGCATTGACATCTTCACAATATTTGTTCTTCCAATCCATGAGCATGGAACGTTTTTCCATTTCTTTGTGTCTTCCTCAATTTCTTTCATGAGTATTTTATAGTTTTCTGAGTACAGATCCTTTGCCTCTTTGGTTAGATTTATTCCTAGGTATCTGATGGTTTTGGGTGCAACTGTAAATGGGATTGACTCCTTAATTTCTCTTTCTTCTGTCTTGTTGTTGGTGTATAGGAATGCCACTGACTTCTGTGCATTGATTTTATATCCTGCCACTTGACTGAATTCCTGTATGAGTTCTAGCAGTTTTGGGGTGGAGTCTTTGGGATTTTCCACATAAAGTATTATATCATCTGCAAAGAGTGAGAGTTTGACTTCTTCTTTGCCAATCTGGATGCCTTTGATTTCTTTTTGTTGTCTGATTGCTGTGGCTAGGACTTCCAATACTATGTGGAATAGCAGTGGTGATAGTGGACATCCCTGCCGTGTTCCTGACCTTAGGGGGAAAGCTCTCAGTTTTTCCCCATTGACAATGATATTCGCTGTAGGTTTTTCATAGATGGCTTTTATGATATTGAGGTATGTACCCTCTATGCCTGTACTCTGAAGAGTTTTGATCAAGAAAGGATGCTGTACTTTGTCAAATGCTTTTTCTGCATCTATTGAGAGGATCATATGATTCTTGTTCTTTCTTTTGTTAATGTATTGTATCACGTTGATTGATTTGCGGATGTTGAACCAACCCTGCAGCCCAGGGATAAATCCCACTTGGTCGTGGTGAATAATCCTTTTAATGTACTGTTGGATCCTATTGGCTAGTATTTTGGTGAGAATTTTTGCATCCATGTTCATCAGGGATATTGGTCTGTAATTCTCCTTTTTGATGGGGAGCCTCTTTGTCTGGTTTTGGGATCAAGGTAATGCTGGCCTCATAAAATGAGTTTGGAAGTTTTCCTTCCATTTCTAGTTTTTGGAACAGTTTCAGAAGAATAGGTATTAATTCTTCTTGAAATGTTTGGTAGAATTCCCCTGGGAAGCCATCTGGCCCTGGGCTTTTGTGTTTTGGGAGATTTTTGATGACTGCTTCAATTTCCTTAGTGGTTATAGGTCTGTTCAGGTTTTCTATTTCTTCCTGGTTCAGTTTTGGTAGTTGATACATCTCTAGGAATGCATCCATTTCTTCCAGGTTATCTAATTTGCTGGCATAGAGTTAGCTCATAATATGTTCTTATAATTGTTTGTATTTCTTTGGTGTTCGTTGTGATCTCTCCTCTTTCATTCATGATTTTGTTGATTTGGGTCGTTTCTCTTTTCTTTTTGATAAGTCTGGCCAGGGGTTTATCAATCTTGTTAATTCTTTCAAAGAACCAGCTCCTAGTTTCGTTGATCTGTTCTACTGTTCTTTTAGTTTCTATTTCATTGATTTCTGCTCTGATCTTTATTATTTCTCTTCTCCTGCTGGGTTTAGGCTTTATTTGCTGTTCTTTCTCCAGCTCCTTTAGGTGTAGGGTTAGGTTGTGTACTTGAGACCTTCCTTGTTTCTTGAGAAAGGCTTGTATTGCTATATACTTTCCTCTTAGGACTGCCTTTGCTGCATCCCAAAGATTTTGAATAGTTGTGTTTTCATTTTCATTGGTTTCCACGAATTTTTTAAATTCTTCTTTAATTTCCTGGTTGACCCATTCATTCTTCAGTAGGATGCTCTTTAGCCTCCACATATTTGAGTTCTTTCTGACTTTCCTCTTGTGATTGAGTTCTAGTTTCAAAGCATTGTGGTCTGAAAATAGGCAGGGAATGATCCCAATCTTTTGGTACTGGTTGAGACCTGATTTATGACCTAGGATGTGATCGATTCTGGAGAACGTTCCATGGGCACTAGAGAAGAATGTGTATTCTGTTCCTTTGGGATGGAATGTTCTGAATATGTCTGTGAAGTCCATTTGGTCCAGTGTGTCATTTAAAGTCTTTATTTCCTTGTTGATCTTTTGCTTAGACGATCTGTCCATTTCAGTGAGGGGGGTGTTAAAGTCCCCCACTATTATTGTATTGTTGTCGATGTGTTTCTTTGCTTTTGTTATTAATTGCCTTATATAATTGGCTGCTCCCATGTTAGGGGCATAAATATTTACAATTGTTAGATCTTCTTATTGGATAGACCCTTTAAGTAGGATATAGTGTCCTTCCTCATCTCTTATTACAGTCTTTGGTTTAAAATCTAATCATTTGGTCTTCTATCTCACTGATATAAGGATTGCCACCCCAGCTTTCTTTTGGTGTCCACTAGCATGGTAAATGGTTTTCCACCCCCTCACTTTCAATCTGGGGGTGTCTTTGGGTCTAAAACGAGTCTCTTGCAGACAGCATATCGATGGGTCTTGTTTTTTAATCCAATCTGATAGCCTGTGTCTTTTGATTGGGGCATTTAGCCCATTTACATTCAGGGTAACTATTGAAAGATAGGAATTTAGTGCCATTGTATTATTGCCTGTAAGGTGACTGTTACTGTATATTGTCTGTGTTCCTTTCTGGTCTATGTTGCTTTTAGGCTCTCTCTTTGCTTAGAAGACCCCTTTCAAGATTTCTTGTAGGGCTGGTTCGTGTTTGCAAATTCCTTTAGTTTTTGTTTGTCCTGGAAGCTTTTTATCTCTCCTTCAATTTTCAATGACAGCCTAGCTGGATATAGTATTCTCGGCTGCATATTTTTCTCATTTAGTGCTCTGAATATGTCCTGCCAGTCCTTTCTGGCCTGCCAGGTCTCTGTGGATAAGTCTGTTGCCAATCTAATGTTTCTACCATTGTAGGTTACATATCTCTTCTCCCGAGCTGCTTTCAGGATTTTCTCTTTGTCTCTGAGACTCGTAAGTTTTACTATTAGATGTCAGGGTGTTGACCTATTTTTATTGATTTTGAGAGGGGTTCTCTGTGCTTCCTGGATTTTGATGCCTGTTTCCTTCCCCAAATTAGGGAAGTTCTCTGCTATAATTTGCTCCAGTATACCTTCTGCCCCTCTCTGTCTTTCTTCTTCTTCTGGGATCCCAATTATTCTAATGTTGTTTTGTCTTATGGTATCGTTTATCTCTCGAATTCTGCCCTCGTGATCCAGTAGTTGTTTATCTCTCTTTTTCTCAGCTTCTTTATTTTCCATCATTTGGTCTTCTATCTCACTGATTCTCTCTTCTGCCTCATTTATCCTAGCAGTTAGCACCCCCATATTTGATTGCACCTCATTAATAGCCTTTTTGATTTCGACTTGGTTAGATTTTAGTTCTTTTACTTCTCCAGAAAGGGTTTCTCTAATAACTTCCATGCTTTTTTCAAGCCCAGCTAGTATCTTTAAAGTGATGATTCTGAACTCTAGATCTGACATCGTACTAATGTCCGTATTGAGTAGGTCCCTGGCAGTCGGTACTACCTCTTGTTCTTTTTGTTGAGGTGATTTTTTCCGTCTTGTCATTTTGTGCAGAGGAGAATAGATTAATGAGAGAACAAAATGCTAGCAGGGTAACAACGTCCCCAGAAAATATACTCTAAACAAATCAGAAAAGACTTGAAGCAGTGGGAAAAGAAAGGGAAAGAGAGAAAAAAGAAAAAGAAAGAAAAAAAAAAAGAAAAAGAAAAAGAAAAAGATAAAGATAAAAACAAACAAAAACAGAACAAAACAAAACAAAACAAAAACAGAATGTGATCAAATATGATCAGGCTGGTTTATAGATCAGTGCCACACACTAGATTTTGGTTGTATTTTGGTCTGTTAAAAGAAAGTGCCTCCCAAAATTTTAAAGAAAGAAAAACTTATATATGTACAAAAATAAGGGTTGATATGATGAAGGGATGGAATATGACTGTAAAGATGGAAATTATAAAAAATTTTATAAAAGGAATTGATAAGTTGTTTGAAAAAAGAGAGAAGAGGATTTAAAAAAAAAAGAAAAAGCAAAAAAAGGGAGAGAATGTGATCAGGCAGGGGAGTAGAAAAAAACCATACACTAGAGATTTAGAGTATATTTTGATCTGTTAGAAGAAACTATCTCAAAATTTTAAAGAGAGAACAACTTATATATATATGCCAAAAATAAGGGTAACTACTATGAAGGGATAGAATATGACTCTAAAAATGAAAAATAAAAATGTTTTTTAAAAAAGGGATTGATAAGATGTTGGTTGAAAAAGGGAAAAAGAAAAATTCAAAAAAAAAAAGAAAAAAGAAAAAAAGACAGTTAAAAAAAATAATTAACTTTGAAAGACTAAAGAATCATGGTAAAAAAGCTATGAATTCTATGTGCAGTATTCCCCTAGCGCTGGAGTTCTGCCATTCTCATTATCGGTAAACTTGGTCTTGGCTGGCTGTTCTCGCTGATCTTCTGGGGGAGGGGCCTGTTGCCGTGGTTCCCAAATGTCTTTGCCGCAGGCGGAATTGCCCCGCCCTTGCTGGTCCAGGCTAAGTAATCTGCTCGGGTTTGCTCTCGGGAGCTTTTGTTCCCTGCAAGCTTTCCGTACAGCTTTGGAGGCGGAGAGTGAAAATGGCGGCCTCCCAGTCTCCGCCCCGGAGGAGCCGAGAACTCGGGGCCCTGCTCCTCAGTGAGCCCCCAGAGAAAAGCAGTCAGTCACTCCTGTCTCCCCGGTCTCCGGCCGCACTCCGTGCTCACCCGGCCTGTGACCGCGCCTTTCTATCTCTGGCACCCGACCCCGGGTGGAGTCTCCAAATCCAGCAGATCCCTGCGGTGCGCTCCCGCGCCTCTCCTCCCGGGGGAAGAAGGGGAGTCTCCCCGGATCTGCCGCTTGTTGGGTCCCTGCAGGAGGAGCAGTGGCCCGACTGTGCCGCAGATCACGGTTTATGGCAACCCCGAGCTGAGAGCCCGCGCCTGGGCTCCGTCTCTGCAGCCGGCTTCCCTGCTCCGATACCTGGGAGCTCTGCCGCCCTCAGGCACCCCCGGTCTTTCTGTGACCCCGAGGGTCCTGAGACCACACTGTCCCGCGAGGGTTCCACCCCCCGCTTAGCACCGGAGTGACGTCCCTCAGCGGAGCAGACTTCTAAAAGTTCCGATTTTGTGCTCCGCGGCTCTATCACTTGCCAGAAGCGGCCAACGGAGGCCCCTCCCCCGCCGTCTATCCTCCCGAATATCGCCTCGGATTCACTTCTCTGCACGTCCTACCTTCCAGGAAGTGGTCGCTTTTCTGTTCAGAGAATTGTTGCTATTCTTTTCTTCGATCTCCTGTTGAGTTTGTAGGTGTTCAGAATGGTTTGATCCCTATCCAGCTGAATTCCTGAGAGGAGACGAAATCCAGGTCTCCTACTCCTCCGCCATCTTGCTCCGCCCCCCCTGCAACGTCTAAACTGCTTTTAATCTCATCAAGTATATTAAAAAAAATCTCAGAAGCTGTGTTTTCCATCTCTATCCATAACATATGCCATATGCATAACAATTTTTTTAATGACCTTGTCTTTTAATTCTATAATCTACATCAGTCCTGGATCATTTTGAATGACTGACTTTTCTTCTCATTATAAGTTAGAGTCTCTTGCTGTTTTGTAGGCCTGGTAATTTTGGATCCAATGTCACACATTCTGAATCTTATCTTTTGGGTGTTGGTGAGTTTGTATTCTTAGGAATAGTTTTGAGCTTTGTTCTGGGACACTGTTAGGTTACTTGGAAATAGTCTGATTCTTTTGGGTCATGTTTTTAGGATTTGTTGGGTGGGATTAGGGCAGTGTTTAGTCAAGGGCTAATTCCTCCCCATGACCAAGGCCAAGATTCCTGTCCATACTCTACCCAGTATCCCATGAATCACGAGGTCTTCCAATGGCTGGTGGGAGCAGGGACTATCTGCAACCCTTTGTGAGTACTGGCCATTGTTGCCGCCTTCCCTTTGGGGTGGTTCTTGCTCTAGCCTTGGGTAGTTTCCTCACACGCACATGCTGAGCAGTGCTCAGGCGAATACGTGCTGTGGACCCCCTGAAGCTATCTAGAGGTCCCTCTGTGCAGCTCGCTCTTCTCTGGCACGCTACTCTGCAAACTCTACCTGCCCAGGTGTTTCCCAGCTCAGCTCTCGTTTCCGTAAGGGAGTCCACTAAGCTCCACTGGGCTCCTCCACTCATGCCACAGACTAGAAAGTTTCTCAAGGAGGGAAACCAGCTGACTGTAGGGCTCACTTGTCTGTTTCTCATATCTTGATGTGCAGTGACTGAAAACCATTATTTCATAGATTTTGTTCTTATAGTTTTTTTTTAACATATATCCTCTTTTTGTTCATTTTATAGATATACTGTATTCTACTGTGCACAAACACATTTATTAATCTCATCATATATTAGTGCATATCTTTTTCCAGTTTTTTGGCCATTACAATGTACAAAACTGTATCTTTGGATGTATGTGTGAATATATCATAGGATAAATCCTGAGTTGTGGAATTCCTAGAGTAAGTGGTCTGGGCATTTAAAATTTTGATAGCTATTGCCAAACTATTCACTCAGAAGGACTGTATCTTATCAATAGCGTTCCTTAAATTCGTGCGAACACTGGTTATCAACAACTTAAAGTTTGCCAAATTTACAGTTGAAAAATAATACTTCATTATTTTGATCTGAATAATACTGTGATTGTGTACTCTTTCAAGATTTGAAACAAAACAACTCAAGTCACCCACACCTGGGCTTTTGTTATGAGGTAATTCTTTGATCATTTTCTTCATTCCTCCTTTGGATACTGGCATATTTATGTCAATATTTCTTCTGGGGTCAATCTAGGAAATATATATATTTTTTAAGATTTATGTATTTATCTTAGAGAGAGAGAGAGACAGAGCGCAGGAGCAGGAGGTGCAGAGGGACAGGGAGAGAGACAATCCCAAGCAGACTCCCTACTGAGTGTAGAGCCCAATGCGGGGCTTGATCCCAGGACCCTGAGATCATGACCTGAGCCAAAATCAAGAGTCAGATGCTTAACCAACTGAGCCACCCAGGCATCCCAGAAATATTTTTCTTAAATTCACCCATTTCATTAATATTTTGAAATTTATTTGCCTAATTTTTGTAAAATGCTTTTTTAAAATTAATTATTGCGATTTCCTCTCTATTTTGTGAAATGAAGTATTTTAAAGTTTTGAAAAGCCAACCATGTCCCCTGCCTTCCCCTCTCCAACTTCCATACTTCACTTGCCCCGTGGACATTATCTGAAGGCAAATAAGAGTCCTCACACACATCTTGCCTCAGATAAACAACTAGATTCACAGCGTGTATAACTCGCCCTCCCCCGCCACCCAAATGCTCTGTCTTCCCTTTTCTAGACTATGTTCTTCCTCCCTCCCTCCCCACCTTTAAAGTTGTAATCAAACCCGTGTAAGAGGTACGAAATGACCATGAACTACAAGGTAGACCAGTACCTGCTGTGAAAGACACGCATGCAGTAAAGTACCAACCCCGGATCACAGGGAGGTTCCCCCTAAAACCAAAAATCTCCACACCCTACCCTTGAAGCCGTAGTCACCTCAGCCACTGCACCCCCGCCCCAGCACAGGCAGGGGGCGCTTGGTGACGGTGGAGCTGGGACTGTAGCTACTGTCATGTTTTACTGCAGTCACAGCTATGGTAAGGTCCTCTGAATCCATCCTTTTCCTCCCCGGGGGCTCTGCCCCAGCCTGCCTCACCTTACGGACATGACAGGAAAAGAGGATGTTCATGTATTTGTCCTTCCGCTTCAGTTCGTTTGCAACGGGGACAAAAGTGCCTGAGGTCTGAGGTGTGTCTGGCTTCTGAAAAAAAAAGGAAACATGATGAAATGAGTCTGCTTAGCATTTTGGATGAAAAGGCAATTTTTCAGTGGCCTGGCTTTATAACCCTGCTCAGACAGTCTCACACACATACTTTTATCTCCCATCCCAGATGGTGGGCTGCTGCAGGGGTGTTATGCCACCAAAGGGCCTATAAAATTTGTAAAATGCGGAATGGGAGGGAAGATGAAATGTAGCTCTGGGAATAATTAATATAAAGGTGGTAATTAAAAATAGCTGCTGATTTATGCAAGGGAAGGTTCAAATGCTCAAAAATTAGGTTTGGAGTATGTCTACTACATATGGTGCAGAGTGACAGACAGCCCTTTGTAAAGCAAGGGAAACATCGAACATTGCACAGTGAGAAGCAAAAAAATCTTTTAGTTTAGTATCGCCCAAAGAAGTTTAGTTTCTGTAGGTGTCTCATTCTTTCCACAAAGTTGTGGAGAAAAATTCTTCCTTTTCTTTGTAAAGGGAGCAGGAGTGGATTCCACTTTGTTCTCCTGCACGTACCGAAGCAAGATAGTTGCCCTCCCAGGCTCTCTGGAGCCCAAGGTCAGCCCTTTGACCTTTCAGCATTTCCATGGCTGCAACCTTGGCCCTGACCTGGGGCAGGTCGGAAGCGGGCAGGCTCTTGATGAGCTGGGATGCTCTCCATCTGTAAGTGAATAAATGAATTGTATTAGGATTTAGAAACCCAATCCCATTCGTGACCCCAAGTAACTGGGCTGCCATTAAGCAGAATTTAAACCAAAGTACTTGCATGCTATCCTAAAAAAAGAAAGGTCTCTAAAATATACACAGAACTTGTTAAAATACACATAGTTTTTTAGACAAAGTTTTTTTAATCTTTATTTTTTTATTTTTTTATT
Source organism: Halichoerus grypus (assembly GCF_964656455.1). Classification (NCBI taxonomy): domain Eukaryota; kingdom Metazoa; phylum Chordata; class Mammalia; order Carnivora; family Phocidae; genus Halichoerus; species Halichoerus grypus. Next base: position 169,831,467 of record NC_135713.1, read on the forward strand.
TTTTTAATTTTATTTTTTTTAAAGATTTTATTTATTTATGTGACAGAGAGAGACCCAGCGAGAGAGAGAACACAAGCAGGGGGAGTGGGAGAGGGAGAAGCAGGCTTCCCGCCGAGCAGGGAGCCCGATGCGGGGCTCGATCCCAGGACCCTGGGATCATGACCTGAGCCGAAGGCAGACGCTTAACGACTGAGCCACCCAGGTGCCCCTAATCTTTTTTTTTTTTTAAAGATTTTATTTATTTATTTGACAGAGAGAGACAGCGAGAGAGGGAGCACAAGCAGGGGGAGTGGGAGAGGGAGAAGCAGTCCTCCTGCTGAGCAGGGAGCCCGATGCGGGGACTCGATCCCAGGACCCTGGGATCATGACCTGAGCTGAAGGCAGACGCTTAACGACTGAGCCACCCAGGCGCCCCCAAAGATTTTTGTATATCTTGCTTTGTCATTTGTGTGTTTTGAAAACAACTAGAACTTCATGATACATGGGTTTTTCTCATAACATTTATAGTCAGGGCACAGAAAGTCCTTTCTTCATCCAACACTGAGGCACTCACTGAGCATTTCTAGGCACTTACTAAACTCCAGATGCTGTTTTAGGCAGTGGAGGCCCAGCAGTGGACAAATGGATCTAGGTCCTTTCTGCTAGGTGCTTACCTTCTAGAAGCAGGGACAGACAACAAACCAACCAGTATGTGTGATGTGCTCAGTGCTATGGAGAAAATCAGGCAAGGAAAGGACAGGAGTGCAGTGGCAGGCAGGAACAGGGGGTGGGTGTTATTTATACAGGGAGGTCTGGGGGGGGCACCACTGATCAGGATATAGGAGCAGAAACCTTCAGGAAGTGAGGGAGGTGCACAGATATTTGAGTAAGAGTGTCCTCGCCAGGAAGAGAGCAGAGCAGTGCACGGGCTCTAAAGTGTGCGCTTGCTGGGTGGGTTGGAGGACCAGGGAGGAGCCTGGTGGGGCTGCAGCAGGAGGGGCGTGGGGGAGGGGCACAGGAGGAGAGGCCAGATGGGGACCCAGGGACAGATCCGCAGACCCACAGAGTCCACTCTAAGGACTCTGGCCTTTCCTCTGGATGAGACCAGACGCCACTGGGAGGTTGTGAACAAGGAAGGGACGTGACCTGACTCCTGATCTACAGGAGCTTTCCGATTGCCGCGTGGAGGAGACTGAAGCGGGGAGGAGGCTATTTCCGTGACACATGCGGGAGAGGTCGGTGACTGGGATCGGGCAGGGAGTGGTGGAGGCAGAGACAGGTGCTGGCCCTGGATGCGTTTTGAAGGACACGCCAGTAGATTTGCTGATGAACTAGACACGGGAGCAAGAGAATAAGGGGGAACGTAAAGACAACCCCAAGACTGTTGGGTCCAAGTAACTGAAAGCATACACTAAAAAGAATCTATTCCTGATGGAGAAAAGCAAGCACAGGGCTTTTATTCTGTGAGGGCCGTCCTAGCCTTCCCTGCACTCATGTCCTCCTTTCTGCCACAGGAGCCTGAAGCAGGGGCTGGAAACAAACCCAGAACTTCTTTACAGCAGATGCACTCGTCAAGGCCAGTGGTTCTCTAGTGATCTTCCACGGAGCATGAGGTGAGACACACCTAACACGGAGAGGTGGTGCTCTCTCCCCTCAGCACGCACCCAGAACGTGAGACTGCTTCCATCTAAGATTTTCCTGAGATGTATTCTGGCTTAAGACGGTGACTTGAGCCTAAAGTTTTGTTTTTCTCTCTGAAATTCCCACCGAAATAACCAAATAAATATACAAAGAAGGAAAAGCTCTGTAGCAGCCCTAGAGAACTGGAACAATGTTGGTGAACTGCAAGACGGGAAGTCTTTCTTGGAGATTCGAAGTAGACTGGACCACGCCGCCGGAGGAGTGGCCACTTGGTGGAAGGAGAGGAACCCCTCTGGCAGAAATGACCCGGAGAGTGCTTGGGCCCGAGGCAGCTGGAGCTGGTGGCAGGGATCTCTCCGCACAAAGAATGCCTGCCCATGGTGAGATGGGGACCCCCGCTGTGGGGGAGAGCATCAGAAGTCAGAGGTAGCAGGATACAAAACCAACAGCCATGGAAATAGGAAAGGCTCAGCAGGAGAAATTCTCCTCTCTGCCTTCTGTGGCCAACTGACACTGCAATGGGACAGACTGTCCTAAGGTCATTCCAGAAGACGCTGGAAGAATGACAGGGTGGAAGCAGTTGGTGGTCACCGTCAAGGTCACTGGGGACAGGCACATACATCCCACAACACTAAGTGGCTTGGTGAGCAACTGCCCCAATTAGTCCTTGGGTCTCAAATTATATTCCCCGGGAGTGGGGGAGGCAGTCTTTGCTGTCTGCTGGTCTGTTTTCAGCCCAGGTGCCCAGTCCGTCTGTCCCTTCTTTACTGCCCACCATGGCCCAGGACAAGGTCCGTACCTGACTGACTCCAGACTGCAGGGGCACACAGGGCATCTGGGACCTGACCTATATAACCACAGAGAGAGCCACACAGGCTTCTGACCCTGCTCAAGAAAACCACCATCTATAAACGCCTGTAGCCCCCAACACCATTTTTATGGCGGCATAAAAATCACCAGCCTCGACAACATGAAAAGGGGGACAAAGATGAGCATGAGGAAGGCTCCCAGCCTTCCCAGAATGGAAAAGAATTACTGGGAGGAATAGGAGCGAGCTTAACCATGATTAACGTTGAAATTTTAGAAAAACCAAAAAACCCAAAAAAACAAAAGCCCACAATCACAGTGGAGTCCTTTAGTGCACTTCTCTCAGTAGTCCACAGATCAAAAAAGTGAAGAATAAATTAAGTAGGATACAGTGACTACATCGGGGGTTGGTAAACCACAGTCTGTGCCAAATTCAGCCCATGGCCTGGTTTTGTGCTGCTCACGAGCTAAGAAGGTTTTTACATGTTTGACAAAACCAGAGCAAAACAAAGCAAAGTATGTGACAAAGACCATATATAGCCCATAAAGCCTATGATATTTACTACCGGGCCCTTAACAGAAAAAGTTTGCCTTTGGATGAGATTAACACAACTGGCAGGATTCATTCAGAGTGCGTGTGCGCATGTGTGTGTATGCACACGTGCGTGCAAAGTCAGCAAGCGGAGCAGATGCATTATTTTCAAAATGCTCGTACACCTGAAGCCCTGAGAAGGCTGGACTGTCTTCCCATCTTCTTATCTGTCACCATATCCCTGGAACCCAGGCCAGTGCCCACAACACAGCTAGCCTTGCATGAATATGTGCTGAATGAATAAACTGAATTTTGCAAAAATTCATCAATTCTAGGCCATCTATGAAACCATCAAAATCTAAAAAGAAGACTATACAGGCCACAGTGCAATACAAACAAAATCAGTAATTCCTTGTGGCCATTAAAAGTACTACATGGAGGGGCGCCTGGGGGGCTCAGTCGGTTAAGCGTCTGCCTTCCGCTCAGGTCATGATCCCAGGGTCCTGGGATTGAGCCCCACATGGGGCTCCCTGCTCGGCAGGGGAGCCTGCTTCTCCCTCTCCCACTCCCCCTGCTTGTGTTCCTGCTCTCGTTGTGTCTTTGTCAAATAAATAAATAAAATCTTTAAAAAAAAAAAAAGTACCACATGGATCTTTCCTTATTGTCATGGACAGGTCTCCAAAACATTTTCAAGTCATCCTATAAGCCTGCATGTGTAAAAAAGAGAGGAAGAAGAGCCCAAATGATATGTGACTGGTGACTGTGCATGCATGCACATTCTTACTGTGACCCAACATTTCTACAGTGTTTATTACGTGTCAGGTACAATCTGAAATGCTTTACATATATATTTACTCATAATCTTTCCAACAACCCTATGAGCAGGTACTACTGTTACGGCCCTTTTACAGATACGGTAACTGAGGCTCAAAGAGATTATCTAATGTGCCCAAGGTTAGACAACCAGGCAGCAGCAGAGACAGAATATAAACCCAGGCTCCAGGATCTGTGTTCTTAAAGATTTTTTTTTTTTTTAAATTTATTTATTTGAGAGAGAGAGAATGAGAGAGAGCAAGCACATGAGAGGGGGGAGGGTCAGAGGGAAAAGCAGACTCCCTGCCGAGCAGGGAGCCCGATGCGGGACTCGATCCAGGGACTCCAGGATCATGACCTGAGCCGAAGGCAGTCGCTTAACCAACTGAGCCACCCAGGCTCCAGGATCTGTGTTCTTAACCACTATACCATGCTGTCTCTTACACGTGGGCGTGTGCTTGAAAATGCACAGACACAGACATAGAAGGATACAAACTGTTAATGAGTGATTATCTCAGGGCAAGGAAATAAAACGGGGGAGATAAGAGGAGGTGTGGAGGATTTCAATTTTATATCTCATATATTTCTATATTATTTCACTTTACAAAAAACCACAATAAGCATGTGTATTCATGCATAGCTTAATTACTTTTTAAATTAAGTCAAAATTCAGGTTACAGATGATAACATTCATGAAAAACACTTACCTGTGCATTAAAAAAGGCTGCCAGGACTTACAACGAATATTTATAGTATTAGATCTGAAAACTGAGGTAATTTTGCTTTCAATAATTCCTTACTGAGCTTTTCCTTTTATGAGATATCATTTCTTTTGTTTTTACAAAAAGCAAATGGGGTATATATTAAAGAATTTTCTTCCTATGCATTTTTATTTATCTTTTGATATCTGCCACCAATTATACAGAGCTAACTCTAAAGGAAGATAAAATCTGATTTAGCACAGAATTATAAATTAGTTCTTTTACATTCAGTATGCCAATTATTTCATAGTGTTCTTTGTGGAATACCACACTGCCAAATGGCCACATTTGAGAACTGTTAGCTTCGTTTATGTGACTGGATGGCTGTGTCTAAGACACAGCTAAATGTATCTGGTGCACACCAGCAACAAACAAGCACAAATAATGAGGGATGAGGGGCTGTGAATAACTACAAACTCAGATTCAAGTTAGTTTATAAAAAATGAGATCAGCTGGAAAGATACCAGATTTTACATGGGTGTTTATTTATTTATGTTAAAAAAAAAAAAAGCCTGCTCTAAAACAATTGTTTTCCCTCTCACACTTTAAAATCATCTGGGGGGCGCCTGGGTGGCACAGTCGGTTAAGCATCCAACTCTTGGTTTCGGCTTCAGGTCGTGATCTAGGGGTCATGAGATCGAGCCCTGTGCGGGGCTTTGCCCTCAGTGTGGAGTCCGCTTGAGAATCTCTCCCTCTCCCTCTGCGCCTCCTGCTTGTGCTGTCTCTCTCTCTCAAATAAATAAATCTTTAAAAAAAAATCGCCTGGGAAACTTTAGAAAGGACTTTTGTTTGGGCCCCACTCCCGGGTTCCGTTAAACAGGACTTTGCGGAGGCAGGACGTGGGCGTTGGTATGTCTCATAAACTCTTTGGTAGGTTTCATAACCAGGATAGAGAAGTGCTGCCCTGAAAGGATTAACACACTTTCCAGTTTGAGTTACGTGTGGTGACTTTAACATGTAGTTATTATTTGCTGATAAAAGAGACGGCAGGCTAACAGCTTGTCCCAACCGTGGAGTGATTCGGGCTTTGTGGCGCACTGCTGTCCGCCGCCGCAGGAAGAGTAAATGCACGGTCCCACGTGTTAGTAAGTAAGTCCCACTGTTCTGAGACATAAACAGATGCCCCTTGAGAGTGAAATCTACAGACCTGAAGACCTGAGGTAAAGCCGTAGAGGCAAACAGCTGAGCCGATGTCACCGCCTCAGATCTGGGGCTTATACATTACGTGTGCTCCCATAAACAGATGCGGCTCATGCCAACAGGCTCTTCCTTACCTATCAAAAATGGCCTGTAAGGCCTCCTCGAAACGGCGGAGAACTTTAGGTGGGGTTGGCCACTTCACGTGCTTGCCGTAGTCCTTCATGGTCTTGATGCCGTGGAAGCGTCTGGCAACCTCATGAATGTACGATTTCACTTTGTAACGCCGGTAATACCTGATAATGGTCAGAGCTGCCTTGGTTCTCTTGTAGCGCATGCGGGCCAGCGTGCCTCGCCACACCTTCACAATAGAGAAAGAAAAGGACAAGTGTTGTTGGCTGAGTCAGTGGCATATGACTTTGCAATTGTATAAGATCCTCTGCTTAGAAACTACCAACGGGGGGGGGGGGGAGGAGAGGGGGGGAACTGCGTGTTGTCCACAAAATCAGGCAGAGACAAAGCACGTTGATTCTGCCTGCCACCAACAGATGGCGCCAGGAGTCATGCTGTCATTCGCCTCAGCGGTCGAGCTGTTCTGGTGTGCACGGGGCTGTGTGCTGACTCGCAAGCAGAGTCCTGTTTTAACTTCATGGTCATGAAGAGAAGAAAGCCAAAATGCACATGTCTCTGCAGAAATATCTGAAGGATGTGGAAAGGAAGCAAGATGAGGCAGAACCAAGAGCCATCAACATCTACAGTTCTCGAATGAAACCTGGCTTTACACAGATTACACCACTGGTCACCACTGCACCGTCACGTTGGATTCACAAACGGACTTATACACAGCCTGTGCAGCCCCTCTCCCCAGGAGCTAGGTAAATTTCCCCCAAACTTAGATGTAATCCTAGGGAAAGGGAAAAACAGATGACTGATAGCGTATGAATCTTTGTTTACATTTTTTCAGTGCTCAGAAATCAGTCAGACAATATATAAACGTCTCCGTGCATGGTAAAGTCAGAGATACTTACTTCTACTTTTCCTTCGGGATCCTTTGCCCAGATTCCTGTACTTCTCAATCTCTCAAGTAAAAAGAAATTTGGTATAATCTTCACTTCATTCTTGGATCTTCCCCTGTACGTGTCCTCCACCCCCACAACTTACTCTTACTTCTACAATATTTCCAGCATAAACCCCTTTCTCTTCCTTTCTGCTACTAAAATCTCCAAGACCCCAAACTACTCGCACTGCTTTCTTCAACAAACTCCTTGGACGCACCACCGTCGTGTTCCGGTTGATATTTACTTCGGCTACTTAGATAACCAGTCCAATTCTCAGGTTGTTGGTATTCAGCTCCCTCCCTGTCTCTGGCCTCCCGAGACCGAGATTTTCCACCTCTAGTTCAAAGCCCACAGTATGGGGGCTCCAGACTCCCTCGGGTTTCTTGTATTTCCTCTTAAATCTCCACCTGTGTCACCAATTTCTCAGAAAAACTGGTGCAATGCCTCTTTTATCCCGTCATTTTAGGGTTTCTTTAAGCAGACTCCTAAACTGGTATCACGGGCTTGTGATGTGCTCCTTTTTTCAACCTGCTGCACCACAAGGATAGATCTGTTTGCATGGGACACATGAGGAGGTCACCAAGGGACCGCAAAGGGGAACTAATGAGTCAAGGAAAACCTTGATATGTAAGGGAAACGTGTGACATGTGAGCAGTTTGCGATGGGAACCTAGTGCTCACATATAAACAGAATATATAAAGACCGTGAGGCAATGAAAACTTGTTTCTGCATGTGGCGTCCGTACAGCAACCCTTTTTAGCCAAAATGGCTCTCTTCCCCGTCGCCAAATCCATCATGCAGATGGCTCTGTTACGCCTCCACCCAAGTGCTAAAATAAAGGTCCCTTCTTTAGCATCTTGAAAAAACCCAAAGAATACAATTACAGGGTGAAAGTCTGTGATTCAATTTCTTAAACAAAACACATTTGTAAAGTTTCATACTGTTTGTTTTCTTTTTTTTTTGAAGAGAAAGGAAATTAAGACTCCCTGGAGCCACACCTGTATAGAAAATCAATCCTTAATTTTCAAGGAGTGTTCACAGAATTTCTCATTAAAATGTTTTTGGTTTAATTCTTCAGTAATTTGGGGAAAAAAAGCATTTCATAAGTAAGGGCTTCTAAAGGAGCAGGTTTTTATGTTTAACATTTCTTTTTTTTTTTAAGATTTATTCATTTATTTGAGAGAGAGAGTGTGCATGCATGCATGACCTGAGCTGAAATCAAGAGTTGGACGCTTAACTGACTGAGCCACCCAGGTGCCCCTGTATGGGCAGATTTTTTTTTTGCCTCAGTCATGTGTCCAAGTGTTCCAGAAACTTTTTGTTTTAAAGATTTATTTATCTATCTGAGAGAGAGAGCATGCAGGAGCACACGAGAGCGGGAGGGAGAGGGAGAGGGAGAATCTCAAGCAGACTCTGAGTGCAGAGCCCAGTGTGGGGCTTGATCTCATGACCCCGAGATCATGACCTGAGCCAAAATCAAGAGTTGGACACTTAACCGACTAAACCACTCAAACACCCCTGGAAACTCTTTAATGAATGCGAGCCATTCTTTCTCAGCCTACTAACTGCCCCCAAACAGTTTTGGACTGGGTATTGTTTTATTCTTCCATCTATCATATGGACTAGATGTCCATTATGTATATGCTTTATCTGGTCTCTCCATTGCTCAAGAGGAATGAAAAGAGAGCTGGGGCTTTAGGTGGCTGCTATCAAGCTCCCTCCTTAATAGGTGTCTTACAGTCTTCTGGCTTGGTTGAGGACAGATATTTTTTCCATGTCTTGAGGAGCTTTTTCTTGATTCGGCTCTAATATTATTCCTAGCAGATGCTTCCCCTATTTCTTGCCCACTTATTGACATATCAGAGGCAGGAAAGATGGTAAGCCTTCTTGACTCTTCTTGCCTGAGGGAAAATGTCTTCTTGATGGAAGAAAGGGTTCCCAGTAGAGGTGTGGGCTCTTCCAGGCCTTCCCCTGGACATACCTTTATACTTGATGCCAACACCATCAAAAGCAATGAGACGTCTCAGAATTCCCTCCTTGTACGTCTCCATGTTCCATTCTTTTCTTTGAAGAATATATTGATTTTTTTAGCACCTTTGTTCAATTTGGTCCAATTTTTCTTTTTCTGGGTGACACTTCTCAGTTTATGGTATGAAGTTGGGATTTTTCTTTTTTTTGGTTTCAGGGTTCATGGGTTCTTTGTCATTTTTACATTTTTGTTAATTTCAGCAAATTTGGGGGAAAGGAATTTCTGTGAGCTTGCAGTTACATTATCAGCTTTGTCAGATGTCCCTTAGGCTTTAATTTTTTAACATCAGAGAAAAAGTAGCATTGAAAAACTACAGAGGAAAATGCATGCAAAAAATTATTCATGTATTTTTCCTTATAATCTAAGCATATTTGGTTTAAACAGATATGCTCCCATGAGTTGGTGAGTCTGTGTAGGGGAGGATTGTTGTTGATTTTTCCACCAAGGGTCTGCAGGTTGGAATTTAAGGTATAAGACCGATTTTTCCACTTCCCTCTTTGTTTAAAGCAGCTTAAACTGTTGGGTTTTTCGAGAGTCATATAAAGCATCTGTCTGTGGAGGACTTTGCCTGATGATGGGATGTCAGAAAACAGAGAATTAAATGTTATATTCAATAGCAAAATAAAACAGTATTTTAATATTAACATTAAAGAGGAACCAACCAGATATTATGTTTTAGGATATGATGCAAGAGAGTGGATGCTGAAGACTGAAGGCAACACAATGAGATCTGGGAGGGAAAGTTAAGCAGGAGCCATAAAGCAGAGGGTAGACTGACAGAGGAAAGGCCCTGCAAGTCGTTTCTTAGGAAGAAGAAAGAACGGAGGCCAACAGAGAGGCTGACTCAGAGGGAACAGCCGAGCTACAAAAAGAGACCATCAGAGAGCAGTGTGCACACCCTTCCTATTGAGTGAGTCCAATTTCTCTCTTGTGTACCTTTACCCCTGTAGTCAGTTCTGCCAGTACAGTGGCCAGAGTGATCCTTTTAAGGCCAAAATCAGCTCACGTTACTTCTCTGCTTCAAACTTTGCCACCGCTCTCATCTCCCTGAGTAACAGCCAGAACCCCCGCACTAACCTACAAAGGCCCACGTTCTCTGGGGCAGTCACCTCCCCTGCTCACTCCAGCTACCTTCTGGACTCCAGGCTGCTCCCTCTGCCTGGAATGATCTCCCACCGGATATCACATGGCCAACTTCTTCACTCTCTCTCTGCGTCCTTGCTCAGTGGTCCCCTTCCCAATGAGACTGGCCCTGACCATCCCCTTTAAAATTCAACTTGTTTCCATCTTCCCCACCTGGCACTCTCCGTGCTCCTTACCATGCTCTAGCTTTATTCCTGCCTCTAGCACTTGATACTACAACGCAGCATGTAACTCACACGCTACTGCATTGTTTACGCTCTCCTCTGGCGGCATTTCAGCTCCAGCAGGCCAAGGGCTCTTTGTCTCTTTTACTCACTGATGGAAACTCCACCGTCTAGAACAATGCCAAGGACATAGCAGCCACTTGAACGTATCTGCTGAATGAATGAACGTTTTCACCTTCATCTTCCAAGCCCGATACTGAATCTTTCATTTTGGCTGTCATGTTTTCCATTTTCAAGACTCATCCTTGTTCTCCAAATTCCATTCCTTTCCTTTCCTTTCCCTTTCCCTATCCCTTTGCCTTTCCTTCCTTCCTTCGATTTTATTTATTTATTTGAGAAAGAGAGAGCATGAGTAGGGAGGGCAGAGGGATCGGCAGAAGGAGTGGGAGAGGGAGAAGCAGACTCCCCGCTGAGCATGGAGCCCAATGCAGGACTCAATCCCAGGACCCTGAGATCATGACCTGAGCTGAAGTCAGATGCTTTATTGACTAAGCCACCCAGGCGCCCCCAAATATTTCTTTTAAAAGCACACTGCTCTTAACAAAAGCAACATCTCATCCTTCCTCTCTGATGAATCATGGTTTTACTTTTTACAATGCTCCCTGTGTTGTATGTTACTTCTAAATCCCCTCTTCTCCCGTTTGTCTTGGTCTCAGCCTTTTGTGCTAGAGGCCTTCCTCAAATCTGGGATCCTTGGCCATCTATTACTGAATGCCACTTGAAAGCTCTGTGTATGTGTTTTAGGAATGGGGGGGCTTCATTACATAGGGTAATTAGGTGGGGACCATCTGTGGGGCACCCCAGGATGTCAGTGTTCTTCCTCTTTGCTCCCAGAACTCTGAGCAGAAGGGCATTGGGGGGAATCTTTAGTATCCAGACTTTCACTTCCTCTCCTTGGGTTCAGTATGATGTCTGATCCCTCTCCTCCATGGTGCCTGGAAGCCCAGAGCTTCTCTGGTTGTGTTTCTTCAGAGTAAGCTTCTTGTCTTCTACCAGAATGAGACTGAGGCAGTCACCTGGCTTTGTGGGGTCTGGGAGGAGACCTGTGTTTTGCTCTTTATACAGACTGTCAAGCAACCTCCTTCAGCTCTCCCCCTCATCCCTACCTACACAGGTGCCTGGTCCTTCCCATTCCTGAAATTTCTACAGCCCTGTGGTTGGGCAAACTGGCTTGCCTGTCTGCCTGCTCTGCAGGCACTTAGATATCAGCTTTCTCCACCTGCTTGGGGGACTAACCGCACATCCACTTATTTCGAAAATTACGTTGATGCCTCTTGTCTGCTGTTTGCTCCTATGGTTGTATTTGTCCTTGTGGGTTTCTCCCGTTTTTATCCCTTACTGCTCATTTAGGGGTTTTGAGAGGGAGTGGCTATAAACACAATCTGTCATGTTTAACCAGATGTTTTTATAATGCCATCTTAATTCTACCATGTTTTCCTCTGGTGCATACTTCCTAAGTGGTCAGGCATTTCAAAGCAACATCTGGCTGTCATTAAAGTACAAGATTCATTTTGCAAAAGATGTCGGATTCTAGGTTACGCTCTATTAAGAAGTAGGTCAATTACGTATCTTCAGCTTAGTCTCAGAAAGAAATACAGGTCAGCTTTCCTTCTTTGTTTCTAGTTCTCTGTGTTTTGTTCTTTCTGTTTTTGTTATCTAAGTCATCATGGGGGTTGGCCCTTTCGGTCTGTTCTTCAACAGTTCCCTGGTGCTCTGAATTGGATGTTCCACCACCAGAACCCTTCAAAATTTCAGCTTGCCAGGCCCTCCATGCCTAGGGACAACTTCTGGGAGAAGCATCTTTCCTGTTTCTAAACTTAAATTCCCCAGATAGTTATTCTGGCAGAGTTCTGACAGTTTCTGGCTGTTAAGGAGTTGTGGTAGATAAGAATTTATTGAGGTAACACGTTGAACTCTGAACTATAAAATCCGTAAGATCTATCCACATACCCCATCGAATGACAGTAGTCCCCTCCTTATCCATGGTTTTGCTTTCTGTGTTTTCAGTTACCCACAGTCAACCATGGTCTGGAAGCAGATGATCCTCTTGAGGTATGGTCAGAAAGTCAATGGTAGCCTAATGCTACATCATGGCACCTACGTCATTCAGCTCACTTCATCTCATCACATGGGCATTTTATCCCCCATCATATAGGCATTTTATTCATCACAAGAAGAAGGGTGTGTACAGCACAGTAAAATATTTTGAAAGAGAGTCCACATTCACATAACTTTTATAATAAATTGTTATAATTGTTCTATTATTAGTTATGGTTGTTGATCTCTTACTGTGACTCTTTTTATAAATTAAACACAGTATGTATAGGGTTCAGTACCATCTGTGGTTTCAGGCATCAGCTGGGGGTCCTGAAATGTATCCCCTGTGGATAAGGCGGGGGGACTACTGTAGAATATGATGGCTGCATCCCATTTGGGATATTTCATGATTGATTAATGAAGGTTTGGCTTCTTCTAGGGGTTACTTTAAAGAAAGACTCAAAGACAGTAAAATCTTCCCAAGTAATTCCTCTTCATCTCAAATATTTCTATGAGGGGTAAGATGAATAAAGACCTGAAGTACTATTTATAAACTGCCAGTACAATGTTTTTGCCAGAATAGCAGGTTAATATGTGACAAGAAGAAAATCAGACTGAGTGGATGTGATTTGTAGGTTCTTAGCATATATATATAGACACAAAATTCCTCAGTTTTGTAGATAAATTATAGCATCTTGAGGACCTGAGGGGGAATTAAGAAAGAAGGAAATAACCAAATCTTTAGTCAGTAAACAAATGTAAAACCAGTAAAATAAAGAGACCAAAAAAACAAAAACAAAAAAACCCCAAACCAAAAAAACCCCAAAGAAAGGGGTGAGTCTACAATAGCCAAACTGTGGAAAGAGTCAAGATGTCCATTGACAGATGAATGGATAAAGAAGATGTGGTATACATATACAATGGAATATTATGCAGCCATCAAAAGGAATGAGATCTTGCCATTTGCAATGACGTGGATGGAACTGGAGGGTATTATGCTGAGCAAAATAAGTCAATCAGAGAAAGACATGTATCATATGACCTCACTGATATGAGGAATTCTTAATCTCAGGAAACAAACTGAGGGTTGCTGGAGTGGTGGGGGGTGGGAGGGATGGGGTGGCTGGGTGATAGACACTGGGGAGGGTATGTGCTATGGTGAGCGCTGTGAAGTGTGCAAGACTGTTGAATCACAGATCTGTATCTCTGAAACAAATAATACAACATATGTTAAAAAAAAAAAAAAAAGAAAGGTGTGAGTCTAATCATTATAAGCTATCCTGATGAACTTAATTAAGTATGTACAGGGTGGTGTATGCCCGGTGGAGTGTACTTTATCATCCCTGAGCTGTTTTACCTTGGTCTGATAGACTAACCTGCAGAGTCAGTTGAGTTGTGAACCTTCACTGAGGACTCGTACATTTTACATAAGGCTTTGTCCACAGTGGGTCTGGCTACAGGTAGCCTAGCAGTTCTTCAGGGTACACAACTGTGGCCTGTTAATCCTTTCTTTACTATGATGATTCCACAATCTGACAGCCTGCTTGTAACTGTAACTTCAAGAAGCAATTAAATCTCTTAGTGAATTATTGTCAGAAGACTGGCTGAATATTAACTCGATCAAAGCCCAAAAGGTGATTATTTTGAAGACAATTAAAAATAAAATTACTCCATCTAACAGGTTAAGTAATTCTGATGAGCCTTTCAGGATTCAGCCTTGTTCAAAGGTAAACACTGTCTGGCGCTATACTGAAGTGATTGCTCTCTTTGCTTTGGTTTTGTTTTCTTGAAAGAGGACGTAAAAATCGGTAACTCACCTTCAAAATCTCTGAGGTCAAGGCTATCTCAAAACTGCTTTTTGACACAGAACCATAGGGTTTTGGTCAAGTATGTGGGCATGGGAGCAGATCCAATGAGGCGTCTTAGGCATGTTCCAGCTTTGTCTGAAGACGTGTACTGCCTTTTCCACCCCCAAATCTACCTCCGTCTAATACTGAGGGGGCTCACCTCCTGGTCAGGTTACAAGTTGGGCTTTTACCTTGTATAACAAATGCCCTGATTTTTCTTCCTTTGTGTCTAACATCTAAAACATGCATAACTCCTTAAAAAAATAACCCAGTACACCTTTGCTTTCAGATGCTTGCAAATGATCTCAATTTTGAATGGTTCTCTAGATCATGCAAAGTTCAGATAATAATTCATATTTGAAAGGACCTGCCAAAGGTAACATCCTAACATTCTTTTCTATAGAGTTCCAAAAGTGAATTCTGGGACACAAGGCCTTTGAAATGCTCTCTGAGAAAGAGGCTCCATTTTCAGTAAGTTTGGGAAAGCTGCATACTGCAATTCCTTTTGGGAGATTCATGATGCACATTTAGCATATTAAAAGCTCTGAAAAGCTTCATGTAAATAAACCTATTTTAACTTTGTTCAACAGAAGTTAAAAAACATATTTGACTATAGAATCCTTTGTACGCAGTTTACTCACTCATTTGGAAGGGGGTCAAAATTTGCCATCCCCAAATAGGCCACTTTGGCATAAGCATCATTTTGACTGTTGGTTCATTCTACAAGAATTTCCCAAATTGCTACTATACATGTAGTGTCTGTAGGGAATATGGAGGAAAAGAGGAGACACCCATGATAGCCTAGAAAACCCAAAATGCCTATGAGATACCTGGAAAACAACTACCAACTAATCCCTTAAAAATAAGATCTGGTCATGTACCAAAGCTGGAATTCTCAGCCACAGTGAGGCTGTTTCAAGAAGTCCAGCACTGCACGGAGGGACAGCTCCCTGGCTAGCACAATCCGGGGGTGGAGCAGAGAGAATCCTGCTCTGGAGGGAGAGGCCAGCATTCCCCTCGGACTATTGAAGGAATGTTGCCATCAAATTTTGCAGGCTTCAGGTTCTTTACCTGAAGAGCAAGGATGTTGCATTAGATAACGTATAAAAGCAAGCCCCAGTATCCTATTAAACAGTTTCTGATGATGAGCAAAAAATTAAAAATGTGATTTCAAAGTGCATATGGAACTGACAATCCAAAGTGCATATGGAACTGACAACCACAATCTTAGATTTTCCTCTGATTACTACCCCTACGGGAAGGGAGAGAACACATTATTTCACTATGACGTGCCAGGCTTTGTGCTAGACACCTGACATACGTTAAACA